>NC_090443.1:250842513-251143136 GCF_031143425.1 Pleurodeles waltl
GCGACGCATAAATTATGCAAAAAACAAAGGAGAACTCTGGGAAGTTCCCAATTTTAGGTGGAGAGCTGCTCTAGTAAGGAGCACCCTGCAACACCAGCGACACTCTAGATTTGCTCACCTCAAATGTCTGCTTATCTAGCAAAGTCTTTAAGCATAGGATTAGCACAGTGCTATCCTCGCCGAGCTAGATAGTGACAAAGTCTTTTGCCATTTGTACAGCAAAATCTTTAAGCATAGAATTGACATAGTGTCATCCTTGCCGAGCTGTAAAATGACAAAAGCCATTTACCACTCCAGACACAGTATTACAGCTTTGGACTGGTCAAATACCATCCAAGCCAACCTGGAATGAGTAAAGCAACCCCTGACACGTGTTTCGCTCTCATTAGAGCTCTTCAGAGGAGTATAGCTTTGTCCAGACACAAGGGAGCACCCAGTATAAGTCAAACCAAAATCCTTTCAGGGATAGAGCGACGCATAAATTATGCAAAAAACAAAGGAGAACTCTGGGAAGTTCCCAATTTTAGGTGGAGAGCTGCTCTAGTAAGGAGCACCCTGCAACACCAGCGACACTCTAGATTTGCTCACCTCAAATGTCTGCTTATCTAGCAAAGTCTTTAAGCATAGGATTAGCACAGTGCTATCCTCGCCGAGCTAGATAGTGACAAAGTCGGCGAGGATAGCACTGTGCTAATCCTATGCTTAAAGACTTTGCTAGATAAGCAGACATTTGAGGTGAGCAAATCTAGAGTGTCGCTGGTGTTGCAGGGTGCTCCTTACTAGAGCAGCTCTCCACCTAAAATTGGGAACTTCCCAGAGTTCTCCTTTGTTTTTTGCATATATATATATATATATATATATATATATTTGTTTAGGATAAGATCGTATGTGTTCAAGTTAGTATATGTTGTCCTACATGTGTCTCGTCATATAAGGAGGGTGGGGTTGATGTTTACAGTGTTTAATTAAATGTGATAGGTAAGATTAGCTTAGGGTAGTTAGGGCCAGTTGTGGGTAATGTGTAGTTAGGATAGGCTAGGTTACTTAAGGTGTTTCACCTAGTTTTATTATACTTTTTTACTGTTAAATAAATATTTAGGTACTCCTTTACAGTACGTGTCATATGCTTGGGGATCAGGGCCTTGGCATGGGTGAACAGTGTCAATTTAGTATTTGCATTTGTGTACATTCCTGCATCTGAATCCCATTCTTGACATGGTTATTCACAATTCCTAATGTGCAGTCACATTGGCAGCTACACCACAGCTACTTCTCAATGCATCTGTGTCAAAGCCCAGCTCATCTGAGTCCTTGTTCAGTTCTGATGGAGGTTGAAGACAATCCGACCCCACCCTGAAACTGCTTGTTCCAGCACACTAGGTTTTAAAACAGTGCACTAAGAACAGAAGCTCAAGGGAAGGGGGGAAGTGGATAAAATAAAATAAAGAGACAACACCGTTCTTGCGTTTCCACTGTTGAAGTGCTGCACAAATCTGCGGCCCTCTCTGACTTCTGTAGAAACTGGTGCCTAATGAAACATAAACAAAGAACAGATAAGTACAACCTTTTCCTAACTGGGTTCCTGACTATCCCTTTATTTATTAGAAATTTTCTTCTAAAAGTACCTCTTGGATCCTGGTCTCTAGCTTCCAGGTTTGCAATGTGTTACTGCTCTGGGATGTGCTTTCTATTACTCTAAAGCTTCTAAAACATTAAACAAATACCGTTATCAGAATTACCAATATCAAACATTCATCTTAATATAACTAAAGCCTAAATTCCCAATAGCAGACTCACTTTTCCCATATTTCCAGAATCTTTTATAAAACAAATACTGTACTTTTACGTCAAAATACAGCATGTAATTTGTGCAAGTCCTTGATTTACTGTTTGCCTTGCTGTTAATGGTTTCCACGGTTCGATTGTTAAAAGTTCCATAAAAAATGTTTGCTTCACAAAGTTCCGCAAAGTATTCTTGTAACAAAGAGTTTGAATCACAATGTTCGTGGAAGGTATCTTGTTTCCAGAAATTGTTGTCAAAGTTCTTTCAGGTAATAAAAGTTTTGCACTTACTTGTTGCTGGCAAGAGATACTGATCAGTCTAACCTTGTCTTCTTTCTCTTTTGCAGGTTGCTTGTAGGAGAGAGGCTGAGGCAAGGAGGAACCGGAAACCGGAAGAAGGAAGAGCCAGCAGCTGCGCCTATTGAAGCCAATGAAAGTCTGTAGAGAGCAGGCGTGCCAGCGCCGAGGGATCTGTCCTCAGGTAAGCGGGAGGTAGACGAGCACAAGCACTGGGTGAGGCTCGGGGCTGCCTTTTATAGACAGGGCTGGGTGTGGTCCTCACATGCTGCACATGTTCTTGAAAGGTGTGAAGAGCTGGGTGTGGTTTGAAGAGCTGGGTGTGGTCCTCACATGCTGCACATGTTCTTGAAAGGTGTGCAGAGTTTCAGTTATTATGCAAATGAGTTAAATTAACACATGGCCTAGAGAGGAGTGTTTTAAAGAAGCCTTGGTAAAAGCAAGGCCCAATGTGTAAACAAAACAGCACATTAAACAACATACACAGAAGCCTGGGGGGGGGGAAGGTGAGATAACAAGAAAGGCTTTCAATAGTAAGTTTAAAAGGGAGCTATTACAGAACCCACTAGTGCAGTGAGAGGGGACATGCTCTTTGCTGTGCACAAACCCTAACAATCTGCCATCCATTGCACCCACCACTCAAGGTTACTATGGTTCCCAATGTATTGTGAAGTTTTGATGTGTGTTTTAAATCTGTCATCGTTTGAGACCTGATTTGGAATCTTGGGCACTGTGGTACATCTGCCTGCAGCCTTATGTTCATGTGAACCCTGAAGAGCTGAATGATGTTATAATCTTATGTAGTATTGTATACATAACTCACACTTATCATTCATTTCTTACATTGTACTCACAGGTTACATAATTGTCCATACACTCGTACACATCCATTCCTGCTTTTTGGTGTGTGTATGTGATGAAAGTTTATAGTCAGATGTCACATACATAAAGATTGTCTTGAAGGGAATTTTGGACACATTGGTTTTCAGCTTATACATACCTTGAAGCGGACTTTTTCAGTTCAACACAGCATTATACTGTTAGTTTTCAATTTACTTCAGAAATAAGCCTCAGGAAGCACAGATGGTGATACAATCCAGGCCCCAGTGTATAGTTATCAGCCCACAATCTGTCAACGCAGTTGTATTGACATTCTATGGCCATTGACATGTAACATACATCACTAATCTCCTACACAGTTCATGTGTCACATTACACAGAGACAACGTGGTTGTGTAAGTGCTATTTATTTGAAAGTACTGTTGTGCAATAATTACATAGTCCAGGATTGTGAGTCCATTAGTATGACGCCTTCTATTGTGATGCTACACAAGTGCAATAGGACATGTCATTGGACATGCTGGGGTGAAGTGTCATACAGTGCAGAGGAACATGAATTGCCAATGAGGTAGTGAGAGACAGTCACAGAGCATAGTGTCAAGGTAAACAGTGTGCTGGAGAACAGTGCATGTGAGCACCTGTTGCAAGACTGGCATGTTAATAAGCACAGGACCTAGGATATCAGTGCCAAAGTGGCATGGACTTGTGCTACCGGGTACTCCTACGGGTGAAGGTGATCTGTTCCACGTCTTCATCTTCTGATGTGTGTGTCGTCTCTTCTGTCCTTGGTGGTGGTGGGTTTGAAGGGGCAAAACACACTTCAGTGTATGAAGACGTGGAGTCAGAAATCCAGGTAGCTGCCAACTGTGGGGCTATTAAGGGCACTACTGCAGCAGGGAGGAGCTGCTGGTTCTTGAGTATAGCAGCTACATCATTGTGGTAGGCAGCCAGGTCGGCCCTGAGGGGGTCATGAATGCATTCGTGCACGCAGTGAAAGGTATGGGGTGCCGGGTGTTGTGGCAACTCCCTTACTGCAGTGGTGAATTCCCTTACACTTTGTTGTAGTCCTTGCAAGGGACATGGGTTACAAGGCTATGCCCGATTGCTGCACACATGGATGTCACAGGAGCCTGACTAGGTGTAGTTGGCACTGTACACAGGTGGGGTGGGGTGCCACAGGGCCTGCTTTAAGAAGGGTCCTTGCCTACTAAACTCGCTCTGGCCTAGGGGAACCCACAGCCCATCTCCCGCACCCAGACACCTACAATGCGAGCTGAATCAGCAGAAAGAGAGTGTACTCACCCCCTTGTGGCTGCTGTGATGCCCTCAAGGGCCCATCCAACTCCGGGTACGCCACCGCCAGGATCCTGAACATCAGGGGGGTCATGGTGCGACGGGCACCCCTCCCACGTTGGGAGACCATCCCCAGCTGGGCTTCCGCTGTCTTCTTGCTCCAGCGGCGAATGTCCTCCCATCTTTTCCGGCAGTGGGTGCTCCGTCTGTGATAGACCCCCAGGGTCCGGACTTCCTTGGCGATGGCACGCCAAATGTTCTTCTTCTGGTGGGCGCTGACCTACAGGAATAGTACAGGAGAAAAAGAGAAGTTATTACCGTCCGCACTGCCACAGTCATTGGCACGTATCTCTACCCTTGCCATGACGCACATGCACTGACCGTCGTTTCATGCACGCCTCCTTCTCACCCCCCCATCTTTCATCCACACCACTCCACACAGGCATTGCCCATACAGCATGCTCACAGTGTACTTACCTGTTTGTCTGAAGGACCGTAGAGTAGCGTGTACTGGGGGAGGACCCCATCCACGAGTTTCTCCAACTCCTACGTGCTGAAGGCAGGTTCCCTTTCCCCAGACACACAAGCAATTGTCTCTTCCAGACTGAGGTCACAGCAGCACTTGCAGTGTAGGTCCTCTCCTGTCGAAGATCAGGTATCAAGTAATTGAACATAGAGAAAATAGCGGTCACGTCTGCGGCGGTGCGTACCGTCACCGCCGGCATACATCGTTATTGGTTCCTGGGACCCATAGGGTCCAATGTTAACCAATGCAGGATTGCACAGCGGTCTTCGACCACCTACTGCGACGGTGTACAACGCCAGCGCAGTTACCTCATATCCCATTGTCCCACTTTACAGGTCAGGCAGCCCCCATTTCATGGGCCCACATGCCATTATTTTGGACTGCGTCACACATATCTAGGCCTTGCCTAAACACTCATACAGGCATATGTCGATTTGCTAATATTTCAGAGTAAGCTGTGTTTACGTACCACAGAGTTTGTTGACTTTCTGCTTGCTGGTCTCCTCCACAGGCACTGTCCGCTGGGGCATGTGAGGAGATGGCGGCATCCTCCGGTGTACAGACCGCTGTTGGACCTGTCGACAATGGAGGAGCAACATGTGATCATCACCTACAGACTTGATCGTGCCACAATCCTGGAACTGTGCGCCCAGTTGGAGCCAGACCTGATGTCAGCTATCCGCCATCCCACAGGAATCCCCCCTCAAGTGCAGGTGCTGTCAGTACTCCATTTCCTAGCAAGTGGGTCATTTCAAACTACAGTGGCTATTGCATCAGGGATGTCCCAGCCTATGTTTTCCAACGTGTTGTCCAGAGTGTTGTCTGCCCTGCTGAAACACATGTGCAGCTACATCGTTTTTCTCAGGTGGAGGATTTGCCTACAGTGAAAGGTGATTTCTATGCACTGGGACATATCCCCAACATCATAGGTGCCATTGATGGGACACATGTGGCCTTGGTCCCCCCGCAGGAGTGAACAAGTGTACAGAAACCGGAAGAGTTACCATTCGATGAATGTGCACATGGTGTGTTTGGCAGACCAGTACATCTCCCATGTGAATGCCAAATTCCTTGGCTCAGTGCATGACGCTTACATTTTGAGAAATAGCAGCATCCCTTATGTGATGGGGCAAATCCAGAGGCACTGTGTGTGGCTATTAGATGAGGACATGGACCCAATACAGTGTGAATAGTTGTCTGGGCCTGGGGATGTCTCTATGAGTTAGGTTGTGTCTAACAGTTGTCCCTCGCCATTTGCAGGTGACTCTGGTTACCCCAACCTGTCATGGCTACTGACCCCAGTGAGGAATCCCAGGACAATGGCAGAGGAGCGCTACAATGAGGCGCATGGGCGAACTAGGAGGGTTATAGAGAGGACCTTCGGCCTCCTGAAGGCCAGGTTCCGGAGCCTCCATATGACAGGTGGGTCCCTATTCTACTCACCAAAGAATGTGTGCCAGATCATTGTGGCCTGCTGTATGCTTCACAACTTGGCTTTGCGATGACAGGTGCCTCTTCTGCAGGAGGATGGTCCAGATGGAGGTGTTGTGGCAGCTGTGGAGCCTGTGGACTGGGAAGACGAGGAAGCAGAAGAAGAGGACATAGACAACAGGAACACAGTGATCCTGCAATACTTTCAGTGAGACACAGGTAAGAAGACAACATAGCCTGCTACATCTAATTTAATTATACTACCTCTCATCTGTCTGTCATTTTCACCCAGTGTCTTGTCAATGAGTTGTCACTTTCCCTTATGATTTCACAGATATGGGTCCTACTGTGTGACATCTGCTTTGTTTCCGCATGGACTAGAGCTGTGTGACATAGGTATGTTGACATTACATTTGATATAGCATTTTGCCACTGTTATTGCTAATACACATTTTCGAAAGCACAGACTGACTCCAGATAGTTTTTTTGATTTAAGGGTGTTTATTTAAGTGCTCAATAGTGGAGAGGGTTGGAAAATGGTCAGGGGTGATGGTGGAAGAATGTCCATGGCAGAGTCCAGTCTATTAGTCTCACAGGTGCATTGTCCAAAGGGGCATAGGAAGTGGAGCTGGGGCAGTTTAAGTATGGACAGGGTGACAAAGTGGGACAGAAGGATGACAATCAGGGTTGTCTCATTTCTTGGCGGGGGTCTTGGCATTGTTCTCTGTCGTTGTCCTGGATCTCAGGGACCGTTTGCGGGGTGGTTCTCCATCTGCAGGGGGTGGGGTGCTGGTGTGGTGGTCCTGTGGCAGTGTCTCCTGTCCACGAGCGCCAGCGGAGGTGGTGGGCAGTTCATCGTCCAGGCTAGTGTCAGGGGCCCCTTGTTGTGCCACAGTGTCCCTTCTGGTGTTCACGAGTTCCTTCAGCACCCCTACAATGGTGCCCAGGGTGGAATCGATGGATTTGAGTTTCTCCCTGAAGCCCAAATACTGTTCCTCCCGCAGCCGCTGGGTCTCCTGAAACTTGGCCAGTACTGTTACCATGTTGCCATCGTCTCCTGGGAATGGTGGTAGGCTCCCATGATGTTGGAGAGGGCCACGTGGAGAGTGGGTTCCCTAGGCCTGTCCTCCCCCTTTCGCACAGCAGCCTTCCCAGTTCCCCTGTGTTCCTGGGCCTCTGTCCCCGGAACCATGTGCCCACTACCACTGCCCCCAGGTCCCTGGTGTTGTTGGGGTGGTGGGTTAGCCTGGGTTCCCTGTAGTGGTGGACACACTGCTGATTGACGCGTCCTGGGAACAGAGGTATGGGCCCGCTGGGTGGGTGCTGCGCTTGTGTTTCCAGAGGGGGCAAGCTCTGTAGTGGCCTGTGCCAGTGTGAAGTGAACCGACTGTCCTGAGGTCCCAGATGGGCCGGGCTGGTCATCTTGATCCAGTTGGACAGAGCTGCTGTCATCACTGTGGGCCTCTTCTGTGGGTGGAGTGGACATATCTGGACCCTCCTGTCCGGTGACGTTAGGTAGGGGTCCTGCAGGTGTGTAAAGGCATGATTATTGCATCTGTGTGTGCCATGATGTGCAATGGGTGGGTGACCATGTACCCCAGTGCTTGCATTCCTGTGTAGGACCTTGTGTGATAATGGTTTAGTGGGTATATGGGTATGTGTAGTGGCCATGCATTGGTGATGGGTGTCCATGCTTTGGTGTTACATGCAGGGCTTGAGTTTGGGATGTGTGGTTTGTGATATTGGGACATATGTGAGGAGTTGGAGTGATGGGGGTGAGGGCGAGGGTGGGGGTATGTGATAGCATGCAGGTGGGTGGGGGATGTAATAGTTAAGATTTGACTTACCAGAGTCCATTCCTCCAGCTACTCCTGCGAGGCCCTCAGGATGCACTATAGCCAAGACCTGCTCCTCCCATGTTGTTAGTTGAGGGGGAGGAGGTGGGGGTCCGCCGCCAGTCCTCTGAACCGCGATGTGGTGTCTTGAGACCACGGAACGCACTTTGCCCCCTAGGTCGTTCCACCTCTTCCTGATGTCATCCCTAGTTCTTGGGTGCTGTCCCACTGCGTTGACCCTGTCCACGATTCTTCACCATAGCTCCATCTTCCTAGCTATGGTGGTGTGCTGCACCTGTGATCCGAATAGCTGTGGTTCTACCTGGATGATCTCCTCCACCATGACCCTGAGCTCCTCCTCAGAGAACCTGGGCTGTCTTTGCGGTGCCATGGGGTGGTGTGGGTGATGTGTGGGGTGGTGTGTGTTGTGATGTGTGGGGTGATATTTAGAGGTGTGTTGTTCGAGGTGCGTGGATGTTGTGTGAGTGATGGTGTGGAGTGCCTGTGGATGCTAGTTTGTAGATGGTGGTGTCTCTCTCTGGCCCTCAGTCGCAATTGTTGACGTAAGGGTTTGTGGGTGATGTGGGTGTGTGTTTTATATTGTATTGGGTGTTTGGGAGTGGTCTGTGTATGTGTATCAGGTGTGTGTATTTCGAAATGTCCAATGTGGTTATTTTTTGTAAATGTGTGTGTATTTTGAGCGCGGCTGTGTGTACCGCCAATGGAATACCGCGGTTGAAAGACCGCCTCGTGGATTCGTGGGTCGTGATAGTGTGGGCGTATTCCTGTTAGCGTGACGGTGGAGGTTTTGTTATCGCCAGTTTATCACTAACCTTTTGTGTGGCGGACTTGTGTGGGTGTCTGGATTTTGGCGGATTCTGAGCTGTGGGTCATAATGACCGTGGTGGAATCCAGCGGCCACGACGGTGTGTTGGCGGTCTTCTGCACGGCGGTAAGCGGCTTTTACCACCAATGTTGTAATGACCCCCATAGTCTTACTCCAGGCACAAATGGTCCTGTGCTCCCAGATCATGAGTTAGGATTCACTCCTGGTGACTCGTGCCTACTGGCCAGCTCATGCATAGATATCACATTTTTGCTCTCCAACACACATGAGTGCCCTTATTACAGATGCCATAGATACCTCCTTTGGGCAAACCACCTCTATACCCCTGCAAACAACCCTATTGAGTTGGAATATTGCAGGGATTGGGAGCAAGCCTTGTGATCCCGACTGGACCACTTTCATCAATGGCCACAACATCTGTTTATTCCAGGAGACACGGGCAGTTGACCAAGTAAATGGGGCTGGGTATAAAAAATATAGCACTCCAACTATTACATCTGGCGCTGGACACCCCTCTGGTGGCCTATTAGCTCTGGTCCGGTCAACTCTATCCTACTTAATTATGACTCTCCATGTGGGTTCTCCTGATGTCCAACGGTTAGTCTTTTCCTGCAAAAATTTCCAAACTTTCCTAATTTTAGCATTTATAACAGGACCTGTAGCCACAAGCAGAAATCAAAAACCCTACAATCACTGGACAGAGTACTAATAGCCTATTCAAGCATTCACCATGTTCTTGTGGCAGGGGATCTTAACCCCTCATTTGATCCAAGTGGGTTGGCCCCTGACTTGTCAAGTGTGGAGGACTTAACTTGGGTGTTCCGGATCTGGTATCCCTATTAGAAGGAATCATTCTAGATCAGCACTCCACGATGTAAAACTCATCCTGATGCATGGAATTCAGGCCTGCAAAGGGCTATATTAAAGCACAACTGATTACACCCTTCTGGATGTAAGACTATGAAGCAAACTGGAAGACATGGTGGAAGTAGAATGTGGGGAGAGCGACCATAATCCCCTATCACTGAATCTGAAAGGATAAATGATCTTCCTGTATCCAGTGGATGCAGAATGTGCCCAGAACCAGCATGTAGCCACAAATAAGAGGAGGGATGTCAAATAGATAACAGTGGCCTTATCGCCAGAGGGAATCAAGGCCTATACTCAGTCCTCACCACACAATTGGATAGTATCTATACAAATGGGGGGAATAACAAGTTAATCTTAGCTGAGCCAAAGATGGCATTCTCCAAACTAATGGACCTGTTTACCAAGGAAACCCTGAGGCACCTAACACCAGTGGCTTCGAGGGGGTGGTTCAACTGCACCTGTTGTGAGGTAAAGGCTAATTTGATAAAAGCTATAAAAGTAGGGCCAGGCAAGTCATCAGGGAAAGTAGATAGGCCCAAGTGGAAAATTCAGCTTGCAGAGTTTGGGCACTTCGAGCTATGCGGAGCAGTGCAGAGTTCCCAAATTATGCCATCCAGCGCGAAGCAGAGGGTTTTTTTTCCATTCATGCACACAAGATTCGTTTTTGGTGCTTGCTCATGAGTGCCACAATATCCTCAGGCTGCTAGTGAGCGCATGTGAGACTTTGGTCCCGCTCTCACTGCTTCTGACTGCAAAAGCGCATATAGTGCTGCTCACGAGCAGGAATGCACCTCAAGTAGATTTTCAACTCAAGAAGTAGCTAAATGTACTTAAAAATAGGTTTTTGAGTGGATTTTCTTCTTCAACGGAATGTTCAAGTTGTTTTTTAGTGCGAGAAGTTTTTTTTGCCAACAAGAAGGAAGTGCCTTACAGACTCCAACTTCCTGTTCCTGTCCAACAGGCTACTCCCAAAGTTTTATCCAGCTCATGGTCACTTTTCAATTGGATTTTGAGGTGGCAGTTTCACTCTCTTTGTCTACTGGATATTTACCTTCGGATTTAAGGACTTTTTGTGATATCACAGAAGTAAGATTAAAACAATATATATATTGTGTAGGGGTGTTGTTTGTTTGATAGGGCATGTACTAGTATTTCTTTGTACTTTTATTTGATTTTTAACTTTCATTGTGGTGGGTGGCCCGGAGTTTAAATAGGGGCCTATTTTTTCTTACATTTCATTGATTTTTCAACTTTTGTAAAGAAAAATTGTTGCACAGCCTAACTTTTCTCCATGTTTGTTACATTTGCAATACTCATTTACTTTACTATGGCCCATACTTCCAATGGGCCATATAGCCAGTAGGCCCAGTACAAGTCATCAGTGCATGAAAGAAATGTTTCTGTGGTATATAGTTTCAAAACCTCATTTAGGGAAGCAATGGCATTGGATTTATATTAAAAATGGCATTTAATTTTTTTCTTGAAAAAAGTGTATATGTGGGGTAATATTTGATGTCATAAGGGGACGTGTGTTGTAAATTTGTATAGCTCAGTTAATTTTTGTGTTTTGCATTGCTGAATTAATGTTAGTGTTTTTGTCAGAGTTAACACCATGCCTCCTTTTACTGGTCAGTGAGTGTGTATGTATGTGTGTCTGTTTTTCATCAGCCATCATTGTCTTTGTTCTCCATGCCATGTGGCAAGGGGCCATTTTGTGTACTCTGTGCCCGGAGGCCTGTATGCGTTTCTTGTTCCCAATGCCTCCTTGCTCGCTGCTGTTATTTGACCATGTGGCTTGCGGCCATTTTGTGCATCTAGCCAATATGTTTTTTCCATAGACTTGAATGTGTTCTTTTTCCTCTATGCCTCCTTGCTTGCTGTTGTTGTTTGACCATGTGACTTGCGGACATTTTGTGCACCCAGCCATTGTGTTTCTGTGAAAGGCTTCCATGTGCTCTTTGTTCTCCATGCCTTCTCGCTATCTGTTGTTGTTTGAGCATGTGGCTGGTGGCTATTTTGTTT
Organism: Pleurodeles waltl; assembly: GCF_031143425.1. Lineage (NCBI taxonomy): Eukaryota > Metazoa > Chordata > Amphibia > Caudata > Salamandridae > Pleurodeles > Pleurodeles waltl. The sequence continues at coordinate 250,854,257 of NC_090443.1, forward strand.
ATCCAGTCAGTGGATTTTTGCCATAGGGTGCATGTATTCTTTGTTCTCCATGTCTCCTTGGTCTCTGCTGTTGCTTGACCATGTGGCTGATGCCCATTTTGTACATCCAGCCAGTGTGCTTTTGCCATAGGTTTGCATGGATGGATGTGGTATCAGTTTAATATTGTGCTTGGGGATAATTGTAAGCTGTGTATGCGAAGAATATGATTTTGATGAACAGTGTTTATATTATTATATATATTTTTTTTCATTTTGTATTTGCTCCTTGCCTCACAATAGGTTTCTTTCTTATTGCCCTCCCATACAAACATCGACAATTATTGATCATTTTTTTATTTACTTTTTTTATTTAAATCTTATTGTTTTAAGTTTTTTACTTTATTTTATATTTGTTTTGTATTTTTAAATGTATTTATATAATTTGTTTGCATTTTGCCTTGACCCATCCATCCATCCATCCACCAGAGTCGCACAGCCGCGCGACAGCAATCCGTTTCTTTAGGTATATTTCCATTTTGTCCTGGGCACCCTATTCCCCTCGACCACCTTGCCACCATGTGTTTTTAAGGCTTATTCCATTTACCCATGCACCTCTCTGACTACCACAGGTATCTCCTTTATAATAGATGGAGACAAAGCAAAGGGCTATATCCGTATGTTGTGTTGCCTGATTTGTAACAAAGTTTTAGGCCATATGGTGGTGGTGTGGTTTGACCTTACAATGTTTGGATAGATTGTTATTTAACCAGCCACACTAATATTGCCCTTGTCTGTACTATTTTAACCTGCAACACTGCCATGTTTAAAGTTTTTTATGCTTGGTTGCTTTTTAGGTGCGCATGAAAAGAAGAGACATCACACGCAGTACTGCCAAGAAAAGGAATGTACAGTGGTTTCAGTCCTCCAATCCCTTCTGCTTGTGCAGCTTAGTGCCAATGCCAATAGAGAGCTTTAAAATGGCCCCAAAGAAAGTTGCTCTCAAGAAAGTGGTCAGCGAGAAGAAGCAGCTTTCCATTAGTGGCGTGTCGACTGCAACATTTTTAGGGAGATGTGTGCCTGCCACACTGGCCTCAAGGGAGGAACATGGGAGCAGCACTCCTGCACTAACAGCACCACCCTAACCTAAGTCCAAGACCATGCCTATCAGCGAGGCAGCCACTGCAATCATGGCAACGCAGCCAACAGTGATACTAAATTGGATTTGTCCTTTTTACAAAGTAGTACCCAATTGTTTCAAGAAATTGAGCAAAGTGGATAGCAGCCACAGCGACCAATAGTAGATCTTCCTGAAGTTGGAGCAGAAGAAGAGGTCGAGGTTCCTACAGAGCAAGAGCCTCCTCTTTTAGAATCATTGGTTCCCAGATATCCAGTAAGGAAAAGGAAGGGTATTATTCCACCATCTTCTCCAAGCACCACTACTGGTGACGATGATGGGGACATGGAGTTTATGCCTGCAGAGTCAGGAAGACAGCATGAGGATCAAGGGAAAAGAAATGTTCCTGAAAGCCCTGGAAGCAAGGAAGGGGATGATGAGGAGGATGATGACGAGCCAGTCATTGTGGAAGCTGTCACAGAGGAGTCCACCATTACTATTCAACCTGCTCCAAGAGATGTGGCACAGGTAGCATCACCAGCTCCCACATTTGTAAGGCCCCAGTTGAGACCTGCACCAACCCTACCTCATTAGAAGTATGCACTGCAGAGAGGCAACGATGACACACCCACCTAACTCCAGTTCTTCCTCAGGCAGTGAATGGCCCAGTAAGAAAGTACTCCTCCCCAGTTTGGGACTTTTTCACAATTAGCAAACAAGAGGGGAACATCGCAATATGCTCCATTTGCACACAAGTGTTTGTCAAGGTAAGCCTGGTTCACATTATGGCACTGGAGGCAATCCAGTGGGAGGAGCGCCTTAAAAATTTGCTGAACGTGGCACTTGGGGTGAAGATGAGGAGAACCAGGAAACATCAGCTACAACTGGTCACATCATAGTGTATGGTGAGGGAGAAGAGGGTGATATCTGATGCAAAACAGCCCTGTCCCCAGCAGTGCACCAGAATCATTCTCCTCAGCAACATGATAATAGCACAAGAAGACTCAGTCAGATGGTGTCACCACAGCATACAGTGACTGCCCAAGGATGCACATTGAGTCTACCACTACCTACTTCTCAAAAGTTGCCTGTATCAGTAGCCCCCAAAAAGAAGACAATCTATGCTGCTATTATGCAAATGATTAGGCAGAAGGGGCCCTATGACTGCAACCAACCAATGGCACATTAGATGCTGGCAAAATTGTTAGCACTGGACTTCCTCCCTTTTTCTTTTCTGTAAGGAATGGGATTCATAAAATGTATGGCAGTCATTTGCCCAAAATGGAAGACTCCAAGTCGGACCTATTTTGCCAGAGTCGCTATTCCAGCACTGCATCACGATGTGCTGCAATAGGTTGGACAAGCTTTGTAGCAAAGTGTTGTCCACATTATCCACCTGACAACAGACATGTGGTCAAGATATTAGCAACTTATTACATGTGCATCACCTCACACTGGAACTTTTTTTTTCGGGGGTACAGGACTTGGCCCAGAAGAAAGTGTTCAGTGACATGTAAAAGTAGCCATGTTTGCCATGGAGAAATCAAATGCAGCTGCAAACATCTTGGAAAAATTTAGCAGGAAGGTGGCTGAATGGCTAAGACCCAGAGGTCCCCAAATTGGATTTTCTGCCACAGAAAATGGCAGAAACATAGCCAAGACCACGGCAGATGGTGGCTATTTCAGGGTCCTGTGTTTAGTGCACTGCATAAACCTGGTTGTGCAAGACTTTCTAAAAAAAGAAGACATACTGACCACCTGTAGACAAATATGCACTCATTTCAGCTATTCTTTTAAAGCCTGAAAGCATTTGCAGAATATTCAGCATGCTAATAGAGTAGCAGTTTAAATCCTGATACAGGAGGTCCCAACATCTTGGAATTCACTACATTATTTGTTGCAACGTCTGTTTTAGCAATACAGACAGATCAATGACTATGTCATTTAAGAGGAGGGGATGCAATTGGGAAAGCCATGACCATGGATGTAGACAAATGGGGCCTAGTCAAATGCCTGACACAGACGCTGCTCCCTTTTGAGGTTTTCACACGGGAAGTTAGCAAGGAGGACAGTATGATGGAACAAGCTATCCCGTTGCTGCATCTGCTACAGGACCAGCTAAAGAAGGTGTCTGAAAGGTTTGCACTTGGAGGTGTGATGAAAACACAGAAGTGAATGCCTTGGTTGAGCACTTAAGCTATCACTTGACTTGTAATCCAAGGCTGCAAAATGACATTATGCCACCCTACTTGATACACACTACAAAAAAAATCTTCCTACTTTCACTCCTTTTTCTGAAGAGGATGTTTCAAAATACAAGAGGTGGATTGTTGAGCAAGCCAGAGAACTGGAAGTAGAATGGCTGGAACTTAGAGTCCCACAGCAACAAGAACACCGGCAGCAACATCGACAGAAGAAACAGACCCAACCTCTGCATTGCCTTGGTTTCAAGTGGCAGGTCTTAAGCCCAGTGCAGAGTCGAAGGCAACAGAGATCGAGCAAATGGCAACACCAATGACCATTCAGAGAATGTTCCAGGAGTATCCGGATGACCCAAAAGAGGTCTATGTGGATCAAAACCCATTGGTTTATTGGTATGGGAAGGTATGCAAATGGCCAGAGCTCAGCAGGCTGGCAAAAAAGTATTTGGATTGTCCTTTAGCCAGTGTGTCTGCTGAGCTTGTGTTCAGTGCAGCTGGTGCAGTTGTTACAGTGAGAAGGACCAGTCTCTTAAACACGGAGAGACTGACCATGATCAAAATGAACCAACATTTCATAGCAACTGATTATACAATACCTGAAACATCACAGGAGGAGGAAGAGAATTGGTCAAAATCAAATGTGTTAGCTGGCCAACTCCTGGGTGATTCATGTGAGTTTTAGGACACACTCCACTTACTGGTGTGAGTATGCCAGTGCCACCATAGAATTTTGTAATTTTTTCTTGGTGAACTTATTGCAACAAAAAAAAAAATAGCTAGTGGACCTTTATGATGGTGTCAGGTTTAAGCTGCCTACTATTTTTTATCACACGTACGGCCAGATTGGAGTTAGACCAGGGTGCAGTGAAAAAGCCTCCATATTCCCTTCAGGACATTGGAGACAATCTCTGCCTCCCTCACATGCAATTGCCTATCCTATTTTTGTATCACCTAGCAAGGCTGCCCCCCCAAAAAATCACTGATTAAAAGTCTGCCAGTGCCAATGCCAAATTCCAATGTGTTGCCAGCATCAAAGAAGAGATACAATTTGGTATCCACTACCGTGCTTGGTAGCTACTAACTAATGAGTGATGATATATTGAGTGATTGTGTGTAATGATTGATGATGTATGTGGTGGCAGACAGTGAGGGAGGGAGTTGGACAGATTTCTAAACCTGTTGTAAGTGATTTGCAGTGCTTGCGGGCTGACAGGTGATCATTGTTTCCTTAAAGTGATTGGACTTTCAAACTTAATGAAATTTACCTGCAGGGTCCACTCCCTTTTTCTGGTTCTTCAGAGACCAGACCAGTCACTTTAGTTACCAAACACAAATCTACACAAAATGCTCTAGTTCTGTTTCTCTATTTTTTCTTCAACAGCAGTGCATTTGGACAGGGACGGAGTTAGTGCACTACACAGGTCTACCTAGCTTGGTTTGGGACTGAGATGGAGTTACTCGGTATCAGGAGGAGGAAAATGGAATGACTTATTGTGGGTCTACCTCAATAGTTTGAAGGAGAAAGTTATCAACCTTAAAGAGAAACCATGATGATGATGAAGACTCTAAGGCCTAGTGCTAACTCAGCTCTGTGGACTGGGGTGGGGTGCATTAGTTTGGGAAATACTGCTGATTGTATGTTTCCTGCATTTGTGGTTCAAATGTGAAACTCCTCTTTATGTTCTTGCTTTGCCTCTTAGTCTGCTTGGTACACTCCTGACTCCTCATGAAGTTTGCCTTGCTTCCTTCTGTCCTCCTTTACTCTTTAATACAGTCATTGTTTTTCAATATGCAGGCCTTCTCCTAGTTCTCTCCTGCACAAATAAAACTGGGTGAAAGTTCAACACTCCAGCTTACTTACCAGACAGGATCAACCAGAGACCCAAGAGTGATGGACATTCCAAGAAGAATGGAGATGGACCACCAACTTTGGCAATACTGTATCATTCTTCTTTTAACAATCATAATTTTTAGAACTGGGTGAGTTAACTTCAATCCTCTATAATTTGTATTTTCCAGAACTAGAAGACAGAACATTTAGAGATATACACTCTTTTGGCTCTCTGGTGCTGAAGGACTGTATGTAATGCATTTAACTGAACTGTGTCTACTAATCCCTTCATTTCCTTCCACAACAGATTGTTGATGGTGTGCTGCTCAATAGTGTCGTTTTTTTGTGTAGTGTTTGTGTTTGTCAACCTTTCCCCAAACCCCTTTTCTCATATATTCAACAAGCACCTAATCCTCTTCCTCCAGGCTCTGTGATTTATTTGAGGTGTGACTTAATTTTACACCATAAATGGATCACACATTTACTGTGGTGAATGTGGTAAAAGCATTTTTATTACCTGAACAATAGCCCCCACTGGCGCCATTTACCCACCCCTGCATCATTCATCAACATCATAATTTAGGCCTTGTGTTGTATGTTATTTAAATGCACTAACATTAGCAGGCAGGTCGCTCCCCGCTCCGCCGCCCAGCGCCACCTCCTCACCGACTGTTCCGTCCCCATTGTCCTGCTCTACTCCGTGTTAGCTTCCCCAGCCACTGCGTCCCCTGCGGCCCCTCCCGCCTCCCCCTCCACCTCACCGTTCTGTCCCCATTGTTCTGCTCTGCTCTGTGTCAGCTTCCCCAGCCGCTGCATCCCCTGCAGCCCCTCCCGCCTCCCCCCTCCTCCTCACCTCAATTATTTTCGATTTTTTTCCCACCGCTGCCATCTCCTGCTCACCTCCATTCTTTTCTAATTTTTTCCCGCCGCTGCCATCACCTGCGGCCCCACCCCCCCCAGCCTTCCCATTCGTCCAGCCCTCCCTCCTCCCAGCTGCCACTCCCTCCCTCCCCCCATTTATGGAAGCCACGGCGCGGTAACGAGGAGCAACCCTTGACCCTGCATTAGCAGGCAGGTCGCTCCCCGCTCTGCCGCCCAGTGCCACCTCCTCACCGTTCCGTCCCCATTGTCCTGCTCTGCTCTGTGTTAGCTTCCCCAGCCGCTGCGTCCCCTTGCGGCCCCTCCCGCCTCCCCCCTCCACCTCACCGTTCCGTCCCCATTGTTCTGCTCTGCTCTGTGTCAGCTTCCCCACCCGCTGCGTCCCCTGCGGCCCCTCCCACCTCCTCCCACCTCCTCACCTCCATTCCTTTCTCATTTTTTCCCGCCGCTGCCATCCCCTGCGTCCCCACCCCCCCAGCCTTCCCATTCATCCAGCCCTCCCTCCTCCCAGCTGCCACTCCCTCCCTTCCCCCATTTATGGAAGCTGCGGCACGGTAACGAAGAGCAACCCCTGACCCTGCATTAACAGGCAGGTCACTCCTCACTCCGCCGCCCAGCGCCACCTCCTCACCGTTCCGTCCCCATTGTCCTGCTCTGCTCTGTGTCAGCTTCCCCACCCGCTGCGTCCCCTGCGGCCCCTCCCACCTCCTCCCACCTCCTCACCTCCATTCCTTTCTCATTTTTTCCCGCTGCTGCCATCCCCTGCGTCCCCACCCCCCCAGCCTTCCCATTCATCCAGCCCTCCCTCCTCCCAGCTGCCACTCCCTCCCTTCCCCCATTTATGGAAGCTGCGGCATGGTAACGAAGAGCAACCCCTGACCCTGCATTAACAGGCAGGTCACTCCTCACTCCGCCGCCCAGCGCCACCTCCTCACCGTTCCGTCCCCATTGTCCTGCTCTGCTCCGTGTTAGCTTCCCCAGCCGCTACGTCCCCTGCGGCCCCTCCTGCCTCCCCCCTCCACCTCACCGTTCCGTCCCCATTGTCCTGCTCTGCTCCGTGTTAGCTTCCCCAGCCGCTACGTCCCCTGCGGCCCCTCCCGCCTCCCCCCTCCACCTCACCGTTCCGACCCCATTGTTCTGCTCTGCTCTGTGTCAGCTTCCCCAGCCGCAGCGCCCCCTGCAGCCCCTCCCACCTCCCCCCTCCTCCTCACCTCCATTCCTTTCTCATTGTTTCCCACCGCTGCCATCCCCTGGGTCCCCACCCCCCCAGCCTTCCCATTCGTCCAGCCCTCCTTCCTCCCAGCTACCACTCTCGCACTCCCCCCATTTATGGAAGCCGTGGCACGGATGCGCCGCTGGCACGTCAATGGCAAGCCCGTCTGTGCCCGTCCGCACCAAGACCGCGCCCAGCGCCAGTCCCCCTGGCCCTCGCAGACAAGCCTACTCCCTCCTCATCCTCCACTCACTCAACCCAGGCCCTTGCCCCACCTGCACCCTTTCCAGCCCCACACACACTCATGGCCCCTTCACTTGCCACACCTGTAATTTTTCCTGCTCCTCCTCCCTCACACCACACACCAACCACAGCGACCCCCCCCACAACACACACAGCACCCCCAATGCAACACACACCTGCTCTGCCCCACCCCCACCAACCAGCCCTGCAGCACACCACCCCACAACCAGAACACACCCCACAACAACACCCTCATGCACCACACCTACGCCACCCACCACAACCGCCTCAACTGCCTGCTCCTCAACACCCGCTCCCTTCACAAACATGCCATAGAACTCTGGGACCTCATCACATCACACTCACCCGACATCGCCTTCCTCAAGGAAACCTGGACCAACCCCTCCTCTGAACCCGACATAGCCATCGCCACCCCCAAGGGATACAAACTCCAACGCAAAGACAGCCTCAACAGGCCAGGGGGTGGCATCGTCATCCTACACAGGGACACAATCAAAGTCACCACCAGCTCCCAAGACACTATTGACAACACAGAACACATGCACTTCCTAATCCACATTAACAACAACTCCACCCTCAGAGGTACACTAATCTACAGACCACCAGGACCACGCCCTGCCTTCTGCGACACCATTGCCAACACTATCAGCTCGCCCGCCCTCACCTCCACAGACTACATCCTCCTCAGTGATTTCAACTTTCACTTGGAGAACCTACAAGACCACAACTCAACATCCCTCATAGACAACCTCACCAACCTCGGACTCAAACAACTAGTCACCACACCTACCCTCTCAGCAGGACACACGCATGATGCAATTTTCACCTCAAGCCAACACATAGCTTACACCCACACCACCGAACTCCTCTGGACTGACCACCACTGCGTCCACTTCTCCTTCGCCAAACTCCCCACACACCACCATCAACACACCACACCCTACCGCATGTGGGACAAGATCCCCACAGAATGCCTGAACTCCCAACTGGCTCACAACCCCCCCACACCAGCGACCCTAATGCAGGAGCCCACAATCTCTCAAAATGGATCACCACCTGCGCAGACACACTAGCCCCCCTCAGAAAACACATCGCCACCCGCAACATCAAGAACGCCCCATGGTTCACCCTTGAACTCCAAGACTCCAAGCGCAAATCCCACCAAGCGGAGAAAATATGGCGACAAGAACCCTATACAACCAACTTCTCCACCCTCAAAGCCACCATTCGCACACATCACTAACTCATACGCACCGCCAAAAGAGACCACTACAAGACACGCCTTGACAACAACTCTCAAAGCAGCAAAGAACTCTTCACCATCATTAATGAACTAGCCAAACCAAAGCCAGCAACATAGACCCTTCACACACACAGCCCCTATATGAGGCCCTATCAAACCACTTCCACCACAAAATCCTGGACATCCACAACAGCTTCTTACCACACACACCCACTACACACACCCCTCACTCCCCCAACTCAACCCCCACTCATGATCCCCCCACCACACTCACCACCTGGGCCCCCACCACACACGAAAAAAACGAAAAACCCATGAACTCCATCCGCTCCGGATCCCCCTCCGACCCCTGCCCAGATCGCATCTACAACAAAGCCAGCCCAACCATCGCCCCCATACTCCACGACATAATCAACTCCTCCTTCAACTCCGCCACCTACCAGACCCCTGGAAGCATGCGGAAATCACAGCTCTCCTAAAAAAAAACAAAGCAGACCCAGAGATCCTCTCCAACTATCGCCCCATCTCCCTCCTCCCCTTCCCCGCCAAGGTCGACGAGAAACTAGTCAACACCCGCCTATCCCACTACCTCGAAGAAAACACTCTTGACCCCTCACAATCCAGGTTCCACAAGAACCACAGCACGGAAACTGCCCTCATCGCATGCACTGACGACATTAGGACCAAAGTCGACAAAGGCGAAACCGTCGCACTCATCCTCCTAGACCTCTCCGCAGCCTTTGACACTGTCTGCCATCACACACTCCGAACATGCCTCCACAACATAGGAATTTGCCACAAAGCCTTAGACTGGCTCACCTCCTTCCTCACTGACCGGACCCAGAGAGTCCACCTCCCACCTTTCCACTCCACCACCACCAAGATCATCTGCGGAGTCCCCCAAGGGTCCTCTCTCAGCCCCTCACTCTTCAACATGTACATGATCCCCCTAGCCAACATCCTCCGATCACACGGAATCACTATCCTCTCCTAAGCAGATCATCCTCTCCCTCACCCGCAACCCCACCACCACCAAAACCAACCTACACGCAGCTCTCCTCGACACCACCAACTGGATGGCAACTAACCACCTCAAGCTTAACTCTAACAAAACCGAGATCATCATCTTCGGCCCCAACAAAACCTCGTGGGACGACTGCTGGTGGCCCACCGCCTAGGACCTGCACCCACCCCCGCAAACCACGCACGCAACCTCGGCATCATCCTGGACCCCTCCCTCTCCAGGACAGAGCAAATCAATGCTCTTACCTCCTCCTGCTTCCTCACACTCCGCACACTAAAAAAATCCTTCAAATGGATTCCCCCAGAGACCAGGAAGACAGTCACCCATGCACTCATCAGTAGCAGACTAGACTACGGTAACGCCCTCTACGCCGGCACCACACTCAAACTCACACGCAAACTCCAGATAATCCAGAACACAGCTGCGCGTCTCGTCCTTGGCCTCCCCCGCCATGAACGAATCTCACCACACCTCAAAACCCTTCACTGGCTCCCCATAAACAAGAGAATCACATTCAAGATCCTCATCCACGCACACAAATCCCTCCACAACACCGGCCCGATATACCTCAAAGAAAGAGTGAACTTTCAAACTCCCACCTGCAACCTCTGATCAGCCAACCTCATCCTAGCCACAGTCCCCTGCATCCAGCGCACCACCACAGGAGGCAGGTCCTTCTCCTACCTCGCCCCCAAAACCTGGAACTCCCTCCCCACCAACCTCTGCAAAACCAAAGACCTCCTGCTCTTCAGAAAAAACCTCAAAACATGGCTGTTCGAACAATGACCCTCCTGCCCCCCCCACTAAGCGCCTTGAGACTCTCACGGGTGAGTAGCGCGCTTTATAAAATGTTTTGATTGATTGATTGATTGATTGAATGCTATACCTTTTCCACACCACTCCCGACTCTGAGCCCACTTCTCCTGACTTGAGGATTTCATTTACTAAGTTTAGGATTTATTAAATGTTAACTCCTCCTTGCTCAGAAGAAGTTGATATTGCTAGTTTTTATTATCATATCACATCTTCTTTGTTGTGTGTCATACTGCATTGTGGTAGTCTGGTCTCAGTTTTTCAAAATTTATGTCATAATATAACCCACTAACTCTCTGTTTTCTTTCAATCTATTTGACAGTGATGGATGACCCTTTGATTAATCCTACAGTTAAAGTTCGCATAGGTAGGAGTGGAACCTTGTGTCACCTCTGTTAGCGCACTAGCCTGTTACTACTTCTACCACAGCCTTAAGATAAGATGCTACCTTGGGAAAACCCTGCAGTAAGAAGACTGAAGTAGCAGCCCTTGCTACATCTAGTCAGGTAAGTGAACTATGGATTGAAGTGAACTCCTTTGGTTAGTAATTATTTCGACTGAAGAAGAGGTTGTTTTTCTGTATCTAGGTTTTTGTAGGCAAAATAGGCAATGGCAATCTCTCCCCAGTGGTCAATATAGTTACAGAGGGCAGTGAAGCAAGGCTATAACTAACTGACATACACGTATTTCAGCAGATTTTTAAAAAACAGGCTGCACTAAAAGACAGCTATGCACACTAAAACATCAAAACATAGATTTGAGGCATAAATGAAGTAAAATAAATTATTCCCCTTTTATTATTTACAAATAGAACAAGCCCACCTATATACCCAAACAAATCATCCCATCCCCAACCATAGTCCAGCCAAAGTCCAACAAACATCTGACGAAAGTCCAGAAAAATTGTCCAAAGTGAAAATAAAACAGTCACAACTACCTTTGCCACCCTCTCCACCCACAACAAGTGTTCTGCCCACCAAAACAAAACATTTGAAAAAGGGTCAAAAGAAGGTGTTCTCCACGGGGGTCCGGAGATAATTTAGGGTTGCCTCCTTGTGTGTCACCGGACAGTCCAGGAGAGTGAAGTGTTCTAGGATGTGGTGCTGGAAATTGTGGTCCAAGCATGAGGGGCAGCTGTTGTGGGATGCGGATAGGTTGATGCCAGCTGGCCATGGTGCTGATGGTGCCGCTGGGAGGCTACAGCTGCTGGCGGCTGGCTGGAGGAGCTAGACTGGCGGGCATGTTGGTAGCTGCCTGGGCCTCGCCCTCCTCCTCTTGAAGAGGGAATAGCCGCTGATGTTCAGTGCAGATGGCCTCTATTCTCTGCTGCCACAGCTGGGCTGCTATCTCCTGGTAAGTAGGAGGATGTCCAACAGGAGTAGTTGTAGCTAGAAAGAAAAAGAAACACAGCAAATTATAAACAGTGCTCTCTGCAAACATTAAAAAAAAATAGAGTAGTAGTAAATCAGGCCGTCGGAATTTGATGTGGATGTTTGCAAGACACGGGGCCATTTGATTTACTCACACATGCCTCACTGTGGCTGAAGAAAGTGGCTGGATTGGTTGTTTTTAAATGAGCATGCTGTGTTTCAGACCAGCTGAAGGTGACAATTTTTACTGATAGTCGGTACAGCTTTGATATTTGAACTGGCATGAATCCGTCATAGAAGCCATGATATACCAATCACTTCTACATAATTGTGATGCATGCCAAAAGGGATTTTTTAATTTTGTTTGAGTGGCTGGGACACAACTTTGGAATGAATAAAGGACTGAAGTAGTAGGAGGTAACAGAGTGGGCATTGGGAGAGAAGGGAAAAATACCTTGTTTTGAGCTGGCAATGCATGGACATCTTTGTGAATACTGCATTAACTGAAGAGGATGCACATTGCACTGACAACACTATTGTACTTCCTGAATTGAACCACTCTGCAGTTACATCATAGTAGCATGGTTGACTATTGGGGAAGGAGGTTTGATGATGAGAGGGAGGATACATATTTGCCTTGCAGAACAACTACAGTGAGTTAAGGGAGTAGACAGAAAATAAAAATACCTCTCACTTTGAAGCAATGTTTTGATAACAATGTAAACCAAGAAAAGTAGGTGAGCAGACACGTCCTTATCCAGAAGAGCACCTTTAATTCTTGATCCAAGCACATATCCATTCATCTTTTCATTTATCTATTCACCCTTTCACACCCACTATTTAAGCTTTACATTCTCTTCCATCCAGTCTTTCACCATTCCAATCCAGTCATCCATATATCTACACTCCCTTCCATACACTCACCTATCCAGCATCCACCCTTTCAACCACCCTTTTATCTGTCCATCCATTTAGCCATGCATCATTCGTTACCATCCACCCATCCTTTAACCCACCAAGCATCTTTATACCCATCCACCCTTCACCCAGCAAGGCATCCTTTCACCCATATACATCCTTTCACTGATATACTATCTTACCCATTCTTTCGTTTGGCCATCCATCCTTCATTCGCTTTTCCATCAACCTATCATTTGTCCGTTCATTATGAGCTTTTGTCTGCTGAGTTGCAGATAGAAGAGGCCACTAAGAACACAACCCCTGCTGAAGCTGCTAAAGCAGGGGGTGCACAAGCAATGCGCTTACTTGAGTATATTAGAAATTGTCAATAAGCAAGAGCAATATGACTCACCAATGTCTGTTTCTGCTGCTGCTGGTTCTTCCCTCCAACTGCTGCGACATACAGCACACTGGTGCTGTCGCTTGCCCCTGCATTCGGTACAGCTGGATAAAAAATTACATTTGCCAAACAAATGTTGAATTTACAAAAAGTTAAAGTGTTAACCAATTTATTCAAAGAACACAAACTCAACTCAGAATGTATTTGACGCATACACATATTGGTAACAAGTCCTTGTAGAAATTAAGTCTGGGTTTCCATAGACAGGCCTAACCCCAGCACTCTGTACCATTCAGGGTTATACACTCCACAACATTGATACCATGGAGTAAAGGGAATATGCAATGGTATCAAATAAAATATGCAAACTATCACTGATGAATGACCTCAGTTTAAGCCACACATCCTGCCCTCACAATAGGAATTCTAGATCAATAACACTGATAGTCTACATAATGGCACTAACAAAATTTAAGGTTACACGACCATTACAGGAAACTGTGGTAGTATCTGGTGAAATGACACATTAGCCAATTAGTGGTGTGCTAACAAAATGTTCAATCACCTATGAGGAAACACATCAACAGCTACCTCCATAGTCCCAAAATTGAAGATTTAGTCAATGTGAAGAAAGAACAGTATGCTAGGGCTTGACATACACATGTGTTTTGAGCACGTTAAGTGGCACATATTGCCTTGATGTCACCATCACACAGTAAACAGGTCTGAAGCAATCTTCTGAGCTTCCAGACTATCAGAATGCAAGTTGTCTCTAGAAAAGATTTGTCCATCCCAAATCGGTGTCTGTCCCAGGATCAACACATGTTCGCTTTGTACTTTCCAACAGCAACATATCACTGCAAATGTCACAACTTTGAAATGTCCAAATGAAGATGACATGGTGAATTACCCAGAAACAGAATGACAAGGGAAAATTATTCTTACCACATATTAAATTGGACGTAATTGGCAAGTCTAGAGGACACATATACTTAGCACAAGCACACTTAATTTATGTCAATGACCACAGTAGTTTACCCCTACTGTGCTGCGGACGTAATGTTTACGTCCTGCGGCACAGTGCTCCTGTGCCGAGGACATAACCATTATGTCCTCGCCCTGGAGCCCGGAGGGAGCACTAGCGCTCCCTCGTGGGGTTCCCTCCCACCCCCCAAAGGCAGGGATGAAAGGGGAAGCGGAAGGGGAAGCCCTTCCCCTTCCACCATCGACAGCCCCCCGACCCCCCACCCCCCCCTGTGACGTCAGCACGCAATTGTGCCCTGACCTTACGTGAATTTCACGCAAGGGGAGCGACCCCTTAGGCAAGGGTCGCTCCCCTGGGGGGCAAATTTATTTTAGGCCATTTCTGCCCCCCTGGGGGGCAGATCAGCCTATTTGAATTAGGCCGATCTGGGCAGAAACCACTAGGCACCAGGGTTTGGTGTTTGTGTATGTGTGTGTTTTGTTTAGGGGGGCAGCCCCTTGGGCAAGGGTCGCTCCCCAAGGGGGCACATTACTGTTGGCCATATCTGACCCCTTTGGGGGCAGATTGGCTTATCTTTGGAAATCCCATCTGCCCCCAAGGGGGGAAAAGCCCACCAGAGACCAGGGAAGATTTTTCTTTTCAAAATAAGATGGTGGAGGTATGGCCACACCCCCACCCCAAATAAATGGGGACAAAGTTGTTCTGCCCACCAGTGGGCAAATGGGGCAATTACCCCCGATCCACACCCTGGGGGGGGAGGGCAGAAAGTCTACTAGATCCCAGGGAATTTAAATAAAAACAAAAATTTTGGGGTGGTGGCTACCAACCTGTATGGGCCTGGTAATGCCCCCACCCCTACTGAAGGAGGTAACAGTCTTTCAGCTCTCTCCCACACACTAAAACATCTTATCCCACAGCAAGCAAGAGGACATTTGATTATTTTGGGTTTTCGTTTTACATTTGGTCCATGAGAGCTTGGCTAACTCTCAAAATCGTCCCACTTGGAATGGTGAGGGCTGCACTTTATGGACTTTGGGACACTGCCATGTAGAAAAATCCACAAGACCTAGACACATCGGAAAACTAAACATCTGGGTGATTCCAGGGTGGTGTGTTTCACATGCACCCGCACCATTTTCTTACCCACAATGCCCTGCAAACCTCCAACTTTGCTGAAAATCACACTTATTTCCTACATTTTTGTGATGGAACTTTCTGGAATCTGCAGGAATCAACAAAATTCCTACCACCCAGCATTGTCTCATCTATACTGATAACAATTCAGCTGCACTTGTCAGCCTAAAAATGTTTTTTTCTCAAACTGCCCTTTTGGACCCGCTTTGGTTCCCCCTCAATTTCAACATGTTTTTGGCTCTTCCCTGTCACAAGGACTTGGCCCACCTACACAAGTGAGGTACCATTTTTATCGGGAGACTTGGGGGAATGCTGGGTGGAAGGAAATTTGTGGCTCCTCTCAGATTCCAGAACTTTCTGTCACCGAAATGTGAGGAAAAAGTATTTTTTTGGCCAAATTTTGAGGTTTGCAAAGGATTCTGGGTAACAGAACCTGGTCAGAGCCCCGAAAGTCGCCCCATATTGGATTCCCCTAGGTGTCTAGTTTTAAAAAATGCGCAGGTTTGCTATTTTACCCTAGGTGCCGGCTGAGCTAGAGGCCACAATCCACAGCTAGGAACTTTGTAAAAAGCAGCTGTTTTCTGTCTGAAAATGTGATGTGTCCACATTGTGTTTTGGGGCATTTCTTGTCATGGGCGCTAGGCCTACCCACACAAGTAAGGTAGCATTTTTATTGGGAGACTTGGGGAACGCTGGGTGGACAGAAATTTGTGGCTTCTCTCAGATTCCAGAACTTTCTTTCACCGAAATGACAGGAAAAAGTGTTTTTTTGGCCAAATCTTGAGGTTTGCAAAGGATTCTGGATAACAGAACCTGGTCAGAGCCCCACAAGTCAACCCATCTTGGATTTCCCTAGGTGTCTAGTTTTCAAAAATACACAGGTTTGTTAGGTTTCCCCAGGTGCCGGCTGAGGTAGAGGCCAAAATCCACAGCTAGGCACTTTGTAAAAAAACAGCTCTGTTTTCTTTCTGAAAATGTGATGTGTCCATTTTGTGTGTCCTGTCGCGGGCACTAGGCCTACCCACACAAGTGAGGTACCATTTTTATCGGGAGACTTGGGGGAACACAGAATAGCAAAACAAGTGTTATTGCCCCTTGTCTTTCTCTACATTTTTTCCTTCCAAATTTAAGACAGTGTGTAAAAACGACATCCATTTGAGAAATGCCCTGTAATTCACATGCTAGTATGGGGACCCCAGAATTCAGAGATGTGCAAATAACCACTGCTTCTCAACACCTTATCTTGTGGCCACTTTGGAAATACAAAGGATTTCTTGATACCTATTTTTAACTTTTTATATTTCAGCAAATGAATTGCTGTATACCCGGTATAGAATGAAAACCCATTGCTAGGTGCAGTTCATTTATTGGCTCTGGGTACCTAGGGTTCTTAATGAACCTACAAGCCCTATATATCCCCGAAACCAGAAGAGTATAGCTGACATAACGGTATATTGCTTTAAAAAATCTGACATCGCTGGAAAAAGTTGCAGAGTAAAATGGCTGTTTTTTTTCACCTCAATTTCAATATTTTTTTATTTCAGCTATTATTTTCTGTAGGAAACCCTTGTAGGATCTACACAAATTACCCCTTTCTGAACTCAAAACTTTGTCTACTTTTCAGAAATGTTTAGCTTTCTGGGATCCAGCATTGGTTTCACACTCATTTCTGTCACTAACTGGAAGGAGGCTGAAAGCACAAAAAATAATAAAAATGGGTAATGTCCCAGTAAAATGCCAAAGTTGCGTTGAAAAATGGGGTTTTGTGATTCAATCTGCCTGTTCCTGAAAGCTGGGAAGATGGTGATTTTAGCACCACAAACCCTTTGTTGATGCCATTTTCAGTGGAAAAACCACAAGCCTTCTTCTGCAGCCCATTTTTCCAATGTTTTTGAAAAACACAAGATTTTCGCTGTATTTTGTCTAATTTCTTGGTCTCCTTCAGGGGAACCCACAAAGTCTGGGTACCTCTAGAATCCCTAGGATGTTGGAAAAAAAGGACGCAAATTTGGGGTGGGTAGCTTATGTGGAGAAAAAGTTATGAGGGCCTAAGTGCGAACTGCCCCAAATAGCCAAAAAAAGGTTCGGCACAGGAGGAGAAAAGGCCTGGCAGCGAAGGGGTTAATGTGGCAAACTCTGATCCACTAACATTGTTGCCTTGAACTTTTCTGCACTGACCATTCCCAACAAATTACCATAGCAGACAAATATGTTCCCTATGTCACAAGTTGAACTTACATGGGAGGTTAACATTTGTAAAGGTAAACACACACTTGTGAAGTAGTCAATCACACGTTGAAGGAAGCCAACTCCTTCGTCTTCAATCCTGTCATCTTAATTGGGCATTTCAAAATCCTCTCTCGGGGGCTCATTAGAGTTTCCCTCCTCTGCATTCACAAGAATCTTCCTCTTCAGGGCGATGTTATGGAGAATGCAGCAGGCAACCGTGATGTTGCACACATTATAGAGTAGACGAAGGCTCCATTGGTCTTGTCTAGACACCTAAACCAGGCGTAGACCAATCCAAAAGCCTGCTCTACTGGCTGCTGTGTTTTTCCATGGGCCTCATTGAAGCAGACTTTACCTGCCATAGTTGGATTTGTCAGTGCTGCCAATAACCATGGTTGGTTAGGATACGCTGAGTTTCCAACATGGAAACAAAACATCAACAGATAACTCACATATCAAGCCATTGTCACTTCCTAAACTAGGATGCAGGCAACATCATCAAGTCATATTGTAATTACCAACAGGCCAGGCCCCCTCTGGTCCATGTTATAACATCTGCATGGGTATGTTGCTGTTCCGTAGTACAAATGAACCATGTGTTGACCCAGGCAAGCGGGCACACACACTTAAGATGTATAAGTCTGGTAAGCAGACAACTTGCACATTGATGGAATGGAAGTTCTTCCGATTGTGGCAGACCTGTTCAGTTGTGTGTGGTGGCACCAAGGCAATATGCATGCCATCTTTTGGCCCAACCACATGTGGTAGTCCACCCAAAGCACAAAAGTTTCCTTCGACGGTGGTCAAATCCTATGGATGTGGGAATTGGATGTACCTGTTGATATTTTTCATCAAGGGCTTCCTGTAGCACACCACTGAAGGTTGGCTAGAACATGCCCCTGATACTATGCACATGAATACAATACACTGTTCCAACGGGAAAAGGAGAAAGGATACAAAGGAGTCCTAAATTTTAGGAGCAAGAAACCTCACACCCCAAAATGGGTGTCATGCTTCATCATCGCAGTTGCTCCTTGTCAGACCGGCGCTGCAATGTCTGACGGGCACCACCCCAGAAGTGGTGGCTCTTTGCTGGAGATCTTTTCTCGATGATGCCGAGACCCCAAGAGTGAGTTTGGAAAGGAGAAAACTAGAAGAATCAAGCTAAAGGTTAAAATTGGCTCCCAAACCTGAACACAGGGTAATCAATTTATTAGTCCATACGGAGGATTGAGGCCAAGATTAAAGATAATCAAGAGAGTGAAACAGAGATTATGGTCAATCACTCTCTACCACAAGAGAAGAACGGGTGGGGAACTTCCAAACCATCCCTAACAAAGGGTCAACATGTTTCGCGTCTCTATGGTCCATCCAGATCCAGCGACGCTTCTTCAGGACCTAATGACTACATGTTTCTTCTAATTATAAGCTACAGGGACTGCTATAACCTGAAACTCTCAGTTGCAATATATCCAGTCACTTACACTAGTCCGGGAATATATTGGATGTACTATTCCTAAATGTCGCCCTGTAATCGAATAAACACAGGTCAGTCAAGGGTGGCAAAGTCAGCACGTAATTACATAGTGACGATGTCATGAATTCAAAATATTACAACGACGGTGTCCAACAGTGGAAAAACACAGTGAGGGTGGCAGACGTGGCACACGTATGCATGCAAGGGGAAAAAAATAGCTCACCCTCCCTATCGAGGAACGTGCTTCATGGGACCACACAGGCCAGAGGTCGGGCGCAAAATACTCTGAAGTGGGGGTACAACAAATGTCAACAAACAACAACACAATTCGTTATTGTATAAAATTGAATGTCTAGTTAAACATCGTAGTACTCGGAAAGTATGACAAACATTTATTGCCCAAAAAAACTAATATCTCAATGCTTGTATCACCAGAAACAGACAGGCTACAGGATCAACTGTCAAAATCTATTGATAGTGTGCTTGGTGGATAGTAATATCCGAAAAGTAATCAGCAAGGTTAGGGTTAAATCAATATGAACAGTTATGGGTTGCTGTTCCTTCTTACAGATGTATCTCATGGCTAGAGGGAGTTATCAATAGCCCTACGGAATCCAATCACTGACACTCGTGTGTGTGTTTTGTTGAGTGTGTCGGAGGGGAAATACCCTCACATGACTGTGCTGGAAAATCACTATCGTATATCTGCACAAATCTTGCACAATGGAACTATTCAATACAGATTCGAAAAAGGATAGTAACCAGGAACATATCCACGATTGCAAAGGTAATATCAGAGCAAAGAAATGTCTAAATGCAATGATAAGAAGATTATAAGGGACAGAATAATCAAATGCAGATAGGAAAACATGGCTGAGAACAATTGCCAGCCAGTTGTTATCAAGAAATGACTGGGAACATTGTGGTCACCCAGACAAGAGGCACAGAAGGACTACTGTAACAGACTGGTCCATGGAATATCGTCATTGAGTCCATTAACATGGGTGTCCAATTTGAACACCCACCGTTGTTCCAATTCGAAAAGAGATCTAGTGTCATTGTTTGGGCTAGTCTGTAGGACAACCCACGACATGTCATCAGGGCTGTGCTTAACTTCTATATAATGAATGCTCAATTTTGTTGTGCGACCGCATCTAATGTTGCTGCGATGTTCATTAATTCGTAGTTTCATTGCTCTTGTAGTCATCCCTACGTAGTGTAACCCGCGTGGGCATGTGATCAAGTATACACAGTTGCGAGTATTGCAACTAGTGTGTTTCAATAGGTGCCATGTACCTATTGATTCAAGATCAAGAGACTTCAAACGTTTTGTTAAGACACAAATGTTACAGTTGCCACATGGGAAATGGCCTGTAACAGGTGGAATATCCCATAAACCCCTCTGTCTAGGGAGTAAAGAGACAGGACGTGCCCCTGATACTGTCACAGTGTATTGAAAAGTGCCCATGGCAACAAAGCACAGTACTGCCATGAGTTGTACTATTGGTGTTTTGGCTGTTGGATTCATATTATGAGGCAGGAGATCAGGCTCCAACTGCTGACAAAAATCCAGGATAGTTTGTCTATTGAGTCAAAACTGTTTGATGATGTCCCTTTCCTCCATGGTGGTAAGGTCTGGAAATGGCTGGAACACTTGAGGCCATGTCTTTCTACCCATGGCTTGGTTCATATGTCTGTATGTATGGAAAGAAAATAGAAGCTGAAATAGTCATACCATACTTTTGATGTAAACACACATCTGAAGTCTTAGTAACAGTAGAAATGTCATTGGGTAATACATGTACACACATTAACATCTACTTTTTGGAACTCCTCACAAACTATTTACAAACTTGTAATGTATTTCTTTCCATTATGTGCACATAATACATTTAAAATGCATTATTTGCAAATATTTATTTTTAATTTCCTTAAAAAATATCATCAATGGAGGCAGTACTTCCCCCACAGCACTATCGGCGTCAAACACAGACACTAGTTCACATTTTATTGTGTCATATCTTGCCAAGAAAAGTGTTGTTTGTATCTGACACTTATAAATACACTAGACTCCATTTTGAGTGCTGGTGATGCATACTCAATTGAAAAATGCACAGCTTCCTACCCTAAAAAGGCAGCTGTCTGACCTTGCCATCAGGACATTGGGTACCTGACCACTGTCGGCGGAAGCTGATTGTGTAGTAGGTGGGGGCCTCCACAACAGGCCCTGCCATGAAGTAACATGTATGAGAGCTACGCACGAAAGCCAATAACTGTGTCCGTCTTCATCACGGATCCCATCCACTGTGTATTTATACACTGCATTGTGAAAAAACATTCACCTGCCTCTTAACACCGCAGCCATCAAGACCTCCTTGATGTTTTGCCGCTGTTACTGACCTCTGGGAACCAAGATGCCTGGCAAAGCAGGTGAAAGTGCCCCTGTCTTCAGCACAGAGGAGATGGAGTTCCTTGCCAGGGAGGCTCTGTCCCTGAACAGCAAGCTCTATGAGACCCCAGAGGAACAGGTACATATCTGATTGGTGAAGGTCTGACTGAGTAACATCGTCCTTTATGATATACTGGCTTTTTTTGTTCTTTTTTAGTAATAGGGGTAGTATTGTTATTAGAGTTGACCGAATGATGTAGATTAGACAGATTGTTTTTGGCAATGTCTGTAATGTCTGTGCATAGCAAGGTCAAGTCACCTAAAAGTGGAAGCTGTAATGTGTATCCATGGAACACATAAACCCTATTTCATCACAAAAACAGCAGGCCACTAACTACTACTGACCAGTAGGCAGTGTGAAGTAATATGACTGAAAACATATACCCAATGTTGGAATGATGTTAATGTTGAGATAAAAATGTAGAGGGTCTGGAGTTGTCTGATGCTGTTCTGTCACATGGGATTACAGCCCATATTGGCCCAGATTTTACAACAAAGCGGCACAGTGCTGTGGCAAAAATAGCAGTGCTGCACTGCAACAGTTTTGAAATACAAGGATGCTCTGTATTTACAGGAATATAAAACATCCCTGTGTTTCCCCCTGCGCCGGCCCTGAGTTAAGCTGCCTGCACCAATGCAGGCATCCTTGCACCATTGTGCAAGAGGGTCTTCGTTGAGGCAATAGATTGTTTACGTGCAGGAAGGGACACCTTCATTCAGATAAACAATCCTTATTGGCCTTTTGCTCCTTCTATGTGTGCTGCATTCTGCAACACAAACAGAAAGAGCAAAAAAGAGGAGGAATAAAAGCATTCCTCCTTGTTGTGTCAGTTTTTGGCGCTGCCTCAGATTTGCACCTTCTTGTAAATCTGGGTAGTGTCAAAAGCAATGGGTGTTGCAGTAAAACACCCACAGCTGCACCCAAAACTGCAGCAGGGGACATATTTACAAGTCAAGCAACAAAAGGTGCTATAGCTTCTCCTTGTAAATATGGTGCAGTGAAAACCTCCACTGACGCATCACTGAAAGTGACGCTCCAGTAGTGCTAGGGCCTTGTAAATCTGGCTCATTGTGTATTAGGTTGCTCTGCATGGATACAATTTGTAATGGAGTCACATATAGGTAAAGTTAGCCTACGTGCATCTAGTTCAGATGACACTAGCTCACAATCATCCATCCCAGTCTGTCCCATTCCAACCCACAATTCCCTGATTTCACTGACACATAGCAGCCCTTCTATCTTGCAGGTAGTCACTATATGTCATGCAGACCATGGGTTCTGACTCTTGGGATTGTAGTAGATCCTATTTAGTTTTAATGGGGAACAGGAGTTTAGCTTAGCCTTTGGCTTGCAGGACTGTGCCCCCATTACCTAGTGACTTCTAAACTATTTAGCTTGCTCTCTTTCAGCACATTTATTTAATTATTTCTTCCAAGATGACTGCCATGTTTATAGTTAGTAAGATGTTTTAGTTTCACATTATCAGTGCCACTCTGTAAAGGCTTCACTATCAGCGTCAAAGATAAATGAGATACGTAGGTATTTACATCATGTACTCTCCCACTTTCATATGCCAGTAACATAATGTACCTTTTTAGGGAATTGTTTATATAATTGCCACCCCAAGCATGCCTTCTTATCTATTGTTTGGAACCATACCTGCATCAGGGGTCCTACCAGATCTGTGTAAATACATCTCACACAGACACGATTATCAGAGGGATTCCTACCAGATGTCATTGATGCTATCTACGCTACATGTTGCCTTGATGCTGACCCCGTCTTCATGTCCCCACGGAGTGTGATCTAGAGACCTCATTCTGAAGTAACAAGGGTCGTGGATCTCTTCTCATGGACATGGTACTGGCAGATTAGGTTTAATACACCTCTTTAGATTAGGAATTAGGTTCATCATTTTAGGGCAGTGGCTCCCAAACTGTGGTTTGGGGACCCCTGGGGGTCTGCAAAGCCAACTCAGGGGGTCCACGACTACTTAGAAAACTAAATAATATTAACTGTTTAGGTCCCCAACTTTCAGTAATGACTTAGGCGGTCATTCTAACCTCGGCGGTAAAAGGTGCTTACCGCCATGCAGAAGACCGCCATAACACCGACGCGGCCGCGGTAAACCGCCACGGTCATTCTGACCCACAACAGGCAAACCGCCAAAATACAGACATCCACAAAAGTCCGCCACACCAAAGGGCAGCGAGAAACTGGCGATGACCAGACCTCCACCGTCACGCCAACAGAAATACGCCCACACTATCACGACACACAAATCCACACAGCGGTCTTTCAACCGCGGTATTCCATTGGCGGTACACACCGCCGCGCTCAATATACACACACTCTTACTAAACACAGCCACATTGGACAATTCAAATTACACACACCTGATACAAATACAAACAACACTCCCACACACCCAACACAATATAAAACACACACCCACATCACCCACAAACCCCCACTCCTAGAGATTCGTGAACACGCACAGAGAAAAGAGACCCGAGCACCCAGACGCGCAATTCACTGTCACCCAGCAATATTACCACGCACTTCAAACTACACACCAATACACATCACCACACTTAGCACAACACAATCCACCCCACACATCACCCACACCACCCCATGGCACCGCAAAGACACCCCAGGTTTTCTGAGGCTGAACTCAGGGTCATGGTGGAGGAAATTTTACGGGTAGAGCCACAGCTCTTCGGGACACAGGTGCAGCACACCACCATTGCCAGGAAGATGGAGCTATGGAGCAGAATAGTGGACAGGGTCAACGCTGTGGGACAGCACCCAAGAAATCGGGATGACATCAGGAAGCGGTGGAACGACCTACGGGGGAAGGTGCGTTCCATGGTATCCAGGCACAACATCGCGGTGCAGCGGACTGGCGGCGGACCCCCACCTCCTCCCCCAGAATTTACAACATGGGAGGAGCAGATCTTGGCGATCCTGCATCCTGAGGGTCTCGCAGGAGTAGGCGGTGGAATGGACTCTGGTAAGTCAAATCTTAACTACTTCATCCCCCCACCCCACCAGCATGCCAACTCATACCCCCACCCTCACCCCCACCCCATCACACCTACTCCTTGCAAATGTCTCACCCTCACAACCCACCCATCCCAACACCAAGCCCTGCATGCGACCACAAAGCATGGACACCCATCACCTAAGCATGCCCACTGCACATACCCATCCCCCCCAAACCACAGTCACAAAAGCCCCCACACAGGAATGCAAGCACAGGGGTACACGGGCACCCACCCATTGCACGCTATGGCACACACAGAAGCAACAATCATATCTTTATACCCCTGCAGGACCCGAACGCCATGTCACCGCGCAGGAGGGGCCACAAATGTCCACCCCACCCTCAGAAGAGGCCCACAGTGATGACAGCAGCTCTGTCTCCCTGGATCTAGATGACCAGCCCGGCCCATCGGGGACCTCTGGACAGTCGGTTCCCCTCAGACAGCCACAGGCCACAGCAGACCATCCCCCCTCTGGGAACACCAGCACAGCACCCACACAGCGGAACCATCCCTCTGTCCCCAGGACACGTCAATCACTACAGGGAACCCAGGCTAACCCACCACCCCAACAACAACAGGCACCTGGGGGCAGTGGTAGTGGGCACACGGTCCAGGGGACAGAGACCCAGGGAAACAGGGGAACTGGGAGGGCTGCTGTGCGACAGGGGGGGGACAGGCCCAGGGAACCCACTCTCCACGAGACCCTCTCCTCCATCATGGGAGCATACCACCACTCCCAGGAGACGATGGCCACGGTCCTGGCCAGGTTTCAGGAGATCCAGCTTCTGCAGGAGCAACAGTATATGGGGTTCAGGGAAGAACTAAGAAACATCAGTTCCGCCATGGGCACCATCGTAGTGGCTCTGAATCAGGTAGTCACCACATTGCGGGACACTGTTGCACCACAAAGGGCCCCTGACACTAGCATGGACCAAGAACTGCCTACCACCTCCGCCGGCGCTAGTGGACAGGAGGCCCCGATACAAGACCAACAGGCCACCAGAACCCCACCCCCTGCAGAAGGAGAACCACCCCGCAAGCGGGCCCTGAGATCCAGGAAGAAGACAGAGTAAGATGCCAAGACCCCAGCCAGGAAAGGATATCTCCCTGATTGTCATCCCACTGTTCCACATTGACACCCTGTCCAACCTTACACTGCCCCTGCTCCACTTTCCACAGGCATCTGGACAATGCACCTGTGATACTGATAGTCTGGTCTCTGCCATGGACAATCCTCCACCATCACACCTCAACGATTTGCAACCACCCACCAATTTAGAGCACTGTAATAAACACACTTATTGCATAAAACAATCTGGAGTCTGGCTGTGATTTTGTACAAATGTATTAGACATTACCGTGCCAAATGGCTTATTCACATTGTGATGCCAACATACCACTGTCACACAGCTGTAGTCCATGGGGAAATAAAGCAGATGTCACGCAGTGGGGCCCACATCTCTGAAATCGGAAGGGAAAGTCACAACTCAGTTACCATACACTGGGGGAAAAGGTCGGACAGTAGAGAGGTAGTAGGGGTTAAGTATATGTAATATGCCGGTGTGGATTCTTACCTGTGTGTCACTGGAAATACTGCTGTATTACTGTGTTCCTGTTCTCTATGTCGTCCTCTTCGCCTTCCTCCTCTTCACTCTCCACAGGCTCCACAGCTGCTACAACACCACCATCTGGACCATCCTCCTGCAGAAAAGGCACCTGGCGTCGCAAAGCCAGGTTGTGAAGCTTACAGCAGGCCACGATGATCTGGCACACCTTCTTTGGTGAGTACATTAGGGATCCACCAGTCATATGCAGGCACCTAAACCTGGCCTTCAGGAGGCCGAAGGTCCGCTCGATCACCCTCCTAGTACGGCCATGGGCCTCATTGTACCGTTCCTCTGCCCTTGTCCTGGGATTCCTCACTGGGGTCAGTAGCCATGACAGGTTGGGGTAACCAGAGTCACCAATTAGCCACACACGGTGCCTCTGGAGTTGACCCATCACATAAGGGATGCTGCTATTCCGCATGATGTACGCGTCATGCACTGAGCCAGGGAACTTGGTATTAACATGGGAGATGTACTGGTCAGCCAAACAGACCATCTGAACATTCATGGAATGATAACTCTTCCTGTTCCTGTACCCCTGTTCACTCCTGCTGGGGGGGACCCAAGCAACATGTGTCCCATCAATGGCACCAATGATGTTGGGTATATGTCCAAGGGCATAGAAATCACCCTTCACTGTAGCCAAATCCCCCACCTCAGAGAAGACGATGTAGCTCCGCATGTGTTTGAGCAGGGCAGACAACAATCTGGACAACACCTTGGAAAACATGGGCTGGGACATCCCTGATGATATGGCCACTGTTGTTTGAAATGACCCACTTGCTAGGAAATGGAGTACTGACAGCACCTGCACTAGAGGGGGGATCCATGTGGGTTGGCGGATTGGTGACATCAGATCTGGCTCCAGCTGGGCACACAGTTCCTGTATAGTTGCTCGGTCAAGCCTGTATGTCAGTATGACATGTCTTTCCTCCATTGTTGACAGGTCCACCAGCGGTCTGTACACGGGAAGATTCCTCCATCTCCTCGCATGTCCCAGCGGACGGTGCCTATGAAGGACAACAGCGAGCACAGAGTCAATCAACCCACAGGTACGTAACCACAGTTTGCACATAACACGATTCCCAATGCATTGAATGGCTTGTATTAGTGTCAATGCAAGGCCTAGGTATGTGTGACGCAGTAGAAATTAAGGCATGTGGGCCCTTGAAATGGCGGCTGCCTGACCTGTGAAGTGTGACAATGGGATGTTAGGTCAATGCGCTGGCGTGGCACACCGTGGCGGTAGGCGGTCGAAGACTGCGGCGCAAAGCAGCATTGGTTAACATTGAACCCTATGGGTCTCAAGAGCCAATGACGATGTGCGCCAGCGGTCGCGGTACGCACCGCCGCGGTACGCACCGCCGCGGGCGTGACCGCCATTTTCTATCTGCTTAATCACTCAATACCTGATCTTCGACAGGAGAGGACCTACACTGCAAGTGCTGCTGTGACCACGGTCTGGAAGAGACAATGGCTCATGCGACTGGGGAAAGGGCCCTTGCCTTCACTGCTCAGGAGTTGGAGAAACTCGTGGATGGGGTCCTACCCCAGTATGCGCTACTCTACGGTCCTCCAGACCAACAGGTAAGTACACTGGGACCATGCTTTGTGGCCAATGCCTGTGTTGAGTGGGGTGGATGAAAGATGGTGGGGAGGGGAGCGATTGAGGCATGCATCAAATGACAGATGAGAGCATGTGCAACATGGCAAGGGTGGGGATGAGGGTGCCACTCACATCGAGCATGCAGAAGGTGATGATTATTCTTCTCTCCCTGTACATGTCACATAGGTCAGTGCCCACCAGAAAATCGATATTTGGCATGCCATCGCCAAGGACGTCCGGACCCTGGGGGTCCACCAGAGACTGGGCACCCACTGCCGGAAGAGATGGGAGGACATCCGACGCTGGAGCAGGAATACGGCGGAGGCTCAGCTGTGGATGGCCTCCCAACGTGGGAGGGGTGCCAGTCGTACTTTGACCCCCCTGATGTCCCGGATCCTGGTGGTGGCCTACCCCGATTTGGATGGGCGCGTGAGGACATCACAGCAGACAAAAGGGGGTGAGTACACTCAAATCCTGGTGACTTTGCGCGCAGTGGAGGTGTCTGGGTGGGGGAGGAGGGCTGTGGGTATCCCTAGGCCAGGGCGATATCTGTAGGCTAGGCCCCTCCGTAAGGCATGGCCCTGTGCCCCCGCCCCCCACCTCTGTAGGGTGCCAAATAGAGCTATTCATTGCCCTGTGTCATGTATGTGAGCAGAGGTCACCCATAGGCTTGTAGGCCATGTCCCACGGATTGCGTAGTCGACCCCAAGTGCGCGGCGTAGTGCAGGGGGCTTCTGTGTCTGTCCTGTCCGCCAACGGTGTCGCCAATGCATGCACTCAACATTGCTGTATTTGTCCCCACCCCCTTTTTTGTTGTCTTCCTGTTCATTTGTGCATTAGCATCATCAGGCGGAGGAGAAGTGGCATCGGAACACGAGTGAGCTGCATCTCACATGGCCATGGCGGGCCATGCAACTGAATCGGAATTCACCAGTGAGACGGAGGGCGAGGGGAGCTCCACAGCGGGGACTCGTGCGGATGTCAGTGACAGCGACTCGTCCTCTGAAGGGAGCTCCCTTGTGGTGGCGGCAACATCTGTGCCCCCCGCAACAACAGGTACAGCCGCCACCCAGCGTACCAGCACCGCCCTCCCAGCAGCCCCTCAGCGTTTGCCCCGTGCCCGCTCACCCAGGAAGGTGGGCATCTCCTTCGCCCCAGGCACCTCAGGCCCTGCCCCTGTGACCCCTGCTGCCCTCAGTGAGGAGGTCATTGACCTCCTGAGGACGCTCATTGTTTGCCAGTCTACCCTTTTGAATGCCATCAAGGGTGTAGAAAGGGAGGTGCACCAGAGTAATGCATACCTGGAGGGCATTCATTTGGGTCAGGCTGCCCATCAGCGATCGTTCAACACTCTGGCCTCAGCACTGATGTCAGCAATTGTCCCTGTCTCTAGCCTCCCCCCTCCAACTTCCTCCACCCATAACCTATCCCTTGTACCTCTGCCTATCCCAGACACACCATCAGACCAGCCTGCACACACCTCAACACCCAAGGGAAGCTCATCCAGACATAAGCACCACACATCACACAAGCATTCACACAAGCAACATCCACATATAGACATACCAACACAAACTGCCTCCACTGTGTCCCCCTCCTCCTCGTCTCCCTCCTCCCTCCCTGTCACGTCTCCACTCACACCTGCATGCACATCATCTTCAGCCACTACGTCCATCACCAGCACACCCACCAGAACCCCCCGCACAAGTGCAGTCACCACCCCCACGACCATTTGCTCGTCCCCTGTGTCCTCTTCCACTGTGTCTGTGACCACCTCTTCAAAGCTACACAAACGCAGGCAGCCACCCACCCAACAGCCATCCACCTCACGACAGCCTCCAGCCCAAGCACCTGCACCCAAAGACACCAGACTGAAGACTCCTACAACCACAACCTCTTCCTCCACTCCCATACCCACTACACCTACCCGTCCCTCTGTTCCTAAATTGCTTTTCCTTTCCAAACTTGACCTCTTTCCTACAACTCCCCCACCCCGTCCATCTCATAGGACTCCAGTCAGCACCTCAGCCACCACAAAAGCGGGACCTGGAATGACAGTGTGCCATGGACTGTGGAGTCCCCCACCCTCAAGGGCAGCCAGTTCAGGAAGGAGCCAAGGCACGGCCAGCCCACCCCCGGTAAAACATCCGAAGATTGTCAGTGGCCGGCGCGAGAGGCCAAAGACACCAGGGACCAAAATCCCAACCATGGCTCCGGCAGGAAGTGTGGTGCCACCTGGCACACCGCCAAAGGTGGGGAAGGGCCACAGGCGAACAGGGAAGGCTGGGAAGGGCAGCACGCCCGACAAGTCCGCCAGCAGCCCAGCTGAACAGGAGGGCCCCGCCTGCCCCATCCCAGGTGGGCAGGAGGACACCCACAGGCCCGGTATTGCAGCCCAGGAGGGCCCCGCCAGCCACACGTCAGATGGGCAGGAAGGCACTGCCAGCCACACGACAGATGGGCAGGAAGGCACCGCCAGCCACAGGTCAGGTGGCGAATGACCTCCGTGCCATGGCCGGATCCGCTGAGCTGGACACTCATCCGATGCACCGCTGAACAGAGCACCGCCGTCTCAAGCACCGCTGAACAGGGCACCGCCGTCTCAAGGACCGCTGAACAGGGCCCTTCATCTCAAGCACCGCTGAACAGGGCCCTTCATCTCAAGCACCCCTGAACAGGGCACCGCCGTCTCAAGCACCGCTGAATAGGGCACCGCCGTCTCAAGCACCGCTGAACAGGGCCCTTCATCTCAAGCACCGCTGAACAGGGCACCGCCGTCTCAAGCACCGCTGAACAGGGCACCGCCGTCTCAAGCACCGCTGAACAGGGCACCGCCTTCTCAAGCACCGCTGAACAGGGCCCTTCATCTCATGCACCGCTGAACAGGGCCCTTCATCTCAAGCACCGCTGAACAGGGCACCGCCGTCTCAAGCACCGCTGGCCCATTGGCGGAAGGGGCAGGCCCGCATCTGTGTCGGGCAGGGCTGCACGAAGCACTCTGGGCACTAGTCCCCCTCCAGTACCAGTGGAGACTGTTATTGACTTGAGAGACTGTGGCTTTGCACTCCCCAGGATGCCACAGTGGGCAACCCACCCACTTGTGAGACTTGAGAGACTGTGGCTTTGCACTCCCCAGTATGGAACAGTGGGCAAGCCACCCACTGTAGAGACTTGAGAGACTCTGGCTTTGCACTCCCCAGGATGTAACAGTGGGCAACCCACCCACTGTAGAGACTTGAGAGACTGTGGCTTTGCACTCCCCAGGATGTAACAGTGGGCAACCCACCCACTGTAGAGACTTAAGAGACTGTGGCTTTGCACTCCCCAGGATGGAACAGTGGGCAAGCCACCCACTGTAGAGACTTGAGAGACTGTAGCTTTGCACTCCCCAAGATGTAACAGTGGGCAACCCACCCACTGTAGAGACTTGAGAGACTGTGGCTTTCCACTCCCCAGGATGGAACAGTGGCCATGGAGGCCCCTTGTGGATCTGGCGTTGTGGACTCATCTGGCTGTGGTGCCCCCCCTTCCCTTCCCCCTGAGGTGCCTGTAGTTTTGCTATCTGATGCCCCTGCAGTGTTCTCTCCGTTGGAGTCAGGTATCCTGTGTGGCCTTTGCCCATGTGATTTGGGCCCAGTGGTCCACGGACAATGCCTGATACAAATATCGGACTGGACAATTTATGTATATATATGTTTTTGATGTGTGATATATTTTAAAGCCAGTCATACAATATATTCCAATGTTTATAGTCATTTCCTTTTGTCTTTGCATTCTTCCGGGAGGTTTGGGGGGGTAACTGTGATGTGTTGCTATGCATTGATGTGTGTGTTGTAGTGGGTGAGGATGAGGGTGGGTGTGTCGCATATGTGTGTCCCCTTGATTTTTTGCCTCCCCCCTCCCCTGTGTCGTAGGTGCAGTACTCACCGTTGCCTTCTGCGCCGGCGTTCGTGCTCCTGGTAGAGGAGCAGGAAGACAATCGCTGGGAGGATGTGGAGTTCGGGTTCCATGCTGTCCAGATTCCTCGTGGGGTGTATGGAGGTGAGCGTTTTCCGTTTGAAATGGCTGTTTCCGCCGTGTTTTTATCGGCGGGGCTACCGCCCCGGAAAAGGTGGCGGATTGGTGGGTTGTGATAGGGTGGGGGGTACATTGTCTCCCGCCTGTCTGTTGGCGGTGACCGCCGCACTGTTTGTTTGTCCCGCCGTGGCGGGCGGTGTGTTGAAGTGGCGGTCTCTGTTGGCGGTTTCCGCCAGGGTCAGAATTCCATTTTTTTTACCGCCAGCCTGTTAGCGGTTTTGCCGCCGCTTTAACACCGACCGCCAGGGTCGTAATGACCCCCTCAGTGTGGGGGGGGTCCCCGGATTTCAATAATAATTCAGTGAAGGTCCCTGGCCTCCGGGTCCACAGAAGTCAAAAGGTTGGGAACCTCTGTTGTAGGGTATTAGGATCTATTTTTATATCTATTTCATATTACATGTTATTGCAGGAAGGTGGGGGTCTTTATATTCATGACTCTTGTTTTTACCATTCTATGTCTTGCATTGTTCCTTATCCTAATCAATGCAGCCCATGCAATTTATCGTAGATTGCAGTCTTGTTGATAAAACCTATTGAAACGTTACTGCATCTCCTTCATTGCTTGTGTTTGACTGAGACATGTTGTTCATCTGAGAAAGGGGTAATCTCCGTTTAACCACGACCTCCCTGAGATGTTGCATTCTTGAGTCCATGCGTAAAGGATGACACAAATCACCTTTTACTGTTTGAGTTTTGGTGAGGTACTGCTTGTGAGCTGGGAGGGTTGGGCACACAGTTATGACTTGTTTTATGATTGGCCTAGTAGCCTACAAACAAAGTACTGTCATCATTAGACCAGCAGTCTTGCCTAGAGCAAGAGTCAAACTACGACAGGAGTTTAGGCAGGAGTGCAATACAGCTGCAAGTGTGATTATATGCAGGGACTGTACAGGTATTTTGGCTTTTATTAGCTCACAATGATTGTGAATAATCAGTGGTGGCCCTCACCACAACATGCAAAGCTCTTGGCAAGATGATGTTGTAGGCCTGATTAGGTAAAATGAGAAGCTAGCAGGTATTGATAGAGCACAAGACCACCTTAGATCAGCCTTTCTGATCTAGTTGTAACATTTTACTGGTATAAAAATTCTGGTAACTGTTTGGTGAATGTATGTGTGAATATTCAAAATGTAATGTCATAGCAGTACAGTCAAACAGAAACACTGAGGGCCAGATTTAAAGAAAAGTGGAGCAGAGGGTTGCTGCACAAAATTTGAAGTGCCGCACTGCATCACTTTAGAAAAGCATGGATGCACCATATTTAAGGGAATGCGGTGCACCCCTGCATTTCCCCCTGCGCTGGTGCTAAATTTAGCTACCAGCGCCAATGAAGGCATCCTTGCACCATCGTGCAAGGATGTCTGTGTTGAGGGGAGTGATTGTTTATGTGTGGAAAGGTGTCCTTTCCTGCACATAAACAATCACTAATGGTGCTTTTGCACTTCAGTGTGTGCTGCACAATGCAGCACACACAGAAGTGCCAAAGAGTCATTTTCAAATGATTGTTTATGTGTAGGAAGGGACACATTCCCACACATAAAAGATAATTACTAGCATTTTGCTTTTTCTATGCGTGTGGCAGAATGCAGCACGCATAGGCCCTTATTACGACATTGGTGGTAAATGCCGCATTCCGCCACGGCAACGGCCGTCAACATGCCGTGGCTACCAGCTACCAACCGCATTATGACCGTAGACGGAATTCTGCCAGAAGGCTGGTGGAATTCCATCAACGGTCATGGCGGCAGACAGTGGTAAGGTGGTGCTGCTGTCAGCATCAGCACCACACCAGCAAACCACCGCCTACTGTATCATGGTCCATGATACGGCCTGGCGATGTTTTGCTGGCGGACGCTGCTGCTGGCAGTAGCGCTGCATCCCATTTCCTACCGGAGGACCCCCTGCAAGCGGGTAAGTCAGGTTCTCCGACAGGAGCGGGGGTGGAGGGTGTTGTGTGTGTGTGGTGGGGTGTTGTGTGGTTTGTGTGTCTGTGTTTGTATGCGTGAATGCGGGTGTGAGTCACGTGGAATGTGTGCATGAATGACTGAATGTGAGTGTATGTATATGTTGGGTGTTGTGAATGCATGTTTGCAACAATGTTTGTTGCGGTGTGTGGGTATGTATGTGTGCATGCGTGGGTGGATGTGGTTATGCGTGTGTGTATGAGTGTGTATGTGTGTGCGTGTGGGTGTGTACATTTGCAGGGGGGTCAGGAGAGGGAGGGGGAAGGTGGGGGAGGACTCTGGGGAGGGGAAGGGGTGTGGATGAGATCCCTATCAGTGCCAGGGAAGGAATTCCCTGGCACTGATAGTGACTCCCACCATGGTTTTCGTGGCGGTATGGCTGCCACGAAAACCATGGCGGTAGACGGGGTCATAATCCTGAGGGTGGGATTGTGACGGCTGCCTGGCTGGAGACCGAAGTCTACAGCCCAGCGGCTGTTACCAACCTGGCGGACAGAGTGGTACATTGGCGGTTTGGCTTGAGCCAAACCACAAATGTCATAATTTTGGAAAAGGTACCGCCAGCCTGTTGGCAGTCCCTTTCCCCAAATTACCGCTGTCTGACAGGGTCGTAATGACCCCCATAGAAAAACAAAAAACAAGGAGGAATAAAAGTATTCCTCCTTGTTACGCCCTGCTAACGCCACCTTTGAGGGTGGCGTTAGATTTTGGCGCTTCCTCAGGTTTACGAAATTTCATGAATCTGAGGCAGTGTCAAAATGCAATGGGTGTTGTTGTGACATGCATGCTCACAGCAACACCCATTGCACGCCCCTTCCACGCACAGTGCTGCGTGGGAAGGGGCCGTATTTACAAGGTGGCGTTCAGCTAAAAAAATTGGCTTCACACTACCTTGTAAATGTGGCACTGTGCTTTGCGCCACCGGAGCGTCACAAAAAGTGATGCTCCTGTGGCGCTAGGGGCCTATATTTTCTATTCTTGTTCTTTTATGTCATCTATACAGGTCAACACCCATCAGAAATGGAAGATCTGGAAGACTATCACAAAGAAGATGCCGAACCTAGGGGTCTACAAGTGGTGTAGCCTGCACTGTTGGAAGAGGTGAGAGGACCTGTGTCGTTCTACAAGGAAATCTGCAGAGAACCAAGTCGGGCTGTCTTCCCAGTGATCCTGGCGGGTGTACCGCACCCTGACCCCCCTGATGGCCTGCATCCTTTAGGTAATTTACTGAGGATCCTGATGGGGAACAGAGGGCCCAACAGCAGCAACAAGGGGGTGAATCATTGCCTGTAGATATTATTGTGTTTTGACCTCTTTGCTTTCCAGTTATGTTGTATGCCATCAACATTGAGGTTGACACACATTTAAAGCCCATGAGGATTTCTGGAGATGTAAGTTGACCAGAGAGTGTCTGATGCTGTGTGTGGTGTATTGCTTTGTGCTGAAGGATGACACTATGGTGGTCATTATGACGTTGGCGGTGACTGTTAAAGTGGTGGTAATACCACCAATAGGCTGGCGGTAATTACCACCAAATTATGACCATGGCTGTGACCCTTCCCATAGACAGCCAATGTACTACACCAACCGCCAGGCTGTTAACACCACTGACCACGGGGGTAGCCATCAGCAGCCAGGCGGAAGCCAAGGTACCGCCCACCATATTAAGACATAGCAAGCCACCAGAATTTCCGTGGCAGTACCAACACCTTCAAAAGCCTGGTGGAAACACTTCACTGACAACGAAAGACTTACCAACAGGGACACAGAGGATTCCGCCGCCGCCATGGAACGGGAACTTCAAGTCTTCCTGATGCTCTACCATGCCATGGCCGTTCTGGAACACCAACGCCGACAAAGATGACGACGATGAGTACAGCCGCCTACCAAACAAAGAAGGGAGGGAGGAAAAGGAGAGTGACACACACACACACACACACACACACAACAGACACCAGTCGCACACACCATACACAGAACCATCTGCAGAGTAAAATGAATGTCACAGGACCCATGTTGAATTAATACAAGGACAACAATTAGAATGTACGAATACTGTAATTTGCTGCGATAATCCAGATGCCACTGTTCAGGGGCATCATGTTGGAAATGGGCAGGCACCTCAGGGGGAAGGGGGGGTTGGGGGCACCTCAGCTGAAGTGGGTAACATGCCCACTGGTACTGGAGGGGGCTCCTTGCCCAACAGGCCCTGGAGGGTGGCTTACATTCCCTCAGCTGGAGGAGAGGGCTCCTTGCCCTTTGCAGGTGGAGGTGTCTCATTGGCTGCCTCTGCTGGAGGAGAGGGCTCATTGCTCTCTGCCGGTGGAGGGGGCCCCTTGCCTTTCTTTGGTGGTGGAGTGTGAACCTTGGCTTTCTTTGGTGGTAGAGTGAGAACCTTGGCTATCTTTGGTGGTAGAGGGTATCCTTGGCTCTCTTTGGTGGTGGCGGGGGATTCATATGTCCCCTCTTGTGACGGGCCCCTTTGCCCTTTGACATGTGACTTGTGTTCTTGCCTCCAGGACTAGGAAGTGCCTCCACTGTCCCCGTCCTCTGTCCCTTGGGTTTGGCCAGCCTAGTCCTCTCTTTCTGAGCCAGAGGTGTGCTCCTACTAGGAGTGGCTGCTATCACATTCAGGGGCCCCTTTGTGCCAATAGCTGATTTTTTTGGTGGGAGCAGTGGCATACTGTTTGGCTGAGGTGCTGGGCTGTGACCCTCCTCTTACGGGCAGGTCGGGGGTGGAGGGGATTGGAAGAGGTCAAGTTGGGCAAGGAAAAGCTTCTTTGGGACGTTGGGGTAGGAGGAAGGATGGGAGTGGAGGTGGAGGGAGTGGTTGTAGGAGGTGTACGTCTGTTGGACTTGGGTGCAGCTGCATGGACAGTGTGCGTGTGCGAGGTGGATGGCTGTTGGGAGTCAGATTGTGAGAGTTTGTGTCTCTTAGGAGGGGCAGACAGGGTGGGAGAGGACAAAGAGGATGAATGGATGGATGTTGTGGAGGTGTCTGCAAGTGAGGTGTGTGCGCTGCATGATGTGGTGATGGTGGTGGTGGCTGTTGATGCAGTGCGTGCAGGTGTGAGTGCGGATGTGACTGTGAGGGAGGAGAAGGAGGAGGGGGAGACAGTGGAGGCAGTGGATGTTGTTGTGTGTGCAACTGTCTGTTTGTGTGAGTGCTTGTGGCCTGAAGTGCTGCCTGTGTTTTTTTGTGCCACTCTTGTGTAATGTTTTGTGTGCGTGCTTGTCTGTATGTGTGCTTGGGATGGGTTGGGGTTGAGGAGACTGGGACTGGGAAGTGGTAGTAGGAGGGGGGACGATAAGAACAGGGATACTGGCTGCCATCAGAGAGGAGGCCAGAGCCTGAAACGATCTCTGTAGGGCCACCAACCCACTGTGGATGCCCTCCAGGAAGGCATTGCATTGCTGCATCTCAGATGCCAGCACCTGGATGGCATTCACTATGGTTGACTGCCCTACAGAGACGGAACTCAGGAGGTCAATAGCCTCCTCACTGAGGGCAGCAGGGCTGACCAGGGCAGGACTTGAGGTGCCTGGGGTGAGGGAGATGCCCACCCTCCTGGGTGAGCGGGCACGGCCTACTCAGTGGGGGGCTACTGGTAGGGAGGTGCTGGTATGGGTGGGGATGGTTGTACCTATAGCTGAGGTGGTTCTAGAGGTGTCTGCCACCACCAGGGAGCTTCCATCGGAGGAGGAATCACAGTCACTGGTGTCACCTCCTGTCCCCACCGTGGTGTTCCCCTTGCCTCCTTTCCCCTGGTCCCCTCAGTGTCAGTGGACTCTGCCTCCTGGGTCCCGTGGGATGTAGCTCCCTCAAGTGCCGGTGCCCCTGCTCCTCCACCAGATGATGCTAATGCACACATGGACAGGATGCCAGAAGAAAATAGTGGGGGAGAGAGAAAGGGAGCACTGGGTCAATTACAGCACCAACACCACAGATGGCATACACATTACCATCAGACACAGGGATCAAGATTGAGCACTATGCACCTCAATGACATTCTATTGGCCAGGTACTACAGCAAGATGAGAGCCAACCACCACCATCTTAACCCCTCCTGGGACCTACTAAGCCCTGTCTGACATGGAATGCCACCTAGCTAGTTTACAAGATTTTGCCATACACGTATTACCCTGAGCTGGACCACCCAGCAAACTGAGACCCACCACCAGGATCCCATGCCAGCAACAAATATGGCTGTTACACACAGTGTACCCACCCCTTTGTGGCTGCTGTACTGCCTCCAAGGCCCATCCAGATCTGGGTAGGCCACCGTCAGTATGCAGGCCATCATGGTGTCAGGTTCCGACAGGCACCCCTCCTTCGTTGGGAGGCCATCCCCAGCTGGGCCTTCGCGGTCTTCCGGGCCCAGCGTCTCAGGTCCTCCTACATTTTCTGCAATGGGTGCTCCACCTGCTATGAACCCCCTGGGTCCACACTTCCTTGGCAATGGCACACCACAATCTCTTCTTCTGATGGCACTGACCTGCAGAGGGAATACAGACAGGAGGACACCATTAACCATACAATCCAACCTATCACACATATGGCCCACAAATATAATTTCTGCTCAATTGGCACCCACATTACCCGGAGCCAGACATCTGCACTACCACCAGAAATACCCCTCACCCAATATACACACTGCCAGCACACACATCTCCATACAACCTTGTCGCATGCATCATCTCCATGGTGTACTCTACTGTTGGTCTGGAGGCCCATACAGTGTTCACTCAGCAGTAGGACCCCATCCACCAGGCGCTCCAACTCCTTTGAAGTGAAGGTATGGGGCCCTTTCCCCTGTCACACGGACCATGGTAGGTTCCAGACACAGGTCACAGCAGCACACACAGTGGAGGTGTTGTCCTGTGAAAAGCCAGGAATCAAGTGAGGGTATAAACAGAAAACAGCAGCCCCATCCACGGCGATGTACACTGTCACCGCCGCCGGTGATCCTCATTGGACACTGTACTCTATAGAGACCCATGTAAGCAACTGAGGAATAGCATGGCGGTGCAAGACATCACTTCCACCTATCCCTAGATACAGGACAGGCAGTCTCCATATTATGGTGATAATCAACATTTTGTTATTGGAAACTGCGTCATTGCTGTCAATTGTACATACATTGCCATTTACATTGTCCAATTACATACATTCTCAGTTACATTGAGGTGGTGGTTCAATTGCTCAGTTTGTCATTCCCTTCTCACTTTTGTGTCCCCTGGACACCTACCACTGTGGAGGAGTAAGAGGAGGAGGAGGCAAGACCCCGTGTACAGACACCTTGTGGACTTGGCTACACTGGAGGACAGGCACATAATACTCACCTATAGACTGGGCAGGGCCATAATCACAGAGCTGTGTACTCAATTGGAGCCTAATCTGATATCCCACCATCATCCCACTGGGATCCCCCTCTTGTGCACGTTCTATCTGTGCTCCATTTCCTGGCAACTGGCTCTTTCCAAGTAACAGTGGGCTTGGCAGAAGGAATGTCGCAGCCAATGTTCTTAATTGTGCTGGCAAGGGTTCTTTCTGCCTTGCTCAAACACATGTGCAGCTACATCGATTTCCCACAAGTGGAAGATTTGGCCACTGTGAAGGCTGGATTCTATGCAATGGGACACATTCCAAATATTATTGGGGCCATTGACAGATCACATATTGCATTTGTACCCACCCTGCACAATGAACAGGTGTACAGAAATCAGAAGAGTTTCCACTCCTTCAATGTGCAAATGGTGTGCCTGGCTGACCAGTACATCTCCCACTTCACTGCCAAGTATCCTGGGTCGGTGCATGATGCCTTCGTTTTCAGGAATAGCATCATCCCAAATGTGATGGCACAACTACAGAGGCACAGAGTGTGGCTAATAGGTGAGCCTGAGTCCCCACCCAATGCGTGTCAGTGTATGCCTTCAGAAGTCATCCCCCACACCATTGTGCAAGGCTAATGTTTGTACTTAAATTCTTGCAGGTGACTCTGGCTACCCAAACCTGTTGTGGCTCTTGACCCCTGTGAGGAATGCAAGGACAGGGGCTGAGAATAGGTATAATGATGCTCATGAGCAAACCAGGAGGATAATTGAGCGTACCTTCGGCCTCCTAAAGTCCAGGTTCAGATGCCTCCATCTGTCAGGTGGATCCATGTGCTACTCCCCTGAGAAGGTCTGCCAGATAGTTGTTGTATGCTGCAAGTTGCATAACCTGGCCATTAGACAATATGTGCCCTCTCTGCAGGAGAAGGAGTGTGAAAATGCTCCTATGGCAGCAGTGGACCCTCAGGACAGTGGGGATGAGGAGGCAGAGGATGAGGATGTGGACAACAGGACATCCGTCATACGGCAGTACTTCCAATGACACACAGTTAATTGGAACTGACCATTCCTCTGATCATTTATCTTTTCAGTGTGGCTGTAGCATGATGGCAGTCACTTCCTTTGCAGCTCAACTGACTGTCACCAATGCCTTCTCATTCAGATGTTGGTGTTATTACATCTGTGTACTGATCTGATGACTACAGACAGCTACAGGCCATTAGTTGTATGCAATCACAAAGTTCAGGACAATTACACAATATGAATTTGTTCATAATGTTGCACATTTTCATTACATAAAGCACTATCACTCAAGTTGTGTTCAAGGGTGTTTATTGTAATGAAATATATAGAAGGCATGGTGCAATAGAATGGGGTGGTGGTAGAGGAAAGTCCAGTGTAGTGGTCCAGTCTGTTTGTAGCACAGGTCCAGTGTCAAAGGGGCCATAGGAAGGGGAACAATGGCAGTTCAAAGTGGACAAGGTGACACAGTGGAAAACCAGGGGGACATTCAGGAAGGTCTCATTTCCTGGCGGTGGTCTTGGTCTTGCAAGTGTCTCTGGCATCTGTCTGGGTTGCAGGGAATGTTTGCAGGGTCGTTCACCTTCATAGGGAAGGGGTGCTGGTGGCCTGTGGGTCCTGTGGTAGGGCCTCCTGTCCACTAGCTGCAGCAGATGTGGAGGGCTGTTTAATTGATTGGCTAGTGAAGGGGCCCGCTGGTGTGCTGTGTAGTCCCTCATGATGTTGGCCATTTCAGCCAGCTCCCCTGCTATGGAGATCATGGTGGTGTTGAGGGCCTCCAAATCTTTCCTGATCTCCTGATGGTGTACCCCCTGCAGCTACTGAATCTCCTGCAGAATGTTTAAAATCTGACCCATCTTTTCATGGGATTGTTGGTAAGCCCCATGGACATTGGTGAGTGCCTCTTGGATAGTCGGTTCTCTGGGTCTGTCCTCCCCCTGGCACACAGCTGTCCTCTGACCATCCCTGGCCCCCTGTGCCTGTGTTCCCTGAACGGGGTGCCCACTCCCACTGACCCCAGGACCCTGACTGTCTTGGCTGTGAGGTATGGACTGGGGTCCCTATACAGGTGGGCACACTGCTGATTGACGTGCCCTAGGGACAGAGGTCTGGAGACGTTGGGTGGCTGCTGTTGTGTTGGATACTGAGGGGGGAGGCTCTGTGGTGGACTGGGGTATCCGACTGACCAGGGATGGGCCAGGAAGTTCATCCAGGTCCAGTAGTCCAGAGTTACTGTCATCACTGCGGGCATCTTCTGTTGGGGGACTGGGTAGCCATGGCACCTCCTCGCCGCTGAGATTGGCTGGTGCACCTGAAGGATGTAAGTGGTGTATTATGCTACATGTCTATGACATTTTCTACATCCCTAGCTTCCCCTATATCGTTGCTGTTGCCCTGCCACCTTTGTTTGTGTAAGTGTGATGTATTGTGGGATTGTTAGTTCTCCATGCTGTTCATGCATTAGTGGGGGGTGTACATGCAGGGCTAAGAGGGATGCACATGCAGTGGGTATGGCATGCAGGGCTTGGCATTGAGGTTAGTCAATTGTGGTGGTGCACTGTGTGGGATGGAGTTGAGTGATGGGTGTCAGGGATAGAGGTGGTGCTGACATACAGGTATTTGTGGGGATAGGTAGTAAATGTTGACTCACCAGTATCCAATCCTCAGGCAACTCCAGTGAGTCCCTCAGAATGAAGCATTGCCAAGACTTGCTCCTCCCATGCTGACAGCTGTGGGGGAGGAAGTGGGTGTTCACTGCCAGTTCTCTGGATGGCGAGCTGGTGCTGTGCTGCCATGGAGCGTACCTTCCCCCGTAGGTCGTTCCACCTTTTCCTGATGTCGTCCCTTGTTCTTGGGTGCTGTCCCAAAGCGTTCTCCCTCTCCACGATTCTCCACCATAACTCCATCTTCCTGGCAATGAAGATCTGCTGTACCTGTGCTCCAAACAGCTGTGGCTCTACCCTGACTATTTCCTCCACCATGACCCGCAACTCCTCATCAGTGAAATGGGGATGCCTTTGTGGGGACATGGGTGTTGTGTGGTGTGTGTTGTGCAGTGGGTGTTGTATAATGTGGTGGGGTGTGAGGTGTGTGACAGATAGATGGGTGTTAGTGATGTGTGTAGTTGTTGTTGTGATTTGTGTGGCTGTCTCTTGGCTATTTTACGTGTTCACAAAGGGTTGTGGGTAATGTGGGTGTGTGTTTTATAGTGCTGTGGGTGGGTGTGGTGTGTACATCAGTGTCAGATGTGTTATTTTAGTTTTGGCCAATGTTGTATTGTTTTGTATTTGGGAGGCCATTCTGACCATGCCGGTGTGTACCACCAATGGTTTACCGTCGTTGAATGTCTGCTGTGGTGATTCCTGGGTCATAATGTGGTGGGCTTTGTTTTGTTGGCGTAATGGTCTTCCGGATATGTGTTTGTGGCAGTATTCTGTCGGTTTAGTGTTTGTGTGTCATAATATGGCAAACGGATGTTTGCCTCTGCAACAGTATGTTGGTGTATGTCACCACGGTGGTAATCGGGATTTACCATCAATGTCATAATGAGGGCCTATATGCTTCCTCATAAGACAAGGACTGTTGTGGGCAGACACGTGGCTGCACGCAAACAAAGGGATTGCCAGCATTTTAATAATGACATGTGGGACAGTTTCACAAAACATGCCCCATGTCATGATTGGGTCACGTGGGGTAGTATATGCTAGAAATGTGGTCACTATTTAAGAAAAATTGCCAATATTTATCTAAATCAAACAAGACCAAAACAACAAAAATCCAACATACACAAGTAAAGATATCAAATTTGAAAGTAAAAAGAGTCTTAATCCATGAGAATCAATGGATGGATGCTTTGTTTTAGCACAAAGTAGCTGATATACATAAAAAAATAAAGCTGCGGGTTGGGCGTGCATCGGAAAAGCAAGCAATGCGTTGATTCCTTACTCGCAAGTGAGGCCGCAAGTCAATTCTTTCTCTGCTGGGCTAGCTATGCATTGATTCTTTCCTCATAGGGAATGGATGTGTCGACTTCTGGGCAGGCAGCCTCTGGTCTGTGCGGTGATGTTGAAGATTGTATGCCACGGGGATGATGCGTGGAAAAGCCAGACACATGGTGGCGATGAATCCGAGCAGAATTGGCATTGTATCGATTTCACCGGTGCTGCTTTGATTTTTTAGCCTTGGTGCAGGTGCTGCATCTATTTTTCTGATGCTTGGCTCTGGTGGGTGGATTTTCACCTTGGGTTCACCAGCTTCTCCTTTCAAGGGCCCATGGGCTGGTTGTGGCACCACTTGGCAGAGGATGGGTCTCAGCAAGAGAGCCAGGCGCTGGCAGATGATGTCTTTGATGGCCCTGAGGCATCGGAACAGGGTCCAAGCTCAGTCCAAACCCTTGGAGAAACCACACAAGCAGGATTTCAGAAATCAAAATTCAGTCCCTTCACTCCTAAGGCAGAAACAGCAGCAGGAGGTCAGCACAGCAAAGCAATAGGCATAGTGGCAGGTCTTCCTCAAGCATCAAGCTCTTCTCCTTAGCAGAGGTTCCTCTTGATCTAGAAGTAATATAAAAGTCTGAGGTTTTGGGTGCCCTTCCTATACTAATTTCTGCCTTTGAAGTAGGCAAACTTCAAAGGGAAGTCTGTGTAGTACACAAGACCCTGTCTCTTCCTTGCCTTGCTCCAGACACACACTGGGGGTTGGAGACTGCATTGTGGGAAGACAGGCACAGCCCTTTTAGATGCAGTTGTCAGCTCCTCCCTCCCACTGTAGCCCAGGAATACACATCAGGAAATGAAGTAAACACCTCAGTTCCCTTTGTGTCACTGTCTAAAGGGAATTCACAAACAGCCCAACTGTCAGTCTGATCCAAATGCATATGCACCAGCCAAGTAGAGGCACAGAATGGTTAAGCAAGAAAACGCCCACTTTCTAAAAGTGGCATTTTCAAACAGACAATCTAAAAAGCAACTTTACCAAAAGATGTATGTTTAAATTGTGTGTTCAGAGACCCTAGACTCCATATCTCTATCTGCTCCCAATTGGAAACTGCAACTTTAATATATATATAAAG
Source organism: Pleurodeles waltl (assembly GCF_031143425.1). Lineage (NCBI taxonomy): Eukaryota > Metazoa > Chordata > Amphibia > Caudata > Salamandridae > Pleurodeles > Pleurodeles waltl. Next base: position 250,898,493 of record NC_090443.1, read on the forward strand.
GCAACTCCCATGTTTACATATGGGAGAGATAGGCCTTGCAATAGTGAAAACTGAATTTGGCAGTATTTCACTATCAGGACTTTTAAAACACACCAGTACATGTCCTACCTTTTAAATACACTGCATCCTGCCCAGGGGGCCACATAGAACTTACCTTAGATGTGCCTTACATGTACTAAAAGGGAAGGTTTTGGCCTGGCAAGTGGGTACACTTGCCAGGTCAAAGTGGCAGTGCAAAACTGCACACACAGACACTGCAGCAGCAGGTCTGAAACATGTTTACAGGGCTACTCGTGTGTGGCTGCAGGTCCTCTAGTAGAGTATGCCAGTCATGGATAAACCAATCTCCAGTACATTGTAGACAGATAGCACATGCACTTTATCCCAGTGTAGCAGTGGTAAAGTGCCCAGAATCTTAAAGCCAACAAAAACAGGTCACATGAACTAGTAGGAGGGAGGCAACAGTACATCACAAAGGTGTGTAGTGAATGTAGGCTCTATTACTGATAACTATGGCAAACTGTACAATTAAAATGTAGCTGATATGTCAGACTAGACATTGGTAAGTTGGTGCTATGACAATATGACAATCTGCATCTGCACCAAAAGTAATGGTATTCGGTGTACAGTGGCATTATTCCTTATCTGGCACATGTTTGCAAGCAGTTTGTCCAGTAAGTTTCTAGTAAGTTAATGTAGACAGTAGCAGGAGGGCCTGAGTCCTTAGTCCTTCACAAATGTGCATGTAAACCAGTCTGTGATTACCAACATGAAGTTGTCTGCCAAACTGTATTGATTGCAACAAACAGGAATGTGTTCATATTGGTGAAAGAGTTGTATGTCCCACAGACAACATTTTTATGTCCTTAGTCCAACCCAGCAGAGAAATTGATGAGGTAGAGCAATATCAAACTTAAAGGGACATTTGAATATGGAAAGTTACATCACATAGATGTTGTGGTGTCCCATCTTGAGCAGTCAATTTCCATCCCAAAAAAGTACCTTTTGGGAGAAGTGAATCAATTTGAGCTCTGCACTGCAGTGCTTCAGAGACATTTACAGGTCTATGGGGGTCATTCTAACCCTGGCGGTAAAAACCGCCAGGGCGAATGACCGCGGTAGCACCGCCAACAGGCTGGCGGTGCACCGCTGGGCATTCTGACCGCGGCGGTTCAGCCGCGGCCAGAAACGGAAAGTCGGCGGTGTCCCGCCGACTTTCCGCTGCCCTTGAGAATCCTCCATGGCGGCGGAGCGCGCTCCGCCGCCATGGGGATTCTGACACCCCCTACCGCCATCCTGTTCCTGGCAGGTCTCCCGCCAGGAACAGGATGGCGGTAGGGGGTGCCGCGGGGCCCCTGGGGGCCCCTGCAGTGCCCATGCCAATTGCATGGGCACTGCAGGGGCCCCCGTAAGAGGGCCCCAAAAGGAATTTCAGTGTCTGCCTAGCAGACACTGAAATTCGCGACGGGTGCTACTGCACCCGTCGCACTCCAGCATCTCCGCCGGCTCCATTCGGAGCCGGCTTCATCGTTGCTGGGTCTTTCCCGCTGTGCTGGCGGGCGGCCTTTTGGCAGTTGCCCGCCAGCACAGCGGGAAAGCCAGAATGGCCGCCGCGGTCTTGTGACCGCGGTGCGGTCATTTGGCGGTAACCGCATGGCGGGCGGCGACCGCCGCCCGCCGCGGTTAGAATCACCGCCTATGTGTTTAATCATGCTGTTGGAACCCTCTATTGAGGAGTGAACTACAAGTGTATAATCAACAAAGGCATACATCATGTGGGAGCTGAGTTGGGGGATTACTGAAGTTATTGCAAATGTAGTGTGATGTACATTGTATTCTCACAGACACCCTAAAACTATTTATCTGATTTGTCAGCATAAACTGGGCAAGGTGAAGGTGACAATGCCACATTGGCAGGAATTAAGCTAGCCATTGGAGATCGGGTGTGGACACCACCAACACAGAGGGACCCAGTGGCATGGAGGGTGTGGGGACTGGCAAGGAGGCCATGAGTGATTCAACATCTTCTTTGGAGGCCTCCAATGAAGACCAGCTCCTAGGGGGGGCACATCCTGGAGAGGCTGTGACACATGCATGTTCGTCTGACCCACCCATTCCAATCTCCACCCTCCCTCTTGCTCACCCCACTTGGCCATAGCCACTTCCCTAGAAGGGCTGGCATCACCCTCTGCCCCTGCACAGGTGTCCTAGGCTGTGCTCACTGAGGAGGCTGTAGACTTATTATGAATGATCACTGTAGGCCAGACCAAACTTCTCAATGCCTTCCAGAGGCTGGCTGGCCAGTACACCCAGATGCTGGCTTACCTGGATGGCATTCACAGTGCCCTTTCTGGGCTACAGCAGTCATTTCAGGTTGTGGCCTCCTCTTTGAGCACAGGAAAACCTCTTGCCCATACTCCCACCCTTTCCCCCTTCCGACATCCCTCAACCCAGCCCTATCCAAAGCCCAAGCAAACATATGTATGTACTCACAACAACAACCACAAGTAGCACATCCCAGCACCGAGACACCAAACACACAAATGAAGATATCACACACCAGCACAAGCATACCCACGGGCATCACATCCACCATGATACAACCACACACCCCACTATTAGCACACCCACAGGCGCAACACCTACCACTACATCAACTCCCACACACACCACAAGCACACCTCAGTAAGCACACCCACCACCACACATACATGTACCAGCACATACACAGACACCACACCAACACATTCCACATCCACTACACACACTTCCACACACACACATACTGGACTCAAACACTCACACTCACCCACCCAACAGACACTCAGTAAGAAACACAAACCTAAAGATACAGCACAGACACCAAACTTTCAAGCACCCATACCTTCAGCACACACATGCACAACATACACAGACCCTCTCTCTACCTCCAAACCCAACTCCCTGAAGACCACCCTACCCATTTTCTTAAGGGGGACCTACTTTTTTCCTTGGCCCTGACCCCATTCGAAACCCAAACTACCCATCCCAAACATCTTTCCAGCCCTCTCACCTCCCAAACCAGCCCTTACACATCCCATCCCACACCTTCCAAATGTAAATCCACCCCTCCCAAATGTAAATCCACCCCTCCCAAACCTAAAACCACCCCTTTCAAACCCAAGGACCCCCTTACAAGTAACATCATTAAGGTGCCAGCTCTTTGCCCCATAGATGTCTCTTCCAGAGGAGGTTTATTTTGGCAGTAACATTAGGAGGCAAGTTGTGGGCATGCACCCTCACAATGGACTACTGGCCTTGTGCCTTTGTTTTTTCTGTGCTATTTTGTTTATTTACTTATGGGAGAGCTATCTCATTTATATAAAACATTTTTTATTTTGAGAATATCTTTGTCCAGCCTTGTTTTTTGATTGCTACAAATTGTTTGCTGATGATGTTCTTTCTGCTAATGTGTGTGCCATGCACTTACTCCCATTTGTGACAGTGACAAGCAACAGGTTGTATGTTTGAGATCTTTTGTCAAAACATACATTAGAGTTGTACATTTGTGATGAACATACTCATTTTTGTGCAAGCATTCATGTTGTTACTCGACACTTACACAAAAATAATATGTGTCTGTTTTTGTGATTGGAGAATGCATGTGTGTTTATTTTGACATATTGTGACAACAGTATGCACATATGCATTACACAGGAAACCTGGCACTTTACAGTTAAATGAGACTTTATGTTTTTAATATATTGCACATATCAAGGGGACATGTGACCTTCCTACATCTCTGCCACGTTTGCAGTTCACCAGTAAAAATTGTAGTACGTTATGGCCCTCATTACAACCCTGGCTGTTGGTGTTAAAGTGGCGGTAATACCGCTAACAGGCTGGTGGTAACTGCCACCAAATTATGACCATGGCGGTGTCATCTCCGATAGACAGCCAATGTGCCACAGCAAACGCTAGGGCAGAAACAACAGCCAACACGGCGGTAGCTGCCTACAGCCGGGCAGAATTCAATGTTCCACCCACCATATTAAGACACTGCAAACCGCCACCTTTTCCTGGGCGGTACCAACAACATCAAAAGCCTGGAGGAAACAGACCTTAGAAGTGAAAGGACTCACCTTTGAGACAAAGGGAACAATCACACCGCCATGGAACCAAAACTGCATGTCTTTCCCATGATTTTCAACGTTCTGCTTCACCACAAACACCAATGCCGGCGAAGACGATGACGGTGAGTACAGCCGCCTAGCTCACAAGGGAGAGGGGAGGAAAAAGAGAGTGACACACACACACAAAACACACACCCCATACATACACATAATGCATACAGCCAGATGCATTACAAAAACAATTTTACCCCTTAACTCGGATAAATAATGCAAGGACAAAACAATTTCAAAAAAGTGAATGTAATGAGATCAACAAAGCATGAATAATAAGTTAGTCAAGATAATAGATATGTACATATGTACACAAAAAGGGTCACAGCCCAGTCCTCAATGTTAATAGGTCACATGGCCACAGGCCAAAATCCAAGGCCACACCTGCATCAACACGGAGAGAACACTACTGGGTCATCAGTTGGTAAATAGGCAGGCACCTCAGGGGAACGGGGGACAGGGGGAGCAACTCAGCCGGGAGATGGAACAAGACCACTGGATCCAGAGGGGGCAACATGCCCTGTGCTTGGTCCTGGGGAGTGCAAGGCCACAGTCTCTCAAGTGGGTGACTTGCCCACTTGCTCTGGAGGGGACAACATGGCCTGTGCTTGGTCCTGGGGGGTGCAAGGTCAAAGTCTCTCAAGTGGGTGACTTGTCCACTGGCTCTGGAGGGGGCAACATGCCCTGTGCTTGGTCCTGGGGAGGTCAAGGCCACAGTCTCTGGAGTGGGTGACTTGCCCACTTGCTCTTGAGGGGGCATCATGCCCTGTGTTTGGTCCTGGGGAATGCAAGGCCACAGACTCTCAAGTGGGTGCCTTACTCACCGGTTTTGGAGGGGGCATCGTTCCCTGTGCTCTTGATCCTGGGGAGTGTTGGGCATGTGGGGTCATACCCACTGGTTCTAGAGGGGGCCTCGTGCCCTGTGCTCTTGATCCTGGGGAGTGTTGGGCATGTGGGTGTCATACCCACTGGTTCTAGAGGGGGTCTCGTGCCCTTTGCTCTTGATCCTGGGGAGTGTTGGGCATGTGGGTGTCATACTCAAAATATCTGACGACCTACTCTCTAATCTGACTATGTAAATATATATTAGAAACAACAATGTGATAATGCATTTTTATAAGTATGTCAGACAAATTCTCTCATAGAACTCAGCTAAACCATTTCTTATGTGTGTACATAACAATTTTTCTTCGCTCTAGTCATGGTATATCTGATGGCATAATTTTATTCATTTTGTCATACTTATCTTTAATTATTTAACAACCATACGCTTCTGTTATATATTCGTTTTATTTATGACAGTTCTTAGCAAAAATGTTGAGAACAATAATACACAAAAATCATCAAGATAATACAAGATAAATGCCCTGCTCTACCATGAGCAACAATCACCATCCACCAATCTCATCAAAGGTCATTCACACTCTAGCAAAACCACGTCTATGGATGGTCTCCAAAGAACAAAATACAAACATTCTTAGAATTTGGAAGACAAGTATACCACCGAATAGTGTACATACCAATCAGAAACACCCTAAAGTGCAGAAAATATCAGGATAGATGCCATTACCACACATATTATTAACTGCAAAGTGCAAAAATGCTTCAAATCCACTATGGGGGTGATTCTAACCCTGGCGGTCGGTGTTAAAGTGGCGGCCAACCCGCCAACAGGCTGGCGGTCCAAAAAATGGAATTCTGACCATGGCGGGAACCGCCAACACAGCCCGCCAACTTAACACTCCGACCGCCGCGGCGGTACAGACAAACAGCGCGGCGGTCACCGCCAACAGGCAGGCGGCAGACAATGTACCGCCCACACTATCATAACTCACCAATCCGCCACCTTTTCCGGGGCGGGAGCACCGCCGATAAAAACACGGCGGAAACAGACTACGAACGGGAAAACGCTCACCAAAACACACTCCACGAGTACGGAGGACAGCATGGAACCCAAATTAAACATCCTACCTGCTCTCGTCTACCTTCTCATCTACCACGAGTACGAAGTCCGGCGCAGACGACAACGGTGAGTACTGCACCTACGACACACGGGAGGGGGAGGACGAAAGGTTACGGGCACACACATATGCGACCCCCCCCCCCCCAATCATGTACTCACCAATGCAGAGCACCAAGTCACAGTGACACCACCCAAACACCCCTGAAAAATGCTAGGACATAATCATATTTGGAATAAATATTTATGTACCAAAAAGCTCCAGAAAATTAGCGTACAACCATGAAAGATATCCACAACAAAACAAATGACATACACATCAGTGTATAACTGAAGTACCAAGTCCTGCACATCCTACGAATTCAGCATGTCCGTGGGCCAAAGTCTTGAGAAACAAGGGCAAAGCCCACACAGGAGACCTGAGTCCTTTGGAGAGAACACTGCAGGGGCATCAGATGTAAAAACTACAGGCACCTCAGGGGGAAGGGAAGGGGGGGGCACCACAGCCACATGAGTCCACGACGCCAGATCCACGAGGAGCCACCATGCCCACGGGACCATCCTGGGGAGTGCAAAGCCACAGTCTCTCAAGTCTCTGCAGTGGGTGGATTGCCCACTGGACCATCCTGGAGAGTGCAAAGCCACAGTCTCTCAATGTCTCTACAGTGGGTGGGCTGCCCACTGGGCCATCCTGGGGAGTGCAAAGCCACAGTCTCTCAAGTCTCTGCAGTGGGTGGATTGCCCACTGGACCATCCTGGGGAGTGCAAAGCCACAGTCCATCAGGTGGATGACAGTCTCCACTGGTCAAGGAGGAGGCATGGTGGGCACAATGAACCATCAACGGTGCTTGAGACGGCGGTGCCCTGTTCAGCGGTGCTTGAGACGGCGGGGCCCAGCGGAGCGGTGCTTGACAGGAAGGGCCCAGCGGAGCGGTGCTTGAGACGGCGGGGCCCAGCGGAGCGGTGCTTGACAGGAAGGGCCCAGCGGAGCGGTGCTTGAGACGGCGGGGCCCAGCGGAGCGGTGCTTGACAGGAAGGGCCCAGCGGAGCGGTGCTTGAAATGAAGGGCCCAGCGGAGCGGTGCTTGAAATGAAGGGCCCAGCGGAGCGGTGCTTGAGACGGCGGGGCCCAGCGGAGCGGTGCTTGACAGGAAGGGCCCAGCGGAGCGGTGCTTGAAATGAAGGGCCCAGCGGAGCGGTGCTTGAGACGGCGGGGCCCAGCGGAGCGGTGCTTGACAGGAAGGGCCCAGCGGAGCGGTGCTTGAAATGAAGGGCCCAGCGGAGCGGTGCTTGAGACGGCGGGGCCCTGTTCAGCGGTACTCTTCTGCACCGCGGGCCCTGTTCAGCGGTGCCTATCTCCACGGCGGGGCCCTGTTCAGCGGTGCTCTTCTGCACCGCGGGCCCTGTTCAGCGGTGCCTATCTCCACGGCGGGGCCCTGTTCAGCGGTGCTCTTCTGCACCGCGGGCCCTGTTCAGCGGTGCCTATCTCCACGGCGGGGCCCTGTTCAGCGGTGCTCTTCTGCACCGCGGGCCCTGTTCAGCGGTGCCTATCTCCACGGCGGGGCCCTGTTCAGCGGTACTCTTCTGCACCGCGGGCCCTGTTCAGCGGTGCCTATCTCCACGGCGGGGCCCTGTTCAGAGGTGCTCTTCTGCACCGCGGGCCCTGTTCAGCGGTGCCTATCTCCACGGCGGGGCCCTGTTCAGCGGTGCTCTTCTGCACCGCGGGCCCTGTTCAGCGGTGCCCATCCAGCAGGTCAAGGGAGCCAGACCTGGCCTGGACTCCCTGTTCAGTCGCCCTCGGACCGTGACGTTTCTGGACCCTTCGGGGACGGACTCCTGGCCTCCTTAGTGTCCTCCTTCCCAGCTGGGATGTGGCATGTGGGGTCCACCTTCTCCGCGCTCCTGCTGCCCTTCCGCTCCTTTGATGGGGCTCTCGGGCCCTTGCCTCCCCCAGATGGTGTGGGTGGTGAAGTGGCCGCACATTGCTCCTTGGGGGCAGCCCTGTCGGTCCTCGCACGGCGGTCCTTGGTTTTGCGGGTCCTCTTGCCGGGGGGGGGGCTGGACGTGTCCTTGCTGCTGATCGATGTGTCACTGCTGGCAAAGGGTGGGCTCCAGAACCCAGGCACAACAGTGACACCCGAAGCTGGGCTGGTGGTGGCTGCGGTGCTCTTGGGACTCTTTGAAGATGGATGGGGGAGGTCATCGGGGGGAAAGAGGTTAAGGTTAGCCAGGAAAAGTTTTTTAGGGCCAAGGTAAAGGGTAGGAGAAGTGGAGATGGAAGTGGAGGTAGAGGAGGTGGTTGTAGGAGAGTCAGGTGTGCTGTCATTGGGTGAAGGTGCTGGTGCTGTAGGCTGTCGTGAGGTGGATGGCTGTTGGGTGGGTGGCTGCCTGCGTTTGTGTGTCTTGGAAGAGGGGGTGACAGACACAGTGGGAGAGGACACAGGGGACGTGTACATGGCAGTGGGGGTGGTGACTGCACGAGTGTGGACTGTACTGGAGGGTGAGGTGGTGATGGAAGCACTGGCTGATGTTGGGGTGCATGCAGGTGTGAGTGTAGACGTCACAGGGAGGAAGGAGGGAGACGAGGAGGAGGGGGACACAGGGGTGGCAGTGGCTGTTGGCATGTCTGCATCTGGGTGTTGCTCGGGTGAGTGTTTGCAGGATCTGTGGTGCTTGTGTTTGGATGAGCTGCTCTTGGGTGTTGAGGTGTGTGCAGGCTGGTCTGATGGTGTGGATGGGATAGGCTGAGAAACAGGAGACAGAGACAGGCTGGAGGCAGTCAGAAGAGGGAGGCTGGAAACAGGGACAATGGCTGCCGTCAGTGCTGAGGCCAGAGCAGTGAACGCTCGTTGATGGGCAGCCTGACCCGAATGAATGCCCTCCAGGTACGCATTGCTCTGTTGCACCTCCCTTTGCACACCCTGGATGGCATTCAGAAGGGTCGTCTGCCCAACAATGAGCGTCCTTACCAGGTCAATGAGCTCCGCACTGAGGGCAGCAGGGGCAACAGGGGCAGGGGCTGAGGTGCCTGGGGCGAAGGAGACGCGCGCCTTCCTGGGCGAACCGGCACGGAGCGAAGACTGAGGGGCTGCTGGGAGGGCGGGGCTGGTGCGCTGGGTGGCGGCTGTACCTGTAGAGGCGGGGGGCACGGATGTTGCCGCCACCCCTAGGGAGCTCCCATCCGAGGACGTGTCGCTTTCGCTGCTCTCACCAGCGGTCCCCGTCGTGGTGCTCCCCTCGCCCTCCGGATCACTGGTGCCCTCGGTGTCTGTTCCTGGGCCCACCGGGGCCTTGTGTCCTGCAGCTCCCTCGTGCTCCGATGCCATATCTCCTCCGCCTGATGATGCTAATGCACACATGCACAAGAAGATGAAGAGAAAGGGTGGGGGGAGAAAAAAGAAGACCAGGTTGAGTGCATGCAATGTCAACACCGTTGGCGGAGAGGACAGACACAGGTGCCTAATGCACTAAGCCGCGCATTCGGGGTACACTACTCAGTACTACTGACTAAGACAACAGGCCAAGAGACGTCAAACGCGCACATGGGAGATGCTGGACCTTCAATGGCTGTACTTGTCACCCTACAGAGGTGGGGGCCGGGGGCACAGGGCCATGCCTAAGGGAGAGGACTACACTACAGAAAGCGCCCTGGCCTAATGTCACCCACAGCCCTCCTCCCCCACCCAGACGCCTCCACTGCGCAGAAAGATAGGAGAATGTGCTGATACTCACCCCCTTGTGTCTGCTGTGATGTCTTAAAGCGCCCATCCAATTCAGGGTAGGCCACCGCCAGGATCCGGGACATCAGGGGGGTCATGGTGCGACTGGCACCCCTCCTAGGTTGGGAGGCCATCCCCAGCAGTGTTTCTGCGGTCTTCCTTGTTCCGTTGCGGATGTCCTCCCAGCTCTTGCGGCAGTGGGTGCCCCGTCTGTTGTGGACCCCCAAGGTCCGGACTTCCTTGGCGATGGCACGCCAAATCTCGATCTTCTGATGGGCGCTGACCTATTAGACATGTACAGGGTGGAAAGGAGGAAATCATCAATGGCCTGCATGTTAGATGTAATTGGCCCCCCCCCACCCACTTTGCCATATGGCACATGCTCTCATCTGTCGGGCGTTGCACTCCTCATTCGCCCCCCACCCCACCAACTTGCATCCACCCCAATCCACACAGGCATAGCCCATTCCATTAGCACCCGGGGTACTCACTTGTTGGTCTGGAGGACCGTAGAGTAGCGCATACTGGGGGAGGACCCTATCCACGAGCTTGTCCAATTCTTCAGACGTGAAGGCAGGGGCCCTTTCCCCAGTCACAGCAGCCATTGTATCTTCCAGACCGAGGTCACAGCAGCACTTGCAGTATAGGTCCTCTCCTGTGGATGATCAGGTCTCGAGTGATTAAGCAGATAGAAAATGGCGGTCACGTCCGCGGCGGTGCGTACCGCGGCGGTGCGTACCGCGGCGGTGCGTACCGCGGCGGTGCGTACCGCGACCGCCGGCGCACTTCGTTATTGGCTCCTGAAACCCATAGGCTTCAATGTTAACCAATGCGGCTTTGCGCCGCGGTCTTCTACCGCCTACCGCCACGGTGTGCCCCGCCAGCGCAGTGACCTCACATCCCATTGTCCCACTTCACAGGTCAGGCAGCCGCCATTTCAAGGGCCCACATGGCTTAATTTTGACTGCGACACACAGGCCTAGGCCTTGCATTGCCACACATACACGCCTTTCAACCCATTGCCATTCTTTAACTGTGCAAGCTGTCTGTACGTACCTGTGGTTTGGCTGACTCTGTGCTCCATGTTGTCCTTCCTAGGCACCGTCCGCTGGGACTTGGGATGAGAAGGAGGAATCCTCGCGTGTACCGACCGCTGGTGGACCTGTCGACAATGGAAGAACGACATATAATCCTTCGATACCGACTTGACCGTGCCACTATCCATGAACTGTGTGCCCAGCTGGAGCCAGCCCTGATGTCCCCCATCCGCCAACCCACAGGGATTCCCCCTCTGGTGCAGGTTTTGTCAGTCCTCCATTTTTTGGCCAGTGTGTCATTCCAGACCACAGTGGCCATGTCATCTGGAATGTCTCAGCCTATGTTTTCAAAGATTTTGAGCAGAGTGTTGTCTGCCCTGATGAAACTCATGCGGAGCTACATCATTTTCCCCGAGGAGGGTGACTTGCCCACAGTGAAGGGTGATTTCTATGCCCTTGGACATATCCCCAACATCATTGGTGCCATTGATGGGACCCATGTGGCTTTGGTACCCCCAAAAGACGATGAGCAGGTGTACCGAAACAGAAAGAATTATCATTCGATGAATGTCCAGGTGGTCTGTTTGGCTGACCAGTACATCTCCCATGTAAATGCCAAGTTCCCAGGGTCAGTGCATGACGCGTATGTGATGCGAAATAGCAGCATCCCCTATGTGATGGAGCAGCTACAGAGACAACGTGTGTGGCTAATAGGTGACTCTGGTTACCCCAACCTGCCGTGGCTACTGACCCCAGTAAGGAATCCCCGGACAAGGGCAGAGGAACGCTACAATGAGGCCCATGGGCGTACAAGGAGGGTGATTGAGCGAACCTTTGGCCTCCTGAAGGCCAGGTTTAGGTGCCTGCATATGACTGGTGGATCCCTAATGTACTCACCAAAGAAGGTGTGCCATATCATCGTGGCGTGCTGTATGCTTCACAACCTGGCTTTGCGACGCCAGGTGCCTTTCCTGCAGGAGGATGGTCCAGATGGTGGTGTTGTAGAAGCCGTGGAGCCTGTGGAGAGTGAAGAGGAGGAAGACTCTGAGGACGACACAGACAATAGGGACAGAGTGATACAACAGTATTTCCAGTAACACCCAGGTAAGAATCACCCACGCCATTTCACAATTGCTTCTAGCCTCCTGCATCTGTACTTTCTGTAGTTCCCCACAGATGTTTTTTATTAATTTATGCCTTTCCCTTCCCTTCTCAGTGCTGTCTGACTCAGTACCTGACTTCTGCTTGGTTCGCCCATGAAATACAGCGTATTGACATTGGTATGTTGTCATGACTAATTGACAGAACAGAAATTGAACAGTAATATGTTATCCCTTTGTTAATAATACAGCATGACTCAAAACAGGTTTGTGTGCAAAATGTGATTTATTTACAGTGCTAGATACCGGTACATGTGATTCTAAGGGTGATGGGTGGGGGTGGAGGAATATCCATGGCAGAGTCCAGTTCTCAGTCTCACAGGTGCATTGTCCTTTTGCCTGTGGAAGGATGGAGCATAGGCAGTTCATGGTTGGACAGGGTGGCAATGTGGGACAGTGGGAAGACTTGAGGGGGTATGTCCTGCTGGCGGGGGTCTTGACATCCTACTCTGTCTTTTTCTTTGGTCTCAGGCTCCTCTTACGGGGTGGTTGTTCTTCAGCAGGAGGTGGGGTTCTGGGGGGCTGTCGAGGTGTTGGGACCACCTGTCCACTAGCGCCGGCGGAGGTGGTAGGCTGTTCCTGGTCCGGCCTAGTGACAGGGGCCCTGTGTGGTGCACCATGGTCCCGCAACGCGTCCTCTATCCTGTGGAGGGCCAGGACGATGGTCCCCATTGCGGTCCCGATGATTCTCAGCTCCTCCCTGAACCCCATGTAGCGTTCCTCCTGCTGTGCCTGGATCTCAGTGAACCTGGCCAGTACCGTCGCCATCGTTTCTTGGGAGTGGTGGTAGGCCCCCATGAGGGTGGTGAGGGCCTCTTGGAGAGTGGGTTCCCTGGGCCTCTCCTCCCCCCCCTGTCGCACAGCAGCCCTCCGAGCTGCCCGGTTTCCCCCGGCCTCTGTCCCCTGGCCGGTGTGCCCGCTCCCACTGCCCCCAGGTCCCTGTTGTTGTTGGGGTGTCGGGTTAGCCTGGGTGCCCTGTAGTGGCAGACACACCGCTGATTGAGCTGTCCTAGAGACAGAGGCATGGGCCCGCTGGGTGGGAGCTGTGCTGGTGTCGGCAGAGGGGGTCGGGTCTGGTGTGGCCTGTGACTGGGTGAGGGGAACCGACTGCCCAGAGGTCCCCGATGGTCCGGGCTGGTCATCAGGTTCACTGTCGACAGAGCTGCTATCCTCAGTGTGGGCCTGTTCCGGTGGTGGGATGGACACTTCTGGACCCTCCTGGCTGGTGTGTTGTCGTTCGGGTCCTGCATGGGGTAAGAGAGTTTGGTTATTGTTTCTGTGTGTGCAATAGCATGCGTGTTGTGGGTGCCCTTGTCCCCCAGTGCAGGCATTCCCTGGAGGGAGGTGTTGTGAGGGTATTTAGTGGGGGGGAGGGGTTAGTGCAGTGGTCATGCTTAGGTGATGGGTGCCCATGGTTTGTGTTGGCATGCAGGAGTTGGTGTTGGGATGGGTGGGTTGTGCTGGTGAGACATTGTCAGGAAGGATGTGTGCTGGGGGGTTGGGGGTGAGGGTGGGGGTGTGGGTTGGCATGCTGGTGGGGTGTGGGGGATATAGTAGTTGAGATGGGACTTACCAGAGTCCATTCCTCCGGCTACTCCTGCGAGGCCCTGAGGATGCAGGATGGTCAAGACCTCTTGCTCCCACGATGTAAATTCGGGAGGGGTGGGTGGGGGTCAGCCGCCAGTCTTCTGGACCGCGATGTTGTGCCTGGAGACCATCGACCGGACCTTCCCCCGTAGGTCGTTCCATCTTTTGCGGATGTCCTCCCTATTCCTGGGATGCTGTCCCACCGCGTTGACCCTGTCCACGATCCGCTGCCATAGCTCCGCCTTCCTGGCTATACTGGTGTGCTGCACCTGCGAGCCGAAGAGCTGGGGTTCCACTCTTAGGATTTCCTCCACCATGACCCGGAGTTCTTGGTCCGAAAATCGTGGATGCCTTTGGGGTGCCATGGGGTGGTGTGGGTGAGGTGTGGGGTGGTGTATGTGATGAGGAGTGTGTTGGTGAGTGGTGCTTTGTGCTACTATGTGGTGTGTGTGATGGTGTAGTGTGCCTCAGTGTGTCTTGCTTTGGGTTGTCTGCTGTGTCTCTCTCTCCTTCTCTCAGTAATTGGGGTCGCAGGGGTTTGTGGGTGATGTGAGTGTGTGTTTTATAGTTGGTTGATTGTGTGGGAGTGGTGTGTGTATGTGTATCAGGTGTGTGTTTTTCAAATTGTCCAATGTGGCTGTGTTTTGGTGATGTGTGTGTATTCTGACCGCGGCGGTGTGTTGCGCCAATGGAATACCGCGTTTGAATGACCGCCGTGTGGATTCGTGGGTCGTAATGGCATGGGCGTATTTCTGTTGGCGTGACGGTGGAGGTTTGGTCATCTCCAGTTTATCGCTGCCCGCCGATGTGGCGGGCTGCAGTGGAGGACGGATTTTTGGAGGTTTGGCCGTTGTGGGTCAGAATGACCGTGGCTGTTGACCGCGGCCGCGGCGGTGTTATGGCGGTCTTCTGACCGGCGGTAAGGGCATTTTACCGCCGAGGTCAGAATCACCCCCTATGTGTCTTCACATCTAACCATTCTATGTGGGTTATTAGGTCTATTTACCCAGGTGCCTAATAGCTAATAGTTATATCTGACTACCTTGTGGGGCAATACTTCAATATACTCTCATGTTAGCACAAGTGTCCAGCAGCATATATAATATTTGACCAGGGGACTCCTAGACTTACTCAAAGGTCTAGAGGATCTCCTAACGATGCAAGGGGCTGGAGCACAATGAGTTGTCTATAAGGCAATAACACAGAATGACATGTCCCTGATAGTTGTTTTGGTGGCTTGTGATATCATTGGCCACACAAAAAAGTGTCTACCTCCGATGATGATACTCGTCCTACTCTCCTAAGTCCTTTTTCCATGGATCCTTAAACTGTAACTCACAACCACAGGGATATAGGGGCTGCCAACTGCACAGGGAGCAGGAGACAAAAAGAGTCAGACGGAGAGGGAAATTCTAATCAGTTCGACCAATATGGGAATAGGACAGGACACAGTGAAGGACAAAATCACACAAATCATTTTTTATCCAGGAGAGGGACATTCAGGACCAGGTTCAGAAATCAACAAAGAGGGAGGTATCAAAACTCAGACAATCCCCAACATGTATTGCAGACAAGAAGACAACAGTATGGGAGGGATTAAATTCCATTCCAGTTTTAAATCTCAGCCTCCTTCAGATAGACACTGACACTAGGACCCTACTTAAGAAAGGACTTTCCTTCATCCCCAGTGTTCCAATGAACCAGTTCGGACTGATGAGGGATCTGTTCTCTTTCTTCAGATGTATTAGACTAAAAAGATTCTTTGAAGGAAGACCACAAAGTACCAACATTAACTTGTCGGGACTGAAACCAGTTTCGACCTTTACACCTATCTTGGACATGGTAGGGCAAGAGATTAGAATCTTTGAGAATGTAGTTCTGGAGAAGATAAGGGCCATGCTCAAGTATGTACCGAAATCTTAAAATAACTTGACACAAAATGAACATCTGGTACTTTGTAAACTTCAAAAAGATAAACAGGTTACTGTTAAACCTAGTGACAAAGGGGGTTGCATAGTCCTCCTAGATTCAGATAAATATAAACAAAAGATGCTTCAAATGTTGTATATTCCTGATCACTAAAGTAGAGGCAGAGCCAACTGGGAAGCACGTACTAGACATGAAATTCAGAAAATCTGTCATGAGGCACGGATGAAGGGCCTCATTTGTGATCAGGAATATGAATATTTGAACCCTCAATCCACTAGGACTCCAGTGTTGTACGGGGTACCCAAGATCCAAAAAATGAGGTTGACCCCCCTTTCGCCCTATAGTACACACAGAAGGCTAAATCACTGAACCATTATCTACGTACGAGGAGAAATTCCTAAAACAAAGGGTTGCATGTCTCCCTGCGTATGTTAGGAACACTGGACATATTATAGCTAAACTTGAAGGCATGCCCTTTAACCCAGAAATCCAAATTCTAGTGACGATGGATATTGAGGCCCTCTATACGAACATTCCCCAGATGTAAGCTTGGGAAGCAGTCTCTCGGAAATTCGAGAAGGAGCGAATGTTGGACCATTCAAAGTTTGTCTTGCAATGTTTGAAAATTGTTCTTGAAGGCAACTACTTTGAATTCAATGGAGACATTTACCAAGTGAAAAAAGGAGTCAGCATGGGGGCAGCTTGTGCTCCTAGTGTAGCTAATATCTATATGGGTTTGTTTGAGGAAACCCATATATACAATGAAGTGGCACCTTTTTATGAAAATGTCCGGTCATGATCCAGATATATAGATGATATCTTCTTCATTTGGTCAGGCCATGAAGAACAGCTTAATGAGTTTTGTGACTGGATTAATGTTTGCGATTCCAACCTTAATTTTACCATCCATAGGACTAGGGAGAAAGTCAAATTTTTAGATATCTGCCTAGGGCATACAAATATAGCCCTAGAGGTGTCACTTTGTACTAAACCTACTGCAAAGAACACCATACTCCATTTTGATAGTTTCTATCCTAGAAGTCAGAAACAAGGCATTCCCTTCGGTCAATTCTTACGTATTCAAAGGAATTGTACTAATCTGGCAGAATATGATAAACATGCGGGGATCCTACAGCAGAAACTATTGATAAGAGGTTACCCCAATCGACTCATAAAGGAATTATACAAAAGAGCTAAATACTATAACAGAGATAGTATGTTTAAAGAACGAAATAAAAGTCTGACAGAACGAGTAGAGTGTGCTGTCCAACACGCTAATTTGAACGATAAAATTAGAAAAATTATCTGGATGCACTGGCACATCCTTAACACTAATCAGGATCTGCCTTCTCATGAAAAACCAGTTCATGCATTCAAGAAGAATCAAAACATTTGCAATCGGTTGGGTAGATCAGCTATACCTATCCATTACGGGACACCAACCTATTAAAGGCAATCATAAATGTGGAACTTGCAAGGCCTGTCCAGGAGCTATTGTAGCAGACACGCTACCATGGAGACAGAAGGAATACTGTAGAACACCAAACCAATATTCGGAATAGAAGAGAGGGAGCCCCTCTGGTGCAACATTGGGCAAGCATGAGACACAGGCTAGAGGACCTCAGGTGGCTGGTGTTGGAAAAAATCAAGAATACGGAAGAAAATGAATGTAATAAGACAAGGAAAAAACAAGAGGTATATTGGATGTTTACCTTGGATACGTGTAAGCACGGCCTAAATGAATTGATGCCATGAGAAAATGTGATTATTGAAGTACAACCAGTAGTTTGGGAAGCTACTCCTGTTTTTTTACGGTATTTGGACCCCTGTGTTTTTCTCTTTCCTTCCATAAGAAGCCAGGACATATGCCGGTAGTAGGTATCACCCTAGAGTGGGTTTAATACCTCCTACTGTCTTAAGAAACCGAACTACTGGCTCTTGCCTGCAATATGAGCCCTGGCTGGCCGATGGACTTAGATGGAAATGTAGATGTGGAGTGCTACATTCTGCAGCCCCACATTGTATAGTGACTATGGGGGTCCGCCTACTGTATGTGTCCCGTTTTTATCTGGGAATTGGAGAAGTTAATCCACAGCATTCCTGGAAGTAACCTTAGGGTGACCTTAGGTATGTTTAGTATCTCCTGTGTTTGACCAGTAGTTTTCTATCCTACTGTTAAGCGTATCTGGTCTCCCATTCTTATAAAGAGGTGGTTATCTATTGATTTCTTACATCCTGCATATCTTCGCATGTTGACGGAATGGCACCTTATGATTGCCCATGTGAGGTGATACCTACCGGTTAGGGAGAGCTCGTGGTAATCAGACGATGTTACATAGGCAAGCCCATAGCTATTCATTTAATCTATTATGAAGGTGCTCACAATTGACCTTTAAGAATTAATTAGCTAGTCTCAGTGGGCCTTTTTCCACTCTAAGATGGTGACCGCCGCAGAGTTCGGTTTATGCCCACGCACACTTCCGGTTGGAGTGTGACATAGAGCTGGCGGCGGATAGGCATCATGTGACCACAACTTTAAATCTGACCCTGCCCGATCGGGAAGGTTGAGAGATAATCGGATGGAGTGGCGGCACGGCTGTTCAATCGAAGGTAAGCTATTAAATGAAGTAGATCTAAGTGTAGGATATAGCAGCCTGATAACTACAGCAGTACTGGCCAAACTATCTATTTTTTACTACGGTAATCTGATATGGTACAGGATTCCCTTTGTAAAAGGATGTAATTACGTTTTGGGCCTTAATGTAGGTTTCTTTTATTATACCCCACAGCTAAACAAAGATTTTTGTCTTCTGCTCCTTGTGCAGTTGGCAGCCCCTATGTCCCTGTGGTTGTGAGTAACAGTTTAAGGAGCCATGTAAAAATGACTTAGGAGAGTAGCACGAGTATCATCATCGGAGGTAGACACATTTTTGTGTGGACAATGATATCAAAAGCTGCTAAACCAACTATAAGCGATATGTCATTCTGTGTTATTGCCTTATAGACAACTCGTTGTGCTCCAGCCCCTGGCATCGTTAGGAGATCGACTAGACCTTCGAGCAAGTCTAGGAGCCCCCTGCTACTGGACACTTGTGCTAACATGAGAGTACTTTGAAGTATTGCCCCACAAGGTAGTCAGATATAACTATTAGCTATTAGACACCTGGGTGAATAGACCTAATAACCCACATATGGCATAGTTAGATGTGAAAATGCATACTGGATTTGAAGCATTTTTGCACTTTGCAGTTATTAATATGTGGGGTGATGGCCTCTATATTTGCTGCACTTTAGGGTGTTTCTGATTGGTATGAACACTATTGTGTGGTATACTTGTCTTCCGGAATGTTTGTATTTTGTTCTTTAGAAACCATCCATAGACATGGACATATCCATAAAGAGTCGAAGGTATCCCGGCTTGTTGCTTTTTCCGCTCCCATATGAGCCATTATTTTGGAACCTCCCTGATGAAGGTGGCCTCCCTATGAGAGGGATACTGAAACGCGCGTAGGCAATGGTTTCCAATATTTTTTGTTGTATAGACTATGACTGTGATATCATTAATGAAGTTGTTCTCCTTTTCAGGAGCAGACAGGAAACATTCATTTGCTATAGATAGATATACTCGACCTGAAATTCTTCCTACAGCCCTTTGTTGTCATTCTCTGAATGAATTATGGATTAGAACAATTATCTATTAGTTTTTGGACTTTTTTTTGTATAGATTTTATGTTATGATGATTGAGTATGGTTTTGCTAGAGTGTGAATGATCTCTGATGTGATTGATGGATGGTGGTTGTTGCTTATGGTAGGGCAGGGCATTTATCTTGTATTATCTTGATGATTTTTGTGTATTATTGTTCTCGACATATTTTTGGTATAAATTGTCATAAATAAAACGAATATATCAACAGAAACATATGGTTATTGAATAATTATAGAGAAGTATGCCAAAATGAATAGAATTATGCCATCAGATATACCATGACTAGAGCGAAGACAAATTGTTATACAAATACATAAGTAATGGTTTAGCTGGGATCTATGAGAGAATATGTCTGACATAGTTATAAGAATGCATTTATCATATTGTTGTTTCTAATAAATATTTACATAGTCAGATTCGAGAGTAGCTCTATTCAGATTTTTTGAGTGTTTACTTCCCTGGACAAGCAACTTAGGTGGTCATTCTGACCCTGGCGGTCTTTGACCGCCAGGGCGGAGGACCGCGGGAGCACCGCCGACAGGCCGGCGGTGCTCCAATGGGGATTCCGACCGCGGCGGTAAAGCCGCGGTCGGACCGGCACCACTGGCAGGGTCCCGCCAGTGTACCGCGGCCCCATTGAATCCTCCGCGGCGGCGCAGCTTGCTGCACCGCCGCGGGGATTCCGACCCCCCCTACCGCCATCCAGATCCCGGCGGTCGGACCGCCGAGATCCGGATGGCGGTAGGGGGGGTCGCGGGGCCCCTGGGGGCCCCTGCAGTGCCCATGCCACTGGCATGGGCATTGCAGGGGCCCCCGTAAGAGGGCCCCTACATGTATTTCACTGTCTGCTGCGCAGACAGTGAAATACGCGACGGGTGCAACTGCACCCGTCGCACAGCTTCCACTCCGCCGGCTCGATTCCGAGCCGGCTTCATCGTGGAAGCCTCTTTCCCGCTGGGCTGGCTGGCGGTCTGAAGGCGACCGCCCGCCAGCCCAGCGGGAAAGTCAGAATTACCGCCGCGGTCTTTCGACCGCGGAACGGTAACCTGACGGCGGGACTTTGGCGGGCGGCCTCCGCCGCCCGCCAAGATCAGAATGAGGGCCTTAGTTATTTCAGGGACCCCTGGTTTTGTCATAATGTGGGTGTCATACCCGCTGGTTCTGGAGGGGGCCTCGTGCCCTGTGCTCTTGATCCTGGGGAGTGCAAGGTCACAGTCTCTAAGGTGGGTGTCATACCCACTGGATTTGCAGGGGGCAGGCTGCACAGCAGGCCATGGAGGCAGGATTACATACCATCTGCTGGCGGTGACAGCTGCTCAGTGGAGGTGGTGTGCTGCTTGGGGGTGGCTCCTGTCCATCCCCTGTAACCTCAGAAGGCTGCTCACTGGAGGTGGTGGTGCTGCTGGGGGAGGCTTCTGCCCATCCCCTGCAACCTCAGATGGCTTGCCACTGGAGGTGGTGGTGCTGCTAGGGGGGGGCTCCTGCTCATCCCCTGCATCCTCGGATGGCTGCACAACCATGGTGGGTGGTGGGGGCTCTGTCACACTTCCTGTCCCCAGGCCCCTTGGTCTTCATGCCTGCTGGTGCAGGCTCCTTGCTTTTCCTGGCAGCTGGGGCAGGCTCCTTTCCCTTCTTGCCTGCTGGGGCGGACTCCTTTGTTTTCCTGGCAGCTGGGGCAGGCCCCTTTCCCTTCTTGCCTGCTGGGCCAGGCTCCTTGCTTTTTCTGGCATCTGGGGCAGGCTCCTTTCCCTTGAGACTGCCTGGTGCAGGCTCCTTCACCTTCAGGACATATGGCCTGGATCCTTTACCACCATGAGCGGGTGTGGTGACGACTGAGTCCATGGACTGGGTGGCTGAGGTGCTTGGCTGGGTTCTTCCAAACCTGCCCATACATGCAGGATGGGGGTAGCGGTAGGGAAGAGGTCAATGGTGGATAGGAAGTTTTTTAGGGACATTAGGGCGGGAAGAGGGAGAAGGAATGGGAGTGGAGGAAGAGGGAGTGGTTGTTGGACGTGTCTGTCTGCTGCTTTTGGGTGCAGATGCATGGCCTGTATGCTGTTGTGAGATGGATGGCTTTAGGGTGCCTGAGTGCTTGCGTTTGTGAACCTTAGGAGGGGGGACAGACACAGTGGGAGACGACACAGGGGACGTGTGCATGGCTGTTGTGGAGGTGTCTGCCAGTGAGATGTGTGTTGTGCTTGGTGTGGTGATGCTGGTAGTGGATGATGATGTAGTACATGGATGTGTGAGTGTAGATGGAACTGGGAGGGAGGTGGAGGAGGAGGAGGAGGGGAGACAGTGGAAATAGTGGCTGTTGGTGTGTCTGCATCTGAATGGTGTTTGTGTGAGTGCCTGTGGGATGAAGTGTGGTGCTTGTGTGTTGTCTTATGTGCATTGGGGTTGAGGAGAATGGGACTGGGCAGTGGAAGTTGGAGAGTAGAGACAATGACTGCCATCAGAGAGGAGGCCAGAGCCTGAATCAATCTCTGTTGGGCCGCCAATCCAGTGTAAATGCCCTCCAGGAATGTATTAGTCTGTTGCATCTGGGCTGCCAGCCCCTGGATGGCGTTCACAATGGTTGACTGCCCTACAGAGATGGATCTCAGGAGGTCAATAGCCTCCTCACTCAGGGCAGCAGGGATAACTGGGCAGGGCCTGAGGTGCCTGGGGTGAAGGAGATGCCCACCTTTCTGGTTGAGGGGGCACGGGCAACTCGATGAGGGGCTGCTGGGAGGGTGGTGCTGGTATGGGGGTGGCGATGGTACCTATAGCTGGGGTGGTCACAGAAGTGTCCTCCACGACAAGGGAGCTTCCATCGGAGGAGGTATCTGTGTCAGAACTGTCCCCTCCGGTCTCCGCTGTGGTGCTCCCCTTGCCCTCCGTCCCACTAGTGCCCTCAGTGTCAGTGGACTCTGCCTCCTTGGTCCTGTGGGATGCAGCTCTATCCGTCGCAGGTGCCTCTGCTCCTCTGCCAGATGATGCTAATGCACATAAGGACAGGATGGCAAAACAAAAAGGGGGGGGGGAAGAGACAAACAATATACTTGGTCAATGGCTGCACCAACACCACAGTTGGCATCCACAGCACCCTCACACACAGGGAACAGGCCCACGCAATATGCCATAGCACTACCAGAGAAATAGTTAGCAGCCAAAGCATGGGGAGGGGCACACACCACCAAATGCAGCACACCTAGGACCCACACAGCCCTGACTAGTAGTGGATGCCTACGAACTAGGTAGTAAGATTTACTCTTCTGAACTGTAGCCACCAGGGCACCTAGGCTGCAAAGTCAGGCCTGGCCCAGGGGCACCCACTGACACACATCCCCCACCCGGATGCCAAATTACCATGCGTACGTTGTAATGATGGGCACTGTACTCACCCCCTTGTGGCTGCTGTGATGCCCTCAAGTGCCCATCCAGCTCAGGCTAGGCTACTGCCAGTATGCGGGCCATCAGGGGGGTCAGGGTTTGACAGGTATCCCTTCCTCATTGGGAGGCCATCCCCAGCTGGGCCTCTGCCGTCTTTCGTGCCAAGCGTCTCAGGTCCTCCCACCATTTGCGACAGTGGGTGCTCCGCCTGCCATAGACCCCCAGGGTCTGCACCTCCTTGGCGATGGCACACCATATACCCTTCTTTTGATGGGCGCTGACCTGCAGAGGCAATACACACAGGGAAATAGAATTAGTCTAACTGTCCTGCCTGTTACACTTGTGGCCCACCATACCCCTTCACATGACCATTTACACACACATGGCCCAGCACACAACCTATACGCCGCCCAGAGGACATCCACTGACCCCCCCTCACATGAGGCCTTCACACACACCACTCCATGCATTCATGCCACATGCATCGTGCCCACAGTGTACTCACCTGTTGGTCTGGAGGCCCATACAGCAGTCTGTACTGGGGTAGAACCCCATCTACCAGTCTCTCCAACTCCTCCGAAGTGAAGGTTGGGGCCCTTTCTCCATTCTCATGCGCCATGGTAGGTTCCAGACACAGATCACAGCAGCACATGCAGTGTCCTCTCCTGTTAAAGATCAGGTAGCAAGTGAGGGATCAGATAGAAAATGGCAGTCACGTCCACGGCGGTACATACTGTCACCGCCAGCGTAGATCACCATTGGCCACTGTAACCCATAGGGCCCGATGGTAACCAATGAGGAATTGCATGGCGGTTTCTGATTGCCTCCCGCAATGGCGCGCAATGTCAGCAGAATTACCTCACTTCCACCTGTCCCTCCACAAAGGACAGGCGGATGCCATTTCAGGGGGTGGGGGCAGGTACTGGAAAAATGCTGCATCACTGGCAAAATTAGGATATACTGTACAAATCACACTTACCCATTACAAGTTAACAACATGCAAAGTTCTGTTGTAGCTCCATTGTTCAGTTTGTGACAGCCTCCTCACTCTTTTGCCCCATAGATTCCTACCGCTGCTTATGAATAGGAGATGGAGACATACCCAAGTGTACAGACCCCTGGTGGACTTGGCAACAATGGAGGACAGGCACATCAGCCTCACCTATAGACTGGACAAGGCCACAATCACAGAGCTGTGTGCCCAGTTGGAGCCTGACCTGATATCTGCTATCCGTCACCCCACTGGGATCCCCCCTCTTGTGCAAGTTCTATCAGTGCTCCATATCCGGGCGACAGGTTCCTTCCAAGTGGGAGTGGGCTTGGCTGCAGGAATGTCACAGCCAATGTTCTCAATAGTGCTGACAAGAATGTTGTCTGCCCTGATTAAACACATGTGCAGCTACATTGTATTTCCCCAGGTTGAAGATTTGGCCACAATAAAGTCAGAGTTCTATGCAATGGGACATATCCCCAACTTAATTGGGGCAATTGATGGAACACATATTGCATTTGTCCCCCCCACCGCCAGAATGAACAGGTGTTCAGAAATCGGAAGAGTTTCCACTCAATGAATGTACAGATGGTGTGCTTGGCGGACCAGCACATCTCCCACGTCAATGCTAAGTATCCTGGGTCAGTGCATGATGCCTTTCTCCTGAGGAATAGCAGCATCCCAAATGTGATGGGCCAACTACAGAGGCACAGGGTGTGGCTAATAGGTGAGCTCTGGTTCCCACCCAGTAGATGTTGGTGTATGGGTATGGTGTGGGCCCTATGGGATAGTGTGTTGGTCAATGTTGTATCTCAATATTTGCAGGTGACTCTGGTTACCCAAACCTATCATGGCTGCTGACCCCTGTGACGAATGCCAGGACAAGGGCAGAATACATTTATAATGAGACACATGGGCGAACCAGAAGGATAATTGAAAGAACGTTCAGCCTCCTAAAGGCCAGGTTCCGGTGCCTCCATCTAGCAGGTGGATCCCTGTGCTACTCACCCAAGAAGGTCTGCCAGATTATAGTGGTATGCTGCATGTTGCACAACCTGGCCCTGAGACTCCATGTGCCTTTTCAGCAGGAGGAGGAGGCTGGAGATGCCCTTGTGCCAGCAGTGGACTCTGTGGACAGTGAGGATGAGGAGGCAGAGGATGAGGACAACAGAACATCTGTGATCAGACAATACTTCCAATGACACACAGGTAGGACAGTGTTACTTCACATTTCAATTACATTTGTTGGAATTTCTGTGGCACTGGCATGCTGATATTTCCCACTTCTATGCCCAATTACTATTCCCTCTTGCAATTAATTTAGCAGATGTTGGTGACCTCACATATGCTCCTGGTGTGGTCACTACAGCCAGCTACAGGTCATTAATCTATGCTCATTTTCAGTACAGTTGAATTGCAATGTTTGTACCTGTTTCAATGAATACATATTTGAAAATATGACTCCAAACTTCTTTTATTTCCAAGGGTGTTCATTGAAGTGCTAAAATACAGAGGGGCAAGTGCAATGGGATTGGGTGATGATGGAGGAAAGTCCAGGGTATTATTCCAGTCTGTTTGTAGCACAGGTGCATTGTCCAAGGGGACATAGGGGACATAGGAAAGGGAGCAATGACAGTTCAAGGTGGACAGGGTGACTGAGTGGGACACAATGACAATCAGGAGAGTCTCATTTCCTGGCGGGGTTCTTGGCAAGTGTCACTGGCTTCTGTCTGGATCGCAGTGAACATTTGCGGGGTGGTTCTCCTTCTGCAGGGAGAGGGGTGCTGGTGGCCTGTGAGTCCTGTGGCAGAGCCTCTTAGCCACTAGCAGCAGCGGAGGTGGAAGGCTGTTCCGATGTCTGGCTAGTGGCAGCGGCCCACTGTTGTGTGACTGTCTCACTCATAATGTTGGCCATGTCTGCCAGCACCCCTGCTACGGAGATAAGGGTGTTGTTGATGGCCTGCAAACCCTCCTTGATTCCCTGGTACTTTCCCTCCTGCAACCACCTGTTCTCCTGCACATTGTGTAGGATCTGGCACATTGTGTAATAGGAATGTTAGTAGGCTCCCAGGATCTCTGCAAGTGCCTCCTGGAGAGTTGGTTCCCCTGGCCAGTCCTCCCAGTTTTCCTGTTGGCCTGTTCCTCTGTCCCCTAAAGGGTGTGCCCAGTGCCACTGACCCCAGGTCCCTGATTGTCTTGTGTGCAAGGTGTGGCCTGGGGTCCCTTTAGAGGTGGACACACTGCTGATTCAAGTGTCCTCGGGACAGAGGTGTGGGTACGCTGGGAGGGTGCTGTGGTGGTGTTTCCTGATGGGGGAGGCTCTGTGGTGGTGTGCGACTGGGCTTGGGTAACCAGCTGTCCAGAGGTCCCTTATGGGCCAGGTTGGTCATCCAGATCCTGAAGACCAGAGTTGCTGTCATCACTGTGGGCCTCTTCAGGTGGTGGACTGGATATTGCTGGCACCTCCTCTCTTCTGACATTGGCGGGGATACCTGTGGGGATATAAATGATGTGTTATGGTTTCTGAATCTGACATATTGTGCATCCATGGCTTCCCTCTTTGGTTGTATTTGCCCTGGCAGCTTTCACTTGTGTATGTTGGTGTATGGTGGGATTGGTAGTTGTTTATGGTGTGCATGCTTTAGTGATGAGTATCCATGCAGGGCTGTGAGGGGTTTCCATGCATTGGTAGACCACGGAGGGCTCGGCATTGGGATGTGATATGTAATGTTGGGGTGTGTGGGAGGTAGTGGAAGGATGGGAGTGAGAGTGAGGGTGGGGGTATGTGATGGCATGCAGGTAGGGGGTGGTAGTAGTAGAGAGTTGACTCACAAGAGTCCAGTCCTCTTCCTACTCCGGCCAGGCCCTCAGGATGCAGGATTGCCAAGACTTGCTCCTGCCATGCTGTTAGTTGTGGGGGAGGAGGTGGGGGTCCACTGCCAGTCCTCTGAACAGCAAGCTAGTGTCTTGTTGCAATGGAACGTACCTTCCCCCATAGGTTATTCCACCTCTTCCTGATGTCATCCCTGGTTCTCAGGTGCTGTCCCAGGGCCTTGACCGTGTCCATGATTGTCTCCCATAGCTCCATCTTCCTTGCTATCGATATCAGCTGCACCTGTGCTCCAAATCACTGTGGCTGTACCCTGATGATTTCCTCCACCGTGACCCTTAGCTCCACCTCTGTGAAGCGGGGGTGTCTTTGTGGTGCCATGGGTGTTGTGTGAGGTGGGTAGGTGAGAGTATGTTGGGTAAAGTCTTAGGGTGTGTGATACGTGAGAGGTGTATAGGTGTGTATAGTGTGTGGCTCTGGTTGTGTCTGTGGTCTTGGTGTCTCACTACTAGCAATTGTTTGTAATGGTAAAGGGTTGTGGGTAATGTGGGTGTGTGTTTCATAGTGGTGTGGGTGTGTGTTGTGTGTATGAGTGTCAGGTGTGTGTTGTTTGAATTGTCAAATGTGGTGTTGTTTTGTTTGTGTGTGTCCATTTTGAGCACAGCGGTATGTACAGCAAATGGATTACCGCCATTGAATGTCCACCATGGTGATTCATGGGTCATAATGTGGTGGGGGTAGTTCTGTTGGCGTAATGCTGTGGGTTTTGATACTGCCAGTTT
This sequence comes from Pleurodeles waltl, assembly GCF_031143425.1. NCBI lineage: Eukaryota > Metazoa > Chordata > Amphibia > Caudata > Salamandridae > Pleurodeles > Pleurodeles waltl. Next base: position 250,925,732 of record NC_090443.1, read on the forward strand.
ATCATTGATCTCTGGTGTGTGGGATTTGTCTGTGTGACAGTACGCTGACGGATAGGTGTGTGTCATAATATGGTGAACGGATATCGGCCGCAGCGGCGGGAAGTTGGCGGCAGTCAGCGTGGCGGACGGTGGGATTTACCGCCAATGTCATAATGAGGGCCTATGTGTACACCCACCTGTAGCATGTTGCAGTGTAGTTACTATATTATCATGGAATTGTTTGTTTCAGATTGGGGTCACTGTTTCAATTGATACTTTCAAGATTTTGGGGAAATTATTGCACACACCTGTGCTGACACATTTCTATTTGTGATTGTTGAGACTTTTTGTGTATGTGTCCATTGCCATGAAGGTAGTCCTTACCAGAATGGTGGGTGCTACTTATGTCTTGAGGTCTGTTCTGATACATTTTCTGACTACAACATTATGCACTTCAGCATTGCACAATAATATGGTGGCGTTTCCACAAATTATTGAGTCATGAACGAGTCCAGTATTACTGTGATGCTACAATTCTAAGGGTAACAGGAATACCCATTTTCTTCCTTTCAGCAACGACAGGGTTGATTTCCACCTTGGACCTGACCCAAGAGCAATGGGAGGACAGGTAGCAGTGGTTTCATGGCAGCAGGATACGTGGAAAGGGATAAAAAGGTGAGTTTCCTCCTTTTATCCTTCCCAATTTGCCAGCTCAGGTGTGGAAGCTTGGCCACCACAGTTGCGCCCACGGGACTGCACATTGTGATTGGCTCGGTGGTAAAGGTGTCTGTCGTCCCACCACCAGCCGCTTTTTCCTTTGGTGTTGTCGATGCCGATGAAGTTCCTTGGTGGTGACGGCAGGACTTCGGCAGTCTTTTGCCTATGCTTCCATTGACATCTAAATATGACGAGTGGACTGTCACAGCGGCAGAGGGTTTCCAGTCAAAAATTTGATGGAAGGACCATTACCGCATACATCTAAATCCGTCCAAAAGTGTCTGTTTATTTTTTACTATGAAATCCTTTAAAAAAAAAAATCACTTTTTATTCTGGTGGTATTCTGGCTTAATTTCTTGGAGTCAGTGCTTTATGTGATACATGTGTGGAGAAAACTTGGCCATGTGACTGATCACATCAAAAATTCCAATGGCCCAAGGGGACCAGCAATGTTCTTCTACTGAGCCACTATATAAACAAGTGTTTGCACTGAGCATAGTGTTCAATTTGTCTTTTTTCTTTTTTTACTTTCTTGATATAGCTAGTCCTGTTGGTCCACCAACTCAGCGGGAGATAACAGCCCAATTGTGGTGCCGCCAGATAGAGGCCATCCAGGGTGGAGATCATCGGCTTGTGGCCCTGGAGGAGGAGGCATGTTCCTTATTTGTGGGAATATCCATGGTTTAAAGGATTAGGTATGTAATTAGGTCCTGACGAATCGCATAAGACAATTCTTTGAAAAAAGCGAGAAACATGTTGACCAACTACATAGAGTGACACAGGGGACCCTGTGTGCACTGTCTCTTTCTTACTATTCCCTATTAAGAGACATAACAACTATACCTACCTGTTTTTTCATGGGGTATGTGGACATTATCCCACTAATTCCCCGCTTACTGGTTTTAATCATGTCAGAGGTATCAGCATGAGAATAAAAATTATTAGTCTTTACCACTAGTCATTTTTAACATTTTCCTATATACCAATCCTCCACTTTATTGTTTTTGACCGGCTACATACGATTTTCAAAAGATCTCCGGCAAAGAGCCCCCTCGTGGGGCCCGTCAGGCATTGCAGCGCCGGCCTGACGAGGAGCTGGGCCCTATGATGAAGCATGTCACCGGATGGTGAGTGAGGGCTCTTGCTTCGAAAAATGTCGGTTTCCATCTACTGATTGAACCATCCTCTTGAAAGAAACCTTCTGCATTGTTTGGAACCGTGTGTAATCTCTTTTTTTGATTCATGTTCCACTGTACCCAGTACCTCCAGTCAGCCACCCACATTGATGCCATCTAAGTCATTGTTAAATATATTTTGTTTGGTGAGATGGACTTTTCTATTTGTTGTTTTGTTAGAGGTGTGGGCCTATTGTGGTTGGAGAGGGTGTTTTTTTGTTACAAAATACATGGGAATTGATTATTCAAGTTTTTTGACTTTGCACTGCTTTTAGCTCACCCGTAATTGAGAAAAAGATGCCCAGCTCTGAACAGTCATATAACTGTACATCAACTTTCCCCCTAGACTTTTCAGAGTTGATTCTTTGAAGTCTTTTGCCATATAATTATTTATTTATTTGCTAGATTAAGTTTTTTTACTTATACCCACACAGTATCCCACAAACAGAGTGGGAACAACACAGACTAGGTCTGTCTTATTGCTTAAGGATGTTAACTTTGGGCACTTTTGCATCACTGAACCACTTGTATACCAGTTCGTTATACCCTTGTCCTACTACCCTCTGTAGCTATACTGAGTACTAGAGGGGTATGCCTATGCCTTTATTGCCATGTGACAAGGTGCATACGCAACATAAACTAAACTTAATCTTCAGTAGAAGTTGCTATTTACTAGGTAAACTAGATTACTTCACTTCTAAGTTCTCATCCTTGAATAGATAAAGCGATGACTGCTACCTCTCTCAATCTTCCAAAACCTTTGCAGGGTTTTCCCAGGTGCCTTCTTAATGTTGGTGGTTGTAGTAGCAAGCTAGTAACCTAAAAGGGGAGACAATACATCACTAATGAGATCCTACTTCCACCTAGGTGAACTCCAATTGTAGAATCAATCCAAAAAGTGTCCATCACTGGCAATTAGAATCAAAGAGGAAATGGAGGTGCATCTTTACAAGGCCCCTGCAGCACAATAACACAGCCAGAGCTGTGTCACTTCTGTGACGTTACGGCAGTGCAGTGTGCCCACACATATTTACAAGGTCACGTAAAGCCACGTTGCATTGCCTTTCATAGCCTTGTAAATATGGCCCCCTTTCATACATAACTCTGCATGATAGGGGCGTTCCATGGGTGTTGCTGTGGGTGTTCCCATGCAATACCCATGGAACCTGATGCATTCTCAGAGTTGCAGGGTTTTGTAAACCTGGGAATGCATCAGAGTCCTAGATTTCTACACCAACCCAGGAGTGGAGTAAAAGTGGTGCAACAAGGAGAAATACCTTAATTTTTCCTTGTTCTTTGCTCTTTCTATGAGTGCTGCATTATGCGGCGCACAAAGAAGAAGGAAAATACCATTAATGATTGTTTATGCATAGGAAGGTGTCCCTTCCTGCACATAAACAATCATCCTTGCTATGCAGGCACCCTTGCACCGTGGTGCAAGGGTGCCTGCGGTGGGGCTAGACAGCCAATTGTGCTCCCTTGCAAAGGAAAGTACAGGGATGCATTGTATTGCTGTAAATACAATGTACCCTGCATTTCCCTAATTGCGCAGCACGGCACAGCAAGCTGGCGTGCAGCCTCACACTGTGTCATTTTCTCGTAAATATGAGCCTGAGATAGTGGGTTGTTATTTCATAACTCATCACAGACTGAGAACAGAGTACCACCATGACACAAAGAAAACCAGTTATAAAACTGCCAATATTAACTTCTGAGCAACAGGGAGCTATTTTATTAATTTATGAAAACAACTAAAGCTAACCTTACAAAAACCTCAGTTCAAGAGGAGTGGACTCATGACAGGAGAAGATTATGTATGTAAGCAGCAAAAAATCTGAATGAACGTGTTGACACATGATGTTATACCATATGTATATGGGTTATTGGCCAGGTAAGAGAAGATCCCACAGTGAGTGGGTGTCACTTTCACCATATCCATCCCACCAAGAGTGTAATCCATTTATGGTGTAAATTTAAAACTCACACCTTAATGTATCACACAGCCTGGGGGAAGAGGGTTAGATGCTTGATGAATGGATGAGTAGAGAGAGTTGAGGAAACGAGTGACAAAGACACCACGCATCAGCAATATTCATTAGGGTAATCAGCAGCACATCATCATCGTCAAATCTGAAGAAAATTAAGTAATGACACAGTTCACTTAAATGCATTGAAAACAGTCTTTCTGCCCCAGGGACCCAAGTCTGAATGTTGTGTCAACTAATTTTGAAAAATACAAATTATGGAGGAGTGAACCGACTTAGTTCGAAAAATTATGACTGTTAAAAGAAAAATTATACTGTATGTAAATCTCAAATTGGGCAGTGCATCTGCATTCTTCTTGGAATGTCCGTCTTGGGTGTCTGGTTCAAGCAGTCCAGTAAGGTAAGCAGGAGTGTTACGGATGGAGCTTTCACCTTTCATGCAAGAGAAGAGAAGGCCTGCGGATTGTAAAACAGACATGACATTGTGGAGTCAAGGAGAAGGGCAGAAGGTAATCTTTAGGAGTAGTGGACCAAAAGGCTAAGCAAGAGCACAGGCTGCAGCAGTCATTCATTATGACTCATGTGTGATTAACTGAGAAATGAGCACAATTTTACAACCATTACGAGACAGGTAGCTGAATGTACCTGAATTATCAATCTCGCAACTGTCACAACATTTATCCAACTGCGTCCATCATGTGATGGTGTGACATCACATGTCTATCGCCAAGTTCCGGCCCCCTTGACCACAACCACATAACAGAGGAATCTGACATTTGAGCCAGCACAAACTACTCGCAGCATTTCCCAAATTAACACACATCTCTACAGTCCACAGGGCTGAGTAGGCCTCTTAGAGGCTTCATTATCATGTTGGTTTTCCTTTGAAGTTGATAACCTCCTTCTTCTGGCTGATGACGCAGTCCTGCCATGAGTCCTGACTCTGAGTAATGAATCAGTCCTAATTATAACATAAATGAGATTGAAAGAGAGAGACCAGTAGTGCACTGCTGTTGACAAGAATAGAAAAATATTTTGAACATTTTGGGTAGATTTGTATTTATTAATTAAAATGACAGGTCTGGTCTCTGAAGAACCAGAAAAAAGTACAGCTAAAAATGGACCATGCAAATAACTATAGCTAAGTGTGAAAGGGCCAATCACTTTCAGGCAAAATCATCCATCAGCCTCAAACATTGCAAATCATTAAAATAAAGTTTATATATTAGATGAACACTCTTGCTCACTGTCTGCTACCACATGAGTAATCAACTATCATCACTCACACCAAATGTGAGAAAGTAGCCTCTTTCTAGCATGGTTACCACCATTTTTGGCCTGTTTGTCAGTGTTTGTCAGTGTCTTTTTACTGTCTCACTGGGATCCTGCTAGTCAGGACACCAGTGCTCATAGTTTGTGGCCTACATGTCAGCATGTTTTACTGTTTTGTCAGTATGCCTGACTGTGCCACTGGAGTCCTGCTAACCAGAACTCCAGTGCTTCTGCTCTCTCTGATTCAAAATTTGTACTTACATACTGGTACCCTAGTATTACATTCCAAATTTGCATATTGAACCCCCCCCCCTTATAAGTCCCTAGTATATGGTACATAGGTACACAGGGCAAACGGGGTTCCAGGAGATCCTTATGGGCTTCAGCGTTTCTTTTACCACCCATAAGGAGCTCATACAAACACTTCTTCAGGACTGCCACTGCAGCCTGAGTGAAATAGTGCAAGCACTATTTCAAAGCCATTTTCATTGCACCAGGTAACGTATAAGTCACCTATATGTCTAACCTTCAGTTCCTGAATGCTAGGTGCAAAGTTACTGTGTGTGAGGGCACCTCTGCACTAGTGGAGGTAGCCCCACATTGCCCAGGACCAATTTCCTGGATTTCGTGAGTGCGGGGCTCCAATATAAGTGTGCACTACATATAGGTCAACACATATATGTAGCTTCACTCCAAATATGGCCATGTGAGGTGTCTTGGATTGAGAAATTGTACCCCCAATCTAATTCTGGAGTTAGGGAGGCAATTTCATCCATCCTGGTGTCTCCACCATGGACCCACTGTACTGCCAAACCAGCCTTCTGAGGTTTTCACTGCAGCCCCAGTTGTGCCACTCACAGATAGGCTTCTGCCCTCCTGGGGCTTGAGCAGCTCAATCCCAGGAAGGCTTAACAATGCACTTCCTTTAGGAGAGGGGGTGTTACACCCTCTTCCTTTAGAAATAGGTGTTGCAGACTTGGAAGGTGTTTCCTCCTAGAGCCTCTGTAAGTGTTTTGAAGGGCACAGATGGTGCCCTCCTTGCATAATCCATTCTACACCAGTTCAGGGACCCCAAGTCACTGCTCTGACACAAAACCGGACAAAGGAAAGGGGAGTGACCCCTCCCCTGTCCATCACCACCTCAGGGATGGTGTCCAGAGCTCCTCCTGAGTTTCCCTGGGTTCTGCCATTGTGTTTTCAGGATGGTCAGGGAACTCTGGGAGCATCTCAGTGGCCAGTCCCAGCAGGTGACGTCATAGACCCTTCCTGATAGGTCCATACCTGGTTAGGTGACCAATCCCCCTCTGAGGGCTATTTAGGGTTTCTCCTCTGGGTGTTTCCTCAGATTTGGTTTTGCAAGATTCCAGCAGGACTCCTCTGCAACCTCTGCTTCACCTTCTATTGTCGGATAAACTGCAGAACTGCTCCAGGAACTCTACAACTGCAACAAAGTATCCACAAAGGATATTGCAAGTCTGTAACTCCAGCTCCTTCCAGCAACTGCAACAGTTTCCGGGTACTACACACTCTGTGGACTGCCTGTCTTTATCCTGCACTAGAAGGACCAAAGGAATCACCCATGGAGTGACGGAGTCACTTCCCTACTTCAGAAGGCACCCCTCTGCAGCGACAACTGGTACTCTGGACTCCTCTCCTTCGACGAGCATGATCCCTGGAACACAGGTGGTGGACTGAAGTGATCCTGACTGTCCAAAGGTCCAGCTGTCCAAATTTAGTGGAGGTAAGGGCTTGCCTTCCCGAGCCAGACAGTACCCCTGTGCACCGCATGTTTTGCAGCTTTTAGGGCTTCTGTGTGCTTCTTCCAGAAATCCTTCATGCACAGAATAGCCCAGGCCCCAGCACTCTATCCTGTGATGCTCATCTCCCTGAGTTGTTCTCTAGCGGCGTGGGACCCATTTGTGTAGTGCTGTGATGACCCAGTTCAGCAACTCCTTTGTTCCCATGTCATGGGACTCCTGTGGGTGCTGCCTGGTCTTCTGAGGGCTCTCTAAAGTGCTGAGAGGCCCCTCTGTCACCTCAGTCCATATTGAGACCCCCCGGTCCCTCCGGGGCCCAGGTAGTGCCTTTTCCTGCCAACCACGACATTTGCATGCGCCAAGGCTTGTTGGCCAAATTCAACAACGAAAACCAGCCTGCATCCAATGACATGATATGCGACATCTCTTGCACCAAGCAGGAACCACAGCTGTCTTCTTTGGTGCATTTCTGACTTTTTCTTCCAACCGGAGAATACGCTTTTGCACCTTCATCCAGGTTAGCAGGGGCGCCTGTACTTCTTGGACTCTTCATCTGTTCTTGGACTTTGTCTTCCCTCTCCACAGGTCTTCAGGTCCAGGAATCCATCTTTGGGGTCTTGCAGTCTTGCTTAGTTTTTACATAATACTTTACCATGACTCCTAGTGGGTTCTGAGGAAACGTGCTGTACTTTACTCCTGTTTTCCTGGGCTCCGGGGTGGGGTATTTTACTTACCTTTGGTGTTTTCTTACACTCCCAGTGCCCCTCTATACACTACTCTTGCCCAGATGAGGAACCGACTTTCACATTCCACTATTTTAGTATATGGTTTGTGTTGCCCATAGGCCCATTTTAGCCCTTAGTGATTTTCACTATTTGCACTATTTTGTGACTGTGTACTTACCTGATTTTGGTTACAAGTGTATTTTTTATGCGTTTTACTTACCTTCTAAGGGGGTATAGCCTATAAGATATTTTTGGCCTTGTGTCACTAAAATAAAGTACCTTTATTTTTGGTAACACTGAGTATTTCTTTCTTGTGTGTGAGTACTGTGTGACTACAGTGGTATTGCAAGAGCTTTGTATGTCTCCTAGTTCAGCCTTGGCTGATCTGCCTATGCTACCTCTAGAGAGCCTGGCTTCTAGAAACTGCCTACATTTCACTAATAAGGGATAACTGGACCTGGCATAAGGTGTAAGTACCTTACATACCCACCACAAACCAGGCCAGCCTCCTACACTAAATAATATAGCACTCAGTGGTGCAGTACTTAGTTACTTGTTCCAAGCCAAACACAGAGGTACACAGTTGTTATACTGTTTCTGCTCCTACCATAGAAGCAACACATTGGCAGCAATTTACTGGTATAGCCCTGCTAGGGAATTAAAAAAGAAAGATAGGCATAGAACAGGGGCAGGCATTGTCTCCAATGTCCTTGTAGGGAATGGGAAAGTTTCTTCACTGCAGAGTGGTCCAACTCCAGTCGGGCCATACATGCTAATAAATGGCGGGGCTACATAAGTCAGATGCAAAATAATGTTCCTCTAGCTTTGGCCATTTGTTTTTTGGCAAAGCAGTTTGATGTGACAATCTGAAAGTTCTATGGTGGCTTACTCAATGCGAGAGGTAGAGTTTGTCCTCAAACTAAGCCGGCTCGCCCAAAAGGTGGTCAGCTAATGCACTTGAGCCTGACCAATTGCCCTCATCCTCTTCCTGTGGTGTTTCAGGGACAGTGCAGTCATTTGGTATGAAATGTTGGTTAATTTTATTCATGGTCAATGTCTCCACGTTTTGAGGAGACCGACTTGTCCTTTTAACTACGAGGAAGTAACCCCCTCCACCAAACTCTAAATCAGGCCCTATGTCTTCTTTTTTTTAGAAAGTCCTGCAAAATCAGGTTGATGCAATATATCAAACACAGGACCCTGAAATATCCACCATCTGCCATGGCCTTGACAGTATTACTGTCATCGTCCATGGCAACAAATCCAATTCTGAGACCTCTGGGTGGCAGCCATTTGAACACCTTGTTGTTGAAGTCTTCCAAGATGTTTGCATATGTATGGGATTTCTCCATGGTGAACAGTGCAACCGTTGCATGCAACCAAACACCGTGAAAATCCCTTGAATTCATTAGTGCCGAAACCCACAGATAGAAGTTGCCTTACCCAAGAAAAAAGAGTGCAGTTATACACATGCTTGATAATTGGTCCACATGTCTGTTGTCAGGTGGATAGTGTGAACAGCATTCTGCTGCACAGCTTATCCAGCCATTGCAGCACATCGTGGCAAAATAGGTCAGGTTTGGAACCTTCCATTTCAGGCAGATGGCTTCCACAAATTGTAAACATCCCAGTCCTTCCACAAAAAAGAGAGGAGCTCCACCACCAACCTTTTAGACTGCTTCCTGTTGTGCAAATGTCCCATTTGGTTGGTTGCATACATAGGGCCTCTCCTGCCTAAACATGTCTGTAGTAGTAGCTTATTCTTTTTCTTTTGTGGTGCCTCTAATGCAGGCAACTTCCAGAGAGGACCAGGAGGTAGTAGACTCAATGTGCATCTTGGAGCAGTTGTCACTGTATGTAGTGGTGTCTCCACCTGAGTCTTGTGCCATTTTTAGGTTGCTGGTGTGGGTGATGCTGCTGACACACTGCTGGGAGCAGGGCTGCTTTCTATAAGGTAGAGGTAGGTGGAACAAGTGGAGTTTTACTCCATGGATTTCAGTGACGTTATATAAATACTTTGGGTAATTCCACAGAGTTCCACTAATCCTACCACCTAAATATAAGAACGTGCCCATGTTTAAAGATGACATCACACTTCTTAAAGATACCCACGCTCAGTTACACCCCTCCGTGTTCACATGTATTTCTGGGGCATCACACTCTTCTATTTGCGCACTTGCAGGTGGTCTCACTGACACACAGCGTGCTCCGATCATTAACTTCTGCCTGCCCAGCCTGTGCCCTGGGCACAGCTTTCCTTTCTGGATGGGTTGGTGTAGGAGGCTGGCCTGGTTTGTAGTGGTACCAAGGGGTACTTACACTCTGCACCAGGTCCAGTTATCCCTTATTAGTGTAGAAGAGGTGTCTAGCAGCTTAGGCTGATAGAAAATGGTAGCTTAGCAGAGCAGTTTAGGCTGAACTAGGAGACATGCAAAGCTCCCACTATACCACTGGTGTCATATGCACAATATCATAAGAAAACACAATACACAGATATACTAAAAATAAAGGTACATTGGGGCATATTTATACACTGTTTGCGCTGAATGTGGGTCAAAAATTTTGACGCACAATCGGCGCAAACCCTGCCCCATATTTATACTTTGACGTCCGACCCCAAGGGCGTCAAAGTTCCACCATGTGCGTCATTCTTTGGAAGGGGGAACCAGCCTTGCGTTAATTATATGCAAGGTAGGCGTTCCCTTCCAAAAAATGACTTTAAGGCCTGTGCCCCATATTTATACTGTGACGTCATTTTGACGCACAGGAGGGGGCAGGCCTTAAAAAACGGCGCCCAGCCTGATGGGCGCCGTTATTTAACGCCTGGGTCAGGGCAGGCGTTAAGGGTCCTGTGGGCTCGGAAGGAGCCCAGAGGTGCCCTCCCATGCCCCCAGGGACACCCCCTGCCACCCTTGCCCACCCCAGGAGGACACCCAAGGATGCAGGGACCCATCCCAGGGAAGTAGAGGTAAGTTGGGGTAAGTATTTTTTTCGTATTTTTTGTGGCATGGGGGGCCTCATTTGGGCCCCCCTACATGCCACTATGCCCAATGACCATGCCCAGGGGACATAAGTCCCCTGGGCATGACCATTGGGCAAGGGGGCATGACTCCTGTCTTTGCTAAGACAGGAGTCATTTCAATGGGGGTAGGGCGTCAAAAAAAATGGCGCAAATCGGGTTGAGGCCTGAATTTTGCCTCAGACCTGACTTGCCCCATTTTTAGACGCCCAACCTCCATTTTCCCCTACGCCGGCGCTGCCTGGTGTGAGTCATTTTTTTTTACGCACACCAGTCCGCAGCGCTGGCTAACGTTATTCAATAAATAAGGCGCCGCATGGCGCTTTGGAATGGCGTTAGCCGGCGGTAAAATTTTTGACACACAACTGCGTTGGCGCAGTTGTGCGTCAAAAAGTATAAATATGGGCCTTTATTTTTATGACAATATGCCAAAAGTATCTCAGTGAGTACCCTCAGTATGAGAATAGCAAATATACACAATATATATGTACACAATATCAAAATTATGCAGTAATAGCAATAGAAAACAGTGCAAACAATGTATAGTCACAATAGATTGCAATGGGAGCACATAGGTATAGGGGCAACACAAACCATATACTCTAGAAGTGGAATGCGAACCACGAATGGACCCCAAACCTATGTGAGCTTGTAGAGGGTCGCTGGGACTGTAAGAAAACAGTGAGGGTTAGAAAAATAGCCCACCCCAAGACCCTGAAAAGTGGGTGCAAAGTTCACCTAAGTTCCCCAGAGAGCACAGAAGTCGTGATAGTGGAATTCTGCAAGGAAGACCAGCACCAGCAATGCAACAACGATGGATTTCCAGACGAGAGAACCTGTGGAACAAGGGGACCAAGTCCAAGAGTCACACTCAAGTCGTGAGTGGGCAGATGCCCACGAAATGCCAGCTGAGGGTGCAAAGAAGCTGCCACTGGACAGTAGAAGCTGTGGATTCTGCAAGAACGAAGAGGACTAGGAACTTCCTCTTTGGAGGATGGATGTCATACGTCGTGAAGAAGCTAGCAGAGGTGTTTTCGTGCAGAAAGACCACAAACAAGCCTTGCTAGCTGCAAGAGTTGCTTTTAGGCTTTTTGGATGCTGCTGTGGCCCGGGAGGGACCAGGATATCGCCAATTGCGTGAGGAGACAGAAGAGGCGCCCAGCAAGACAAGGAGCCCTCTCAGAAGCAAGCAGCACCCGCAGAAGTGCCGGAGCAGGCACTATGAAGTGGAGTGAACCGGAGCTCACCCGAAGTCCCAAAGGAAGGTCCCACGACGCCGGAGGACAACTCAGGAGGTCGTGCACTGCAGGTTAGAGTGCCGGGGACCCAGGCTTGGCTGTGCACAAAGGAAATCCTGGAAGAGTGCACAGGAGCCGGAGCAGCTGCAAATCACGCGGTACCCAGCAATGCAGTCTAGCGCGGGGAGGCAAGGACTTACCTCCACCAAACTTGGACTGAAGAGTCACTGGACTGTGGGAGTCACTTGGACAGAGTTGCTGAGTTCAAGGGACCTCGCTCGTCATGCTGAGAGGAGACCCAGAGGACCGGTGATGCAGTTCTTTGGTGCCTGCGGTTGCAGGGAGAAGATTCCGTCGACCCACGGGAGATTTCTTCGGAGCTTCTAGTGCAGAGAGGAGGCAGACTACCCCCACAGCATGCACCACCAGGAAAACAGTTGAGAAGGCGGCAGGATCAGCGTTACAAGGTCGCAGTAGTCATCTTTGCTACTTTGTTGCAGTTTTGCAGGCTTCCAGCGCGGTCAGCAGTCGATTCCTTGGCAGAAGGTGAAGAGAGAGATGCAGAGGAACTCTGATGAGCTCTTGCATTCGTTATCTACAGAATTCCCCAAAGCAGAGCCCCTAAATAGCCAGAAAAGGAGGTTTGGCTACTTAGGAGAGAGAATAGGCTAGCAACACCTGGAGGAGCCTATCAGAAGGAGTCACTGACGTAGCCTGCTGGCCCTGGCCACTCAGAGCAGTCCAGTGTGCCAGCAGCACCTCTGTTTCTAAGATGGCAGAGGTCTGGAGCACACTGGAGGAGCTCTGGGCACCTCCCAGGGGAGGTGCAGGTCAGGGGAGTGGTCACTCCCCTTTCCTTTGTCCAGTTTCGCGCCAGAGCAGGGCTGGGGGATCCCTGAACCGGTGTAGACTGGCTTATGCAGAGATAGGCACCATCTGTGCCCATCAAAGCATTTCCAGAGGCTGGGGGAGGCTACTAGTGGATCTCTGTGGAGGCTAGGAGGCTAGTGGATGGCTCTGTTAAGAGGCTACTCACAGCTAGGATGGGTCAGAGGCCTGATCTGACAGCTTGGGGCCTAGTGCTGCCCAGGAGGAACAGAACACCAACTGTGAGAAAGTAGCCTCTTTCTAGCCTTGTTACCCCCACTTTTGGCCTGTTTGTGAGTGTATGTCAGGGTGTTTTCACTGTCTCACTGGAATCCTGCTAGCCAGGGCCCAGTGCTCATAGTGAAAACCCTATGTTTTCAGTATGTTTGTTATGTGTCACTGGGACCCTGCTAGCCAGGACCCCAGTGCTCATAAGTTTGTGACCTATATGTATGTGTTCCCTGTGTGATGCCTAACTGTCTCACTGAGGCTCTGCTAACCAGAACCTCAGTGGTTATGCTCTCTCTGTACAAATTGTCACTAACAGGCTAGTTAGACTTGTTTAAGAAGCGGTACAGCTTGCTCAGCAGGAAGCTTAACCTCCTGTTCTGCTCTTACTTCAGAAAGAACTATTCCTGGATCTGGCTGCAGCTCCTGTTGGCTACTTTGCTCAGTTTCCTACGATGTTTGGATACTAGTATTTGGCTGAGACAACTCCAAATTAGGCTCACTGTTCGTAGCCATGAGTGGCTGCCATGAGTGGCTGCCTCGCTGAGAGACATGGCTTTGGACTTAGGTTGAGGTGGTACCGTCCTGCCCAGCTTGCTGTCCGAGGACGGTGTGGCCAGCCCACAATGTTTACTGAAAACGTTTGAGGGTAGTACGCCAATGGCGACAATCTGCTTCTTCTTTTCCTCCTCACTGGCCACTTTGACAGTTGGCACTTAAATGCACAAACCGAGGCAGAGGAGTCACATGTCCCGGTATTCTGTCTGGCAGTACTGTTGGGGATGTTTCTTGTGCACTTTGCACAGAAAGATGAGAGGTAAATCCTCTATATGTCCTCCCTATGTCAAAACAACACACACAAAAGTTGCAGAGGTAATTAGGTTACTCGGTACGGCCACAATCACATTAATTGTCATCCTGTCACCACTCTTGGTCTCTTCTCAAGACTGTTGTGTTGGTGAGAGTGCAAGGAATTCCTCCTTATGGAAGAGGTGGTCTCACACACTTGGTGGTGTCATGCTTCATCACTAACTACCTCTTCCCACCCTGGCAGGATCACAACCAATGTGATTGTGGCCTTACTGAATAACCTCATTTCCTCCACTCCTTTTGTGTGTATTGATGCCTCATGTGCACCTAAAAGCAAACAAGTAAGAAAAATAAATAGTGAAACATGGCATTTTTGCAGTTTGAATTATTCATAATATGGACAATATAATTTAGTAAGGTTGTCCCAGATACTTAACAACAGTATCGACTTTCAATTGCAATCCACACCATAATATTTCAAATCAAGATAACAACATACAGATTTAATTGTTTGCTTTATGTGCATCTAAGGGGTGCACCTGTGGCAGACAGAGGGGTGCGGGGAAAATATAATAGTCCTTAAAAAATTAATGCTGGTGTGTGTCTATGGCCTAAGAGAAGAAGACCTATATTAGGCAGGGTGTGGAGGGAAAATGTGAAAAATAAACAATTAATCGCTGGTGTGTCTCTAGGGACCATAGGAAATCCATTGGAGGCACGGTGGTGCAGGAAAAAATGGAAAAAATGCGTATACTAATATAAACACTGTTCATACACATACTACAATGATCTTCAAGCACATTAAACTGATATCAAGCAAAAAAGGAAAACAAGCATTGGCAAAGCCAATAGGTCCTGCCTATGTGAGGTCGATTGGCTTGGTCAGTTTTTTTAGCCAAGTTGACAGCAACCCATGTGCTGTGGAGAATGACTAAAAGTAATAAAAAAGTGTTATGATGTTGCCAATGCTGGCGGCACCACAGCACTTTTAAAAAAACTTTTAACCATGATGCACTGCAACCGCACAACTGTACAACATGGTTTAATGTTTTCTTTGCCATTGTACAGCTGCACGTTTGATGGGTAGCACTATAAAAATGGCCTGGATTGACCACATCATAGTGCTTTGTTTTTACTTTTAGCTGTGCTGCTGTATAACGTACCTAAAGAAAACATTGCCATAGCCAACTGATATCGCACATAGGTGAGACCTTTTAGCTTTGCCAATGTATTTTTTTTATTTGTATTTTTTAAGAAAACTGTGCTTTCTAATCCAGCCTGATTTACTAATCCAATAACACCCAGACCATGGCATCATGCTGAAGAAAGGCTAGAAAGGCTGCAGTGCTGACCAGTGAAAGACTTCTTTAACTCCTTGGTGTTTTGCTTTCCTTATCTTATGACCGAGCTGACAAAACTTCTCTAGAATGCACTTCTTAGTTTAAAGAAGACATTTATTATTATTACTTCACCACAAGGTTCCTGAAAGACGAGATTAGTAGGTTGGAAGCACACGTTTAAAAGTAGCCGCAGCAATGAAAGCAAAATATATCAAAGTACTTCTCAATTGCAATGTACAAAGCAAATACAGGTGATTATATTATACCATATTCAAAGCAAAGAATAAAAGTCAACATTTCATCACCGTAGGGCCTATCACTGATCATCATCCTTCTCATGCCTGCCAGTTGATGACACCTGTTCAACTGCGAAAAGAAGATTTTCCATCCAAACGGGAGGCTAGGCAGCTGACGTCCGCTCCTGACTGAAGTCCTGGAGAATCTCTCCTTGCTGCTGCCCAGGGTCACTGTTAAAAGCAAAAATGCTGGCTCAGTGTGGGAACCGAACAAGTCTGGAGAGTGGCCAAGTCTCCAAACTTCACTCGTTCCCAGGCTGGACTGAGAGGTAAACACAAAATCTATGCTCTCTTATCAGCTAGGGTTTGGTGTAAATTCAATACAAAAAACACAGCTTGGTCAACCATGTGGAAAAACACAGAAAAACACAGCTCAACTACAATGCCTAACTCCACGTTAAAGCCAATAGGCAGCTAACCTAAATGCCAAATGTAATGTCTAATGCCATGTTAAAGCCAATAGGCATCTAAACTGAATACAGAATGTAATGTCTAATGCCATGTTAAAGCCAATAGGTAGCTAACCTAAATAACAAATGTAGGGCCATATTTATACTTTTTGACGCAAAACTGCGCTAACGCAGTTTTGCGCCAAAAAAATTAGCGCCGGCTAACGCCATTCTGAATCACCATGCGGGCGCCGTATTTATTCAATGATGTTAGCCGGCGGTAGCCGCCGGCGCTGTCTGGTGTGCGTTAAAAAAAACGACGTACACCAGGCAGCGCCGGCGTAGGGGGAAAATGGAGTATGGGTGTCCACAAATGGTGCAAGTCAGGCTGAGGCAATTTTTGCACCTCAACCTGATTTGCACCATTTTTTTACGACGCCCAACCCCCATTGAAATGACTCCTGTCTTAGCGAAGACAGGAGTCATGCCCCCTTGCCCAATGGCCATGCCCAGGGGACTTCTGTCCCCTGGGCATGGTCATTGGGCATAGTGGCATGTAGGGGGGCACAAATCAGGCCCCCCTATGCCACAAAAAAAATATATATATACTTACCTGAACTTACCTTAATGTCCCTGGGATGGGTCCCTCCAGCCTTGGGTGTCCTCCTGGGGTGGGCAAGGGTGACAAGGGGGGTCCCTGGGGGCAAGTGAGGGCACCTCTGGGCTCCTTCAGAGCCCACAGGTCCCTTAACGCCTGCCCTGACCCAGGCGTTAAAATCCTGCGCTAATGCAGGTTTTTTAGACCCGCCCACTCCCGGGCGTCACTTTTGCCCGGGAGTATAAATACGACGCATATGCATCGGAGTCATTTTTTAAGACGGGAACGCCTACCTTGCATATCATTAACGCAAGGAAGGTGTTCACGCAAAAAATTACGCTAACTCCATGAACTTTGGGGCTAGACGCGTCTAACGCCAAAGCATAAATATGGAGTTAGTTTTGCGTCGAATTTGCGTCGAAAAAAACGACGCAAATTCGGTGCAAACTGAGTATAAATATGCCCCGTAGTGTCTAATGCCACATTAAAGCCAATAGGCAGCTAAACTGAATACAACATGTAATGTGCTCCTGATGAACATTGAACAACTAATATGCGCAGTGGTGAAACACAAAGTCATTGGTCAAACACAATTAATGGCATAACACTTGGTCGCCAAGGACGTCACGGTTATATCCTTGGCTACAGTGCTCAAGCACCAAGGACGTAACCGTTACATCCTGGGAGCGGCTCATTGGGGGAGCCTTAGAGTTCTCCCCATGATCCTCCCTCCCCCCAGGGCAGGGATGGAAGGGCAATCACTTTCCCTTCCACCCCTGATGCCCTCCCCACCTCCCCCAGTGATGTCTGATGACGTCAGCATGCAATCATGCACAGACCTCATCATGCTTGTATTTCTCTTCCGATCAGGGGGTTGGGGAAGGCAGAGAGGCATCAAAGGAAAGGAAGGGCCTTTCCTTTGATGTCTCTCTGAGCATTTCTGCAGCCCAATCGTGAAGCGATCGGGCTTCAGAAATGTCCACTAGACACGAGGGATTTTTATTTACAGAAAGTAAACAATAAAGGGGATTGGTACCTTTGGCAAGGGTCGCTCCCCTGGGGGGCATTTTTTAAAGGCCTTTTCCGTCCCCCTGTGGGGGCAGAACAGCCTATTTTCTTAGGCCAATCTGCCCCCATGGGGGGCAGAAACCACTAGACACCAGGGATTTTTTTTGCGCCAATTTCACACAATGTTAGCGACCCCTTAGACAAGGGTCGCTCCTCTGGGGGGCACATTTATTTTAGGCCATTTCTGCCCATCTTGGGGGCAGATGGGCCTATTTTAATTATGCTTATCGTAGGGGGGCAGAAACCACTAGGCACCAGGGATTTTTTAATTTTGTATTTTTTACAGATGAGGAGTCGTTTCCCTCGGGGGAGAATTTATTTTAGGCCATTTCTATTAGGCCGATCTGCCCCCGGGGGGCAGAAACCACTTAGGCATCAGGGATAGGTGTGTGTTTTGTTTGGGGGGGCAGCCCCTTGGGCAAGGGTCGGTCCCCATGGGGGGTACATTACTGTTGGCCATTTCCTGCCCCCTAGATTGGCCTAATTTTTTAAGGCCCTTTGCCCCCATGGGGGGCAGAAAGCCTGCCAGACATCAGGGAAGAATTATTACTCAAAAAATAAGGGGGAGGATATGGCCATACTCCTACCCCAAATAAATGGGGACAATGTTGTTCTGCCCACTGGTGGCAGATGGGGCAATTACCCCCAATCCACTCCCCGGGGGGGCAGAAAGCCTAGTAGATGCCAGGGAATTAAAAAAAAAAAATAGTTGGTTGGTAGCTACCAATCAGTATGGGCATGGTTAACCCAACTGAAGCGGGTAACAGTCTTCCAACATTCTTCCAACTCTCCCCCACACACTAAAAGATCTTATCCCAACAGCAAGCAAGAGGACATTTGATTATTTTGTTTTTTGGTTTTATATTTGGGCCGTGAGAGCTTGTCTCAATCTCAAAATCGTCCCATTTGGAATGGTGAGGGCTGCACTTTTTGGAGTTTGGGATGCTGCCATGTAAAAAAATCTACGAGACCTAGACACATCTGAAAATTAAACATTTGGGTGAGTCACGGGTGGTGTGCTTTACATGCACCCCACATCATTTTCTTATCCACAATGCACTGCAAACCTCCAACTTTGCTTGAAATCACACATTTTCCCCACACTTTTGTGATGGAACATTCCAGAATCTGCAGGAATCCACAAACTTCCTACCACCCAGCATTGTCGCATCTATACCGATAGAAATTCTGCTCAACTTGTCAGCCTAATAAGGTTTTGTTTTTCAAACTGCCCTTTTGGACCCGCTTTGGTTCCCCCTCAATGTTGACGTGTTTTTGGCTCTTCCCTGTCACAGGCACTTGGCCCACCTTACACAAGTGAGGTATCATTTTTATCAGGAGACTGAGGGAAATGTTGGTTGATAGGACAATTGTGCTGGTGTGGGTGGTGATCCCACACAGAAATGTGCAGAAAATGTGATTTTTTAGCTAAATTTGAGGTTTGCTGAGGATTCTGGGTACAAAAACACAGGAGGATCCACGCAAGTCACACCTCCCTGCACTCCCTCAGAAATGTCTGGGTTTGGTAGGTTTCCCTAGATGGCTGCTGAGCCTAGGATCAAAAACTCAGGTGCCCCCGCAAAAACAGGTAGCTTTATATTTGCTAATTTTGATGTATCCACGTAGTATTTTGGGGCATTTTCTATTGTGGGCACTAGGCCTGACCGCACAAGCTAGGTATCATTTTTATCGGAGATGAGGGAAAATGCTGAGTGGAAGGAAGTTTGTGGCTCCCCTCAGATTCCACAACTTTGCAGCACTGAAATGTGAGAAAAAAGTATTTTTTTGAGGTTTGCTAAGGATTCTGGGTAACAGAACCTGGTGAGAGCGCCACAAGTTACCCTATCCTGGGTTCCCCTAGGTGTCTAGTTTTCGTAAACGTCCAGGTTTGCTTGGTTTTCCTAGGTGCCGAATGAGCTAGAGGCCAAAATTCACAGCTAGGCACTTTGCAAAAAAAACAGGTCCGTTTTCTTTGGGAAAATGTGATGTGTCCATGTTGTGTTTTGGGGGATCTACTGTCATGGGCACTAGGCCTTCCCACACAAGTGAGGTACCATTTTTATCAGGAGACTCGGGAAATGCTGGGTGGAAGGAAAATGTTATCTCCTCAATGATTCCAGAACTTTCTATCACCAAAATGTGAGAAAAAAGTGTTTTTTAGCTACATTTTGAGAGCCCCACAAGTCGCCCAATCCTGGATTCCCCTAGGTGCCTAGTGTTGAAAAATGTACAGGTTTGGTGGGTTTCCCTAGGTGCCGGCTGAGATAGAGGCCAAAATCCACAGCTAGGCACTTTGCAAAAAACACGTCAGGTTTCAATGTAAAAATGTGATGTGTCCATGTTGCGTTTCCTGTCACAAACATTAGGCCTATTCGCACAAGTGAGGTACCATTTTTATCAGGAGACATGGGGGAACACAGAATAGAAGAACAAGTTTTATTGTCCCTTGTCTTTCTCTACATTTTTTCCCTCCAAACGTAAGACAGTGTGTAAAAAAGATGTCTATTTGAGAAATGCCCTTTAATTCACATACTAGTAAGGGGACCCTGGAATTCAGAGATATGCAAATAACCACTGCTTCTCAACACCTTATCCTATACCCATTATGGGAATACAAAGGTTTCCTTGATACCTATTTTTCATTCTTTATATTTCACCAAATGAATTACTCTATACCATGTATGCAATGAAAACTCATTGCAGGGTGCAGCTCCTTTTTTGGCTCTGGGTACCTAGGGCTCTTGATGAACATACAAGCCCTATATATCCCTGCAACCAGAAGAGTCCAGCAGACATAACGGTATACTGCTTTTAAAAATCTGTCATATAAGGAAAAAGTTATAGAAGAAAACATGGACAGAAATTGCTCTTTTTTAACCTCAATTTCAATATTTTTTTATTTTGGCTGTTACGTTCTGTAGGAAACCTTGAAGAATCCACACAAATGACCCCTTGCTGAATTCAGAATTTTGTCTACTTTTCAGAAATGTTTAGCTGTGTGGGATCCAGCATTGGCTTCACACACACTTCTGTCACTAACTAGAAGGAGGCTGAAAGCACAAACAATTCATAAAAATGAGGTATGTCTCAGTAAAATGCCAGAAAATTGTGTTGAAAAATGTGATTTTCTGAGTCAAGTCTGCCTGTTCCTGAAAGCTGGAAAGATGGTGATTTTATCACCGCAAACCCTTTGTTGATGCCATTTTCAGGGAAAAAAAACACAAGCTTTCTTCTGCAGCCCTTTTTCCTATTTAAAAAA
This sequence comes from Pleurodeles waltl, assembly GCF_031143425.1. Classification (NCBI taxonomy): domain Eukaryota; kingdom Metazoa; phylum Chordata; class Amphibia; order Caudata; family Salamandridae; genus Pleurodeles; species Pleurodeles waltl. The sequence continues at coordinate 250,946,454 of NC_090443.1, forward strand.
AATGGCTGTATTTTGGCTAATTTCTTGGTCTCCTCCAGGGGAACCCACAAACTCTGGGTACCTCTAGAATCCCTAGGAGGTTGAAAAAATAGGATGCAAATTTGGCGTGGGTAGCTTATGTGGACAAAAAGTTATGAGGGCCTAAGCACAATCTGCCACAAATAGCCCAAAAAAGGCCTGGCACCAGAGGGGGAAAAGGCCTGACAGTGAAGGGATTAAACCCAGGCTCTAGCTTCTCAGTTCTGTCCAAAGAAGTAGCGCCGGGAGAATAATGATGATGCCAACTTCATGACAAACACTGTTGCCTGCAGTTATTGCAAGCAAGTAAGGTGGCAAGTGAACTGCAGAGTGCTCCATGCCTTTTGCATGCCATCTAGGCAGGTGCAGGAGCATCAGAAAGCAGCAAAGAAGCCACATGAAGAAGGAGTGGGTTGGAGTGGGAAGAGTGTCTACATCCATTCATCATCCTGTGATCTTGGACAAATTAATGTTAACTTCTGTAAAGTAAGTGGTGCTCCTTGGCAAGTCACATTTAATTAAAATTATGCAATTATTGTGAGCTTGTATTTGGTAACTGATGCTTATTGGGGGCAAGAAGGTGAGCAAGTGAACAGCACAGCCCACCCTGCCTTTTGCATGCCTATATAGGCAGGTGCTGGAGTACCAGAAAGAGGAGAAGGAGTGGGTGAAAGGGGAAAGGCAGGGTGCAGCCGAATGACCAGAGCTGCAAAACAGGAGAACCAGGTCTCGGCGTCAGCTCAATGATCCTGGGCAATCACATAAAGTAGAAATAATTAAATTAATGTGAACTTGTGTAATGAAACTGCTGCTTACGTAAAGCTCTTCAATGCCTTTGGGTCCAGTTATGGTTGTGGCTATATAATTCAAGAAAAAAGTGAGCAGCAGGAAGTGGAAGTAGGAGAGAAATAGTACCTCAATCACATCAGGAGCAGAGCATAGGCACAGAATTATTTGGAATTAATCTGTGCATGGTCCCTGCTCCACAAAAGTGACTGGAAATTATGTAACGACTGCACTGGCCATTTAAGGAGGCTGTAATGAAGACTGATGGGATGCTACCAACTGGTAACCAGTGGGTGGTCTACAAGCACTTTTTTGTATACAACATTGTCTCACAAGCAAGACTCATATGCTAGCGCATGCACTTGCAGGCTCAAACCTAAAAATAATAATGGCAGAGACCTCTTTTATTAATGTATCTACAAAATGGCTTTGAAAACTGGAAAAAAGGGATTACTAATACACTAGGTGACTGGCTGAAAATGGCCGCCGGCCACATGATCAAACAACAACAATAGCAACCAACAAGGCATGAAAAACAAAGAACTCATGCAGGCTGAAGGCCTTATTTAGATCTTGGTGGGTTTGGACCCGCTGTCACTTTTCAGTCAGTTAATCTATTCGCCTACTAGGTGGTCCACACACTCTATTTCAATGCTAGTGGGTCAATGGACGATAGATCATCTGCGTTCTGCCGTCTCCACCAGAATGTTCTACCCTCTTCGAAAGTGTAATAGGCAAAAGTGGCGTTCATAGGGAGCGCAGTCAATAATTCTGCTGGCTTAATCACGATGCGCCTTCCATTCAAGGTAACTGTGGCGACTAAACCTCCACACCTGAGTTGGCAATTTGGAAGGCATATATGGTAGAACTTACCTTCTTTTTTTTTTCAACTTCCCTTTCTGTTATGAACCCAGCCGTCTAAGTCCTTCCTTTGCTGTTGCTACTTGGCTATGAAGCAAATAAACCCCGCTATCGCCAGAATCGAAGGTAAGCATCTGTTTTACTTGTTTCTTTTTGAATTGTCTGTTTACTTAGCTCTGGCCTCGTGCATTTTAAAATTTAATTTATGACAAATGTCTAATCCATTTGTGCATAATTTTGTTGTTTAAGAAATCTAAAGCAACACACCTGCATTAAATTATTACACCAGTATAATCATTATTGTCAAATTTGGCGCAAGCTAACAAATGTGTGTTTCCTAATTTTTCATAAACTATCATATTATAGGCATACACATTACGCATTTTTTGAATAATTTACATTTAATATAATTTAGCAATTGCATTAGACAGGGTAAAATGTTTTGTTTAAAAATATATATAAAATCAATGTTAGTCCAAAACCGAAATCACTTTACATATTTATGTATGTAAAATGTCTTCTTGTCTAGTGCATTTTCTGTATCTCTATAAATTTAAATTATCTCATTATATTTATTTTTTTAATCGTTTAGTTTACATAAACACACCTGTATTCAAACTATAAAACTAAAATTTCAATTGTTTTTGCTGTGAGTGTCCATTATCATGATAGAATTTGCAAATAAGAAATTTAAAACAAAATGTATTTCCTGTCATAATTGTAAGTAAACATATGTAAATCACATTTTCATCATTAACATTTTTATGAATCTATGAATTGTAAATGAAAAATATTGTTCTGAAAACGTTGTCAAATGAAAATCTTTTAATGAATAAATGAGATACTTCTCTCATAAATATTTTAATTAAATCAACACATAAAAGTAGAACAAAAGGCTTTACCATTACAACAGGCTGTGGCTGTCCATAACTTGCCTCCTATAAATACTGCCAAATGATAATCACCCCAGGAAGGAGCATCTATTAGGCACAGAGCAGGCACCTCAAGGATCTTTCTTGGGTGGGGTGGGTTTAGGTTTGACAGGGGTAAAGGACTGTTAAGGTATGAATTCGGAAGGAGGAGTACAATAAGAGGGTTTGGGGGAAGGATTGGGGTTTGGGGCAAGAGGGAGTTAAAGTTATGTTGTGTATGTTTGGATGTGTCTTTTTGGCAGGTGCTTGGTATGCAGGTGAGTGGGTGCGTTTGATGTTGGTTAGTGTGATTATGTGTGGGTGTGCTTTTGTGTGAGTGTGTTGGTTTGGATGAGTGTGGTGTTAAGGTGGTTGGTGTAGTTGTGGTTAATGTGTCTGTATGTTTGGCAGTTGCAAGTGTGTCTGGTGTATATTGTGTATGTTTTCATATGTGTGGTTTGGCTTGTGTTTGGAATTCTGATGAGTGTGTGTGTTGGTTTTGGTTGTTGTTGTTTTGTGTATAGGTATGCTTTTGTGTGAGTTTATTGGTTTAGATGAATGTGCTATTGACGCAGTTGGTGTGGCCATGGTGCTTTAGGTGTTGTGGTGCTTGTGGGTGTGGTGGTAGTTGTGGTACTTGTGAGTATGCTGGTGGCTGTGGGGGTTGTGGTGGTTGTCTGTGTGGTGGTGGATGTGGGTGTGATGGTGGTTGTGGTGGTTATAGGTGTGGTGGGGGTTGTGATGGTTGTGAGTGTAGTGTCAATAGTGCATATATGTTGTTTGTGTGTTTCTTTGTGTGCATATGTGATTGTGCTGCTTGAGTCTCTTAGAGTGGGTGACTGGAAAGATATTAGTGTGCTTGAGATTGGGGTGGGAGTCAGGGTTTGGTTTGAGGAAGGAACTCATCTTGGGGTACAAGGTTGGGCTGGGTGGAAGTCTGCGGTCAGTGAGGAGGTTATTTTTTCAAGCACTCTCTGTATGCTACACACTGAACTGTGAATGTGATCCAGAAATGCAACCATTTCTAGAATGTGGCAGCTAAGGTCCTGGATGTCATCACTATCACAGTCTGGCCTGCAAAGATGCTGTGTAAGAAGTCAATAGACTCCTCACTCAGTGTAGCCAGGGTGACAGGGGCAGGCAATGAGATGCCTGTGGTGAAGGAAACAGCAGCCCTTTTAGGGAGTCCAGTTTGGCCAACTTGGAAGGAGCAGGAGGAAGGATAGAGGTCCGTCCCTGGGTGGTGGACAACAATGAGGTTGGTACAGTTCCTGTAGGGTCCATCACCACTAGGGACTGGTTACTTGTGGAGGCCTCTGAAGATGATGATGAGCTGGTGGCCTCTGTCCAAATCCCCTCACCCTTCATGCCACTGTATCCATTGGTGTCAGATTTTTCACCACCTGAAACACAGTGACCAGATGGTTCTCTGCCTTCTTGACCAATGTTGTCTTTGCCTGCTGTAGAAAATCATGTAGCAACATGTAAAATAGTTTTATTTTTTCTGTGTAAATAAAACTGACCGTTAACGTTTTTCTTAAAACATTTTCAAAATGGCATTATTCACCTGCTTAAAAGCTTTTAAACTTTGGTTTATTTTTATCATTATCTCATGCATGTAGGGAACATCTTCAGAAACCATTTGGTCACAGTTTTATAATTTCCCATTATTGCTCCTATACTATTTTCTTTATCATTTATCTTAACCATTTTCAATTCTCTCCAGGAACTGTTTAACACCTCTGAATGATTCTGATTTGTTATTTTGAATAATGAACGTATGTCACAAAAATAATATAAGAGACAAATTCCCTGCTTTCAAGATTCATTGACTATTGCAATGATTATGGGCTCGAAATCAACCGATTAAAAACCAAGTGCATGGTGTTTGGCGATAGGAAAGGCAGAATGAGACGACCTATCTATTTAGAGGGTGCTGCGCTGGAAAGAGTCAGCGATTTTGATTATTTAGGCCTGAAACTAGAAGACTCGCACAAGTGGCAGCGCCACATCCAGAAGGCAACTTTACGATTGCAACAGCGAGCGAGTGGCATTGCAAGATTTGCAGCTAGATCTCCTAGCTTTGCCATGACGCCCGCAGTAGAAATTTATAAACTACAAGCAAGAGGGGGAGCAATCTATGGAGCTGAACTGTGGGGCCACTGTTGCCTGGATGATTTGATAAAAGTGGAGAACTCTTTCTTAAGGTCATTGCTAAGAGTTCCTTCCAGTACCCCACTGCTCCCAATACGCATGGACCTAAATCTCCCTTCTATCAGCCAGATCGTTGCACTCAAGCCCCTGTTGTACTGGATTCGCTTATGGTCATCAGATTCTCTTGTCCATTATAGATGTGCGCTAGCTAACTTGATGGCCACCAACACTAGCTCCAAAATCAAGTGGTGTGCATATGTAGAAAGGACCCTCTCGCTTCTTGGTTTGGGGTCCTATTGGAAGGAACCATTATCTATCCCTAAGAACGCAACCCAGACACTAAAGGATGCTTTCTGGCTCCACGTTCAACTTTCCCAATTGTCCGCTGTCTCGTCATCATCCATGACGGGAAACTTTTTATATTTTAAATGCCATTATGAATTTGCACAATATATGGATATAGTATCTTCTCCGTTTGCTCGTTCATTATACATTAGATTCAGGGTGGGCTCTCTTCCTTTGCGTTCCCTCACTTATAAATGGTCTAATTCTAGTTGTTCTTCTAAGATGTGTCCGATGGGCTGTGCCAGAGAAGAATCAGTAACTCATATTCTCTTCCAATGCCCCGCATACTCCAAACAAAGAGCCCGTTGGATTATTCCTCTGTGCAGAAGTAAGGGTTTTAAAAACTGCTTGCTAGCTTTGAGAATTTTTAAATCTGATTCATCGGTTTTAGTGGTTTGTTGTTTGTCAAAATATTTAGATTCAATCTGGCGTATCAGACTGAACACGCTTAAAAAAGCAGAGGGAAATTTAACAACGAATGTGGTAAACAACAATTGATGGATTTATCATTGTATGCACATATCACTTTTATTGGTTCAGACGCATTCCCTACCTGCTGTTTTTATTTTGTTTTGTTCTTAGATATTTTTTAAATAGAAATGTCCTTTTTATCTGATATGGTTTGCCAGGCTTGTATTTTATTCTTTTACCTATAATGTGTTTTTACATAACTATAAGGTGCGATTTTCCATGAGGGAACTGCTCATGTGTAAATATTTCTCTTTTCTTTTTTCTCTCCTTTTCAATCTTTTATGACTTAAATTGTTTATCATGTAGTTTGCTGTTCCTTTTTTGTGTGATGTGCTTTTATGGTATTTATATTTACCGAAATAAAGCTAAATGAATGAATGAACAAATTCCTTTGTACATTGTGTGTGCAAAGCAAAAGAAAGCAGATTGATTTTTATTTTTTAAAATACAAATATGAATCAATGTGTGTTAATATTTAGTGCAATGCTTTACTCATATATGTATAAACCAAAAGCCTGTATTTTCGTTTGGGCCTTTCACTTTGGTAGCAATTACTTCAAGTAACTTAAGCATTTTTTAAATGCAAAAAAATATATATTTTATGGATTCAGATTACATTGCTTGTTAATGTATCATGCCCTATGTATGAACTTGCAGTAAATATTAACACACACTATGATCCAATAGCTACAGCCATAGTATGATATTGAACTTGTCCTGCAACAGAATGCTGAGTCAGGAATCCAAAACTAGGACAGTGCCATCACAACTGTGAAATCTAAAAATGACTGAGGCATTCCTGCCACCCTGATGGCGATGGAGTAATTTATCCAGCAGAGGAGTACGCCATGGAAACACTTGGTCAATGCAAACTAACAGTTCAGCCTGCAGACATCTAAATTAGGTGGGTGGGAATCTGTCAGCTTCACCTTAGTACTTGAAAACACCACCATGGAGGGACAATAGGAGTCTCACCAAGATCTATATCAGGCCCTGTCTCATGGGTTTTCATTATCCTGATGAGGCTACTGGATTTGGGTGCACAATCACATAGATTGTGGGGTACTTAGTACAATACCACACCATGTGACACCTGGCGGCCTAATCCGGGTTTTTCGGCTAAGTAGCAGCGCCTCATCTCTACCGAGGAGCAGGAATGATTGCGCAAACCAGGCGCATGACATGAAAGACTCCTCAGAGGAATCGTAATTTGTCAGATCTTGTCCCTTCTTCTCAGTTACATTAGTCTCACACAGGCAAAGACAAACAGAGGCAGAATATAGTTTAATAAGGGTTTATTGAAGTAACTGTATCTTAGATAATATGTATTGCAAAAACTAGGGTGATAAAACACAATAAAAGCAAGATTGTGACAAGGAGAGTGAAGCACAAAACAGTCCCAACATACTGTCACTAAGAGTGATGTATATCTTTCCTACCTAAGCTATGTTAGAGCACAGCATAATAAGCCTAATCCGCCCTTCAGGATTCCCCCCGGGAAGACATCATCCCCCATACCTAAGTAAGGAAGATTGTAGTCTAGAGAGATAGCATCCGCATATAGGCCTCGGATTCGGTAGTCCAAGCAAGCAGCTGCAGCAAAGGCAATCAGCAATCAGCATGCAGTCGTGGTCACCTGGCTGGAATCTCCCTCTAACAAGTATGGGACAAAGAAGTGTTTTATAATAAAACAATTGATAGTCTGAGAAAATGTCCCCATGTAAGGTTGTGTATGTTTCAGTGAATGTTGGAGACACAGCGTACCACTTTGTCAGCAGCCTTGAGGAAAGAACAAAGTGAAATGCTTATCCTGCTAAGAACAAAATGTTTTCCTAGGCAAAGGAACAATTAGAAAGAAAAAAATAAAACAACACCACAAACGTGGCTAATGCTAGAGAAACAAAGCAATGCTGAATAAAATGTAACTGGGCTAAAGTGCGCAATGGCAAGCCTAGTTTGCTACAATAACATGTCTAGAATATGGTTAAAATAGCCATACAACAGCCCTGTCTGCCTACACAAAATGGACATCAGCCACATGGTCAAACAGTAACAATAGCAAGCAAGGAGACATGAGAACAAAACACACATGCAGGCTCATGTCAAAAACAAGCTGACTGCCTACACAAAATGGCCACTAGCCACATGGTCAAACAACAACAACAGCAAGCAAGGAGGCATGGAGTACAAAGAACATATGTGGGCCTATGGCAGAAGCATGCTGACTGCCTACACAAAATGGCCTGCAGTAAAAAGTTCAAACAACAACAATAGCAAGCAAGGAGGCATGGAGAACAAAGAACACATGCATGCCTATCCCAAAAGCACAGTGACTGCCTACACAAAATAACCACTAGCTCCATGTCAAATGACTACAACCACAAGCAAGGAGGCAGGAACAACAAAGCACTCTTGGTGTTAAGTTCAAGAATGTTCTTTGACTCCAACCATCTTACTGAGCTTCATCATTATCTGCATTGGTATTATGCTGTTGTGTCCCTTAGTTTGGCCCATTTTCATTGTTCAATAATTTTTCTGTTAACCATTTTGTTTACCCACTGGTTGTGTATCTGGCTCACCTAGTGCAGTTAAAAAATGTATTTTTATCTACTATTGTAATCATACTATTTATCAGTTGAAATGTGGTTATTGTAGAGGATTTTACTGCTGGATACATGTTCATTTTCAATTTAAATCTCTGCAATTTGCTATAAAGGACTAGATTCTCACAGATTGCTGCATGGACAGTAGAACTGCAAGTTGATGTCATTATATTCCAAGATTTTCACTACTATGACATTGCAGTTCACGCTGTTGTAAGCCCCCGTCTATTGTCTATGTTCACAATGGTGTTTATTTCTTTGGTGCTTTACAGTTGTGTACTCAACTCATGACCAAGGTGTGCTATAAGCCAGAAAAGTGTTGGGTTTGTTTTTGGTGATTATACTGGAATAACAATGTCAACTGCAATGCCAGTCATATTAGTATCATTGTTTAATTCCTAAAGTGTGTGTCTTCCCGAGTGAAAGAGAATTTGTTTGTTGTGCAGATGGCTCACCCAAATGTGCACCACAGTTGCATGGTCTGAGTTGTAGACGACTGTCAACCAAAGATAGATAGATAGATAGATAGATAGATAGATAGATAGATAGATAGATAGATAGATAAATAGACATTCAATAGTAGTTCTATCTGATTTCTATTCATTATAGTCCACACAGCGTTATGCTTCTGCAGGAAAAAAGTATCCAACAGAAGATAGATTCTACATTGTAGCTACTACCTTTTGTAAGCTGTCTTGATTTATGAGACAGAATTGTGTTAGCATGAAAATGTCTACATCACATAGACGAGTGTGTACACCAGGTACTAACCTACATACACATACTTGTTTTGCTTCAGCAGTCAGGCTACCTGTAAAGTTTTACCACACTCTAAAGGGTGCAGGTAGTATGATCTTTAGCACCTTCAGATCTTGGTTATTTATAGGAAAGAGTGTCTTCTTTGACAACTGTTGCACAGAATGTACACTGTTGTTAATAGTTTCTTTACAATACTCAGTAGTGTGTTTCTCATGAGACTTTCACTGTCAGGAAACAGAGTGGTATCGAATGAACTCTCTCCATAGAGTAAATATTGTTGACAGTTCTCTACTGATCGCAACTTAATTTCTTAATGTAGGCTTAGTGTGCATCATTGGTTGGAATTGGCGTTCACTATTTTAGAATATAGCTGCATACAGATTGAAGACCGTACTCAATGAGGATTTGCTGCATGTATGTAGTTGATTGTTAATGTGAATTATGCTATGTGTAATACCATAGCAAATTATACAGCAATAAGGGTGAAAACCAAGCTTGGGTGATGTCATCAGTGATTTTATCAATGATGCCTTTTGAGATGTCATCAGTGATGTGATAAATGAAGCCATAGAACATGTGCGTGATGTCATATGTGAGGTTGTAAGCAGTGCATGGCAGGAGTGCAAGTTATAGTTAGTGCTGCTAAATATAACTGGTGAATTTCAGTTTTTTCTATGTTCATATCACCTAAATATAACATTACTTTAACCTTTATTTTTCAGTGAATATTGAAGGTTTAAAAATATATATATATATATATTTTTATAACATCTAACTATGATGTTACTTTAACCTTTTTTTTTTGGTGAATTTCTATGTTTTTTTAGAAAGTCAATTAATTATTTATGTTGGTTTGAGATATTATTTTAATCAAAGATTATTTTTAATACAGCATATGGTTGACAGTTTTCAAACTTCTTTGTAAAATGTGTGTGAGTATTAAACAGTTAAAAATGAATCAAATATATTTATTTATTCAGTTATTGTAATTCTGATAACAAGGGATGTCACTGCAATTTGTTTTTCAAGTGTCAATGCGCTTGTGAGAGGATTGCAAGAAGCTCGCGTGAGACTCATGAGATCCTAAAATTCAACATTTTATTGTCATCTATTCCATACGGTGCTTTGTCATGTTTCGGTTACTATTTAATGCTAATGTATAATAGTGTAGTGAATAAAACGTGGTTAGATTTTTCTTTCTTTTTTTTTTTAAGTGATATCTCTGGCAAGACGATCGTGGGAGCTGGCACACAATTTCCTGTGTGGATTCCCAGGGGGATGTAGTTCCTTTTTGCTCTAGTGACCATTTTAAAAGTTCATATATTTAGAATTAAGTTAATTATAGTGGTTTAGTGTCATTTCAACAAAGTTAAATATTAGACATGTTGTTTATTTTCAAAAATTAATTGAGTAGTGTTCTGTGGAAGATATAAAGGAAGTATATTTTTCTTTGGGTCTTGCGAGACGTCGTCAAGATACTCGTCAGAGGCCCAGGAGAGGATGCACACCCTAAGGAAGCATTCTAATTGGTTATTATGGATGTCTTTATTCAGAAGAAGAAGATTTGATTTTTTTTACTTCACTTCACTACTGGACATTTGGGAGAGTATACATATTTGGCTTGCTTTCCTTTCCTGTTTGGATTTGAACAGAAAGATGTCTTCATCTGATTCAGATGAACAGCCAGTGGCTTCTTGCTCAGTTTGAGCCACCTCAGCCTCCCAAGCAGTCCTTGATGTGGTAGTTTTTTTTTTAATGAGGTCAGATGCCAAGAAGGTTTCAGCAAAGTATGCCAGTTATAAGCTTTGCAGCTAAGAGTTTGTTCGGGGTGCAAAAAAAAAGCAATACAGTATGAGTAACACAGGGATGTGGTGATACCTGAGGATTATGCATCTACAAAGGCATGCACAGGCAGAGTTGTCCCATGCTGCTGAGCTAGACAAATCTACAGGGGCTTCAACATCATTTGCTCCAGGAGATACTCTCCCTGCAAAGGTTTTAAGTGCACAGGCAGGAAAGAACCCTGCTTTTTTGGATAAAGCACTATTTTTCTGCTTGTGCAAGCAGTATAATTTTTTCATCAGAGACAAGCAGGTCTCCCCTGGAAGACTTGTTCAAGAGCATAAGTGCCCCTCTTGGCAGTAGCATTTTTTACATTTTTTAAAATCTTTTTTGGAAGCTTTTCTCCATTTTGTTTTCTCCATTTTGTTTTTAAGGAGATGCTGTTGGGTTTTGTTTTAAGATTAAAAAGGAAATAAATGCTGAAAATGTTTTAAAACACAAAAACTGTTTTTACAGTTATTAAAAACTGTTAACAAAAATGGCTTTTCATAGAGCTACCCACTAGTATTATTACCTTTAGGGGCATATTTATACTCCGTTTGCGCCGAATTAGCGTCGTTTTTTTCGACGCAAATTCGGCGCAAAACTAACGCCATATTTATACTTTGGCGCTAGACGCGTCTAGCGCCAAAGTATGAGTAAAGAGCGTCATTTTTTAGCGTGAACGCCTTCCTTGCGTTAATGAGATGCAAGGTAGGCGTTCCCGTCCAAAAAAATTACTGCAACGCAAATGCATCGTATTTATACTCCCGGGCAAAAATCACGCCCGGGAGTTGGCGGGGCAGAAAACCCCGCATTTGCGCCACTTTTTAACGCCTGGGTCAGGGCAGGCGTTAAGGGACCTGTGGGCTCAAAATGAGCCCACAGCTGACCTCCCATGCCCCCAGGGACCCCCCTTGTCACCCTTGCCCACCCCAGGAGGACATCCAAGGATGGAGGGACCCACCCCAGGGACATTCAGGTAAGTTCAGGTAAGTATAATTTTTTTTTTTTTTAATATTTTTTTGTGGCATAGAAGGGCCTGATTTGTGCCCCCCTACATGCCTCAATGCCCAATGACCATGCCCAGGGGACATAAGTCCCCTGGGCATGGCCATTGGGCAAGGGGGCATGACTCCTGTCTTTACTAAGACAGGAGTCATGTAAATGGCGTCTGGGCGTCGTTAAAAATGGCGCAAATCGGGTGGAGGCGATTTTTTGCATCAACCTGACTTGCACCATTTTTAAGACGCCCTAGCGCCATTTTTCCCTACGCCGGCGCTGCCTGGTGTACGTGTTTTTTTTCCAGGCACACGAGGCAGCACCGGTCTGCTTGCGCCGGCTAACGCCATTCAATAAATACGGCGCCCGCATGGTGCTTCAGAATGGCGTTAGCCGGCGCAAAATTTTTTGACGCTAAACTGCGTTAGCGCAGTTTAGCGTAAAAAAGTATAAATACGGGCCTCCGTATGGTTTCCTTTTTTCCCTTCTTAAAATCTCTCATGAGACTCTCATGACAGTTAGGGAGGTAATCCCTCACGTTCAGTCCAAAGGGGCCATGCTTTCTGGTTTACTCTCAGGTGGATATTGCAAGGCCATGCCAACATGTAAAGTCAGGCAATAGAACTGCAAATACTTTTATCATATACACAGTAGTTAGTCACAACTTAACTTACTTTTGTAACTGCCAAAAACCTACCAATTACATTTACAATGTTGCCACCCTCCCATTTTTCTCTCCTCATATAACTGAACATAACTCCTGAAGCTCACTCTTTCTGCTGAACACTCCTCTTGTGGCTGGTATCTTAATACAGCACCATGGCTCACCTCTGAATTTTGGGACAGAGCTTCATCCACTGGGCTATATAATATGCCAATAATTGTGATATTGATAAGAATCCTGGGTTTCCTGACTTGGACATAACTTGGGTTGGCCATAGAAGTATGAAGCAGGGTCAATTGTTACCAAGGGTTGAGAGAATTTAGAAATGTGAGCACCTAGATCTGGTGATAGTTCGCTGTGGTGGAAATGACCTAGGCGTAATCGCAGGGGTTTCAATTGAAATCCAAATGAAGGAGACCTTTTCACAATTGATGTCTCTCTTTCCTCAAACTGCCTTTGTATATTCTAATATGTGTCAAAAGGAGAAATGGCAGTAGTCAAAAAAGTTTTGTCTTAAGATTGAGCAATCTGGAACCATGTCAATAAAACAGTTTCTGCGTTTCTTTGTGACCTTTGTATAGGCTCTGTATATCACAACAACATTTGGTTTTATGTGTCAGGTGCAGATAGGCAAGATGGAGTGCACTTCACTGCAGAAGGAACAGGATCTTCTTTAATACCATGAAGGAATGTACCCAGTTTTTATGTGTAACTGAACATTACACACTTTAAACACAAAGGCACTTGTCAGAGCCACGGTATTGCAATATTGTGTATTCATTTCATTGTATAAATCAATTTGTTGGGGGACACTGACACCTGCAAGACTCTCGCTAGAGGGGTAGCACACAAATGCCTGCTCTCACTTGTATATTTGTCGAGCTCGCAAGCTCAAACATTCAAATTATATTTAATTTAATGCATAATAGCTCTGTACATTAGGGTGCCAGTATTAGACTGTGCATACACAATTATCTATAAGCTAACATTTACTTTGAGAAAGATTTTCAATATCCCACTACTTATTTTTCTTTTTATACTATCCTGCAAAAATCTTGCTAGATCATAAAATGTATACTTTTCTTCATTAAATTACTTATGCCTAATGGTCACAATTAGTAGGCTATGGAAAGTAAGTGGCCTCTCCACTAATACTTCTCACACTATAACAGCAGTACATAGTTGGGTGTGAGGAGACAGTGAATTCTTCACTAAGACATAGACCTGGAATTGTGTATAGTAGGGTGTCGGAGAGACTGTCTCTCCAGCAACATTTACATAAAGATATCATGCAGCCACTACTTTTTTTATGATCCCACAAGTCTTGCAAGATTGCAAACTCTTTAGAGAAAGAATGTACACTTACCTTATATTACAGCAATTTTACCTTTAAGACCTCATTAGTGGGTGTGGAGAGAAAGTAGAGTATCAATGACATATTTTCACAGTACGATAGAGCATAGTAGTATGTAAAAAGAGACTGCAATCTCATTGACACCTCTCCACAGTCTAACAACTTTGTATAGTAGAGTATTGGGAGAGAGTGACTTCTCTACTGATACCTTGCATGAAGGTAACCAGTGCATAGAGTAGTTTGTAAAGAGACACTATCTCTCTATTCACACCTTTTCCCAGGCTTACCAGTATGTGTAGTAGGGTAAGGAAGGTACTCACCTCATATGTAACACCTCACTAATCCAAAGAAAGTAATACTGGCCTCTCCAATGAAACCTTTCCCAAAGGAAATATCTACATATATGCTGACAGGTATAGATAGCAGACTGTGAGGAAAAACTACTCTGTTTACTGACAGAGCTCTCTTGCATAATATGCCTCCATAGCACAGTGTGGAGGAAGACTAGCCCCTCTCCTGTGACCTGCGTCTTGGATGATGGGTGTCCACATTAGACTGCGAGAAGGGGTTTAACTCTCTGTTCACAGCTCTATCTAGGATGACAGATGTGCAAGGAAGGTATAGATATGAAATTACCTCTATGCGAAGAAATCTGTTTTGCATAACAGTTATAGGGACTATGGTATGGAAACGCACTACCCTGTCAGCTGACACATCTCCTCAGAGTAACATATAATGAAAGTAGACTGTGGGTAGAGCCTGCTCTCTCTGTACATAACTTTCTTCATCTTGATGAATGTCCAAAGTAGAGTATAAAATGAAGCGTTCGCTCTGTTGAAACATGTGTTTTCCACAACTAGTCGCCATACTTGTTTGTAGGAACATACTCATCACACTTTCAGACATAATCTAATGGTTACAGTCATACATGATACTGTATGCACAGCAGGTGAGAGGAGTGCACATTTGAGTATAAAGACGCAGGGGCATATTTATACTCTGTTTGCCCCGAATTAGTGTCATTTTTTTTTACTCTAATTCGGTGCAAAACTAACTCCATATTTATACTTTGGTGCTAGACCCCTCTAGCACCAAATTTATGGAGTTAAAGTCATTTTTTGAAAGTGGAGACCTACTTTGCCTTAATGAGATGCAAGGTAGGCGTTCCCGTGCAAAAAATGACTCTATGGCCTTAACGCCATATTTAGGGGCATATTTATACTCTACGGCATATTTATACTCTGTTTGCACCGAATTAGCGTCATTTTTTTAAACTCTAATTCGGTGCAAATCTAACTCCATATTTATACTTTGGTGCTAGACCCATCTAGCACCAAGGCCCTGATTTAAACTTTTTTTGCACCGCATTAACGTCATTTTATGACGCAAAAGTGGCGCAAACTTACAAAATATTGGCCCTTATTTATACTTTTTGCTGCAAAACTGCACTAACTCAGTTTTGCACCAAAATGTTTAGCACCGGCTTGCACCATTTCTGTGCACCAGCCGGGCACCATATTTATGGAATGGTGCAAGTCGGTGCAAAGGGTAGGCTAGAGTAAAAAAAAATGACTTTAGTCGGGTGGGGCTGGCAGTATAGAAGAAGAGGGTTTAGCACCAAAAAATGACTTTAGGCAGGTTAGAGTAAAAAAAAAATGACTCTAACCAGATTAGCGTCATTTTATGGTGCTAAACCTACCATGCCCATTTCAGGGCCCCCTATGGCACTTAAACAAAAAAAAAATATATATATACAATCTTACCTGTACTTACCTGGGATAGGGTCCCCCATCCTCTGCAGTCCCTATGGTGTGGGTGGGTGTGCACCTGGGGCCTGGGGAGGGCACCTCTGGGCTTATTCCATGGTGTTCCAAAATGGAAATAGGCCCACAGGTCCCCTAACCCCTGCCCTGACCCAGGTCTTAAAAAATGGGGCAAAGCTTGCTTTGCCCCATTTTTTGACCCCTCCTCCCTCCCTTGCACCATTTTTACATGGGAGTATAAATATGGTGTTAAGGCCATAGAGTCATTTTTTTGCATGGGAACGCCTACCTTGCATCTTATTAAGGCAAGGTCGGTTTCCACTTCCAAAAAATGACTTTAACTCCATAAATTTGGCACTAGACGGGTCTAGCACCACAGTATAAATATGGAGTTAGTTTTGCACTGAATTAGAGTAAAAAAAAACGGACTCTAATTCAGTGCAAACAGAGTATAAATATGCCCCTTAGCATCAAAAAATGATGCTAATCTGGTCAGATTCATTTATTTTGACTCAAAACTGCCTAACGTCATTTTTTTTAAAGCTAGCCTACCCTTTGCACCGGCTTGCACCATTCCATAAATATGGTGCCCAGCTGGTGCTAAAAAATGGTGCAAGCTGGTGCAAAACTTTTTGGGGCAAAACTGCCTTAGTGCAGTTTTGCACCAAAAAGTATAAATAAGGCCCGCAGTACTTTCTATGCCAATACCTCTCTCTTGTGTCTCTACTAACACCTCACTGTTGCATGACAAGTCACCATAGCTGGATAGGAAAATAATTGGCTTCTACAGTGTCTCTAGAATAAAAGATGTGCATACTATTATAGAGATACATATGCATACTGCAGTAAATTTACAGTTTCTTAAGGTAGAACTGACAGTTTTGGTCAATATTGCAATAATATAATGAAACTGATGTTTACAATGTGTATATTTTTCACCCACCATCTCATATTTATATCTGATGCACCAGTAGCTTGTTATTACTTTCACCTGTAAAATACCATACCTTCAACTGACCTATTTTCATATTTTTTAAATTAAATTATAACATGCCATGAATTCTGCTTCCATAATAGTTTCTAAAGTACCACAATCATCTTGACGCACAACAGGGAAGACTAATGGCACTTCCACCAGCTCAACTGTGTCATGAACGCATGATGCAGTATTTCGGAGCACCAGTCTTAAAAGAACTGGAGTGTAACTGGTCTGTAAGTAACGAAAAAATAGAGAGGGGACCCTCCTGTGTACAAAATACTGGGGGGGACAGGGTACCGTAAAACAGTAAATATATAGAAAAACCCACCACCGGGCAAATTAGTCCAATCACACCTCACTCATACAAACAGTAAATCTCTCTGTTAATCAACTAAGAATCGAAACTAAATATTTAATAAAATTCCAAGCAAATTCTCAAATCATCAAATGACAAAACAAACACATAAATATTAAAACATCAAAAATATAAAATTGACAATGAGTAAAAATACATAGAGGGGAAACAAACACAAGACATATACAATCGTCTATAGAATAGAACTGTCCCAATATTGATAGGAATCGGCCTATCGATAATTATCAATACTCTTTATTCGATAGAGTCCTCCTTCTATGGGTCCAGTGAAAGTAAAGCGTTGACGCGTTTCGGTGGGCTTCCAAACCTTTTTCACCACCTTCTTCAGGCCTAAATATTGTACTCCCCAAAGTTATTCATTCACACCTCAAGAAAAACCAATACACAACATCCACATTGATATATATAGTTACTTTCCTTAACATCCACCGTCTTTGTGGATTGTGTTTCATGGAGTCCAAATATATATAGATAAAATATGGCAGAACCAAATATTATTCAACTGGTTCAAATCTTAATTCTTAGAGTCGGCGTTCTTATTAATCTTATTATTTCCACGCTTGACTTTTTTTTTAATGAGAAGACTGTAACTGGTCTCTGTCATTTAGACCTGTTTTGGATTGTGTGCAGCCCGTGTTTTGGTGCCTTTCTACGCGGTACTTACTTTCATTGGACGCTGATGTGTTGATGTTCTCGCTGAGGGCTCATTATCAGACATGCGCATTTAGGGTGCATTTGCTACAGCCATTTATGAGCTGCCCTCTGTGGATCAT
Organism: Pleurodeles waltl; assembly: GCF_031143425.1. Classification (NCBI taxonomy): domain Eukaryota; kingdom Metazoa; phylum Chordata; class Amphibia; order Caudata; family Salamandridae; genus Pleurodeles; species Pleurodeles waltl. The sequence continues at coordinate 250,964,094 of NC_090443.1, forward strand.
GTGTCTTGTGCCCCAACATCTGGCACAACACAGAATGCTGCTGCCTCGGCTGGAGCTCATGCTTTGGAATATAAATGTTCTGTGGTTTTCCTTGGCACCAATTTGATCATATTACCACCTGCCAAAGTGGAATATTGCCTTGAGTCAATTGTCCTGGCTGTAATTGGAGACTTTCAAAATGACACCGACTTTTAAAATTCAGCTTTATTTACTCCCTTGCTAAATTAAAAAAATATATATATTTTACTTTTTTCAAATTTGCCTGCTTGAGTATGCTTTGACTTGTCTCCATTGACATATGTATATATGTTTTAAAGTATGGTGTTTTAGTTCCTTTAACATACGAACTAGGCTGCTTTACCACTTCTGGACTGACAAGTGGAAAGTGTAGTGAAGCCATTTTAGTGATGTTCGTGGACACATTATTGTAGCAACTGGACCTGCTGTCTGTACCCTTTAGCCTAGTAACATTTTATTTGATTTGATTCTTTTAGAAATGTTCATATTTGTGAGGATGTGTTATTTTCCTTTATCTTGCTGTCCTTTCACTTAGGAAAGTATTTACATTTCTTAGCACAATATTCTTTCACTCTGTCCTTTCTTCAAGACTGCTACACAATAGGGTTTCCGGCACAAAGTGGTGCACAGCGTCTCTAACATTTCACAGAAACATACATATTTTTACATGGGGATACTTTTCTCAGCTGCTTGCTGAGACTGCCGGTTCCCTGGTCTGTATGGAAAGGGTGTCTTTCACTAATGTCATACTCAGGTATGATGATGTCTTCCCGGGGTTGTCATGATGGGCGGATTAGGGCTTCTCCTGCTGTGCTCGAACTTTAGTGGCATAGGCAAGAATCCCACATCTTGTATAGTGACAGTATGGCAGGACTATTCTTGTGTTTCCCTTTTCATGTCACCATTCTGCTTCTAGTGTGGTTCATCATCCTAATTATTGCAATTCATGTTATTTTATCTGGAACACAGCTGATTCAATAAATCCTATTGAACCATTCCCTGCTTCTATATGTCTTTGCATGTGTGAGACGAATGTAACTGAGAGAAAAGGATAAGATCTGATCCACCACAACTTCCCTCAGAGGTCACAATGTCATGCGTCCGGCTGCCAAAAACCACCCCTGCTCTTGGGCATAGCTGAGGGACTTCTAGCTGGCTGGAAATGGATAATGCTGATAATTATCACATTGGGTGGGATCAAACTCAGTTCCCTACAATTCAGATGATGCTGCCATCCAGATCCAGCAGCCTCATTGGTACAATGAGACCCAATGCAACACTAACACTCACCACAGTGTTTCACTATAGAAATAGCAATATCACTACTCAAACAGTAGAGCATGTATTATTACATTCATTGTTTTATAATTTAAGAAACAGTGCTTCCTTTACTGGCAAGTATGTACTGTTGAACAACTCAATTTTGAACCACATCTGTAAACCTTGCTCACATATCTCTACATTATAATGTGCACCTCTCAAAAGTTAAATCACCATAGCAGTTTCTAAAGAAGTCTATGGAAAATGCATAGGGATTTTAAGTTTTGAAACACACTTTTTTCTCGGCCCCCGCTTGACAGATCACCCCAAAACTTTCAAGGAAGTTGCTGAGGTGGATGAATTTTTTGGGGGAAAGTTGGTAAGTTTTGTGAATATTCATCAAGTGGAGTCAAAGTTATTAGCAACCAAAAAACACTCCATCACTGCGAAAACAGACATAACTATAACTGCTTACTGATGACCTCCATGGGGCTTTTTGAACATTTTGGAGGGGCGACCACACAGACCCCCCTCCATGGGCTCTTTTGAGCCTTGGGAACAACCACCTCCCTGGGGCTTCATTTTTATCATGGGGGGGCTGTATGGACCCCCCTTCTGTGGCTCTTTGGAGCCCATGGGACGACCTTCTTTCCAGGCATATTGAAATGCGTTCCAGGGGTGGCACATATACCCCCCAGGCACTGCCACCACCACAGGGCTAATTGAAATTATTTGGAGGGGCGCACAAATCACTCAGGTTCTAGGGACCACCACCTCCCTATAAGTCTGCTCCCAGTGGGCAGAAGCAGGAAAACTACTCCTGCTCTCTGAGAGCAGACCTTTCATCTGTTTCCCTGCCGCTGTCAAGCTAGCAGGAAAACAGACAAGGATTGCTCCCGTATGAGGGGTGTTCCATTTTTTTCAGCTTCAGGCGTGCAGGAGCAATGCTGGCTTCCACAGGAGGCAGGGAGCTGGCAGCGACCGTGGGGCCATTCAGGGTCACCAAATAATGAAGCATTTACTACATATAATTAAGAGAAAGTGCCCTTGTTTGGTGGAGGTTAAATTTCTTGTAGTCTTGTTGTCTTCTCCACACCATGATTCATGGTATTGCAGATTTCTGTAAGTATACGCTCAAGGAACTATCACATTGCCAAAATTAGAGACACACAAGGTCAATGGAAACAGTACCTCTGCATCCTTTACACAGCTATAGTATAGAATGTGCACTATATATTTACCCAACAAAGTAGCAGTTACTAATTACCCAGTACAAAGTACTCCAGTTGGGTAGACAGTTTGTGCTAAACTGTGGCTTATTCTTAGATAAACAAGCAGGTTAAAATGCATTCTGGCACTGACACTCATTTCACAGAAATTAAACCTCAATGGGAAGCGCTTTCAAATATAAACAAGGAAGGTGCCTCAGTTTAAGCTACACTTCTGTTCAATAAAAATCATTGAAACATCTTGCAACTGAACAAGGAAAAGCACTTATGTTCTCTCTGAGGTTCCACCTTCAAAAGATATGTGAAATCCTTGCTGGAGGTGTTTGCACTAGGCCTGGGTGTAGAATTCGGCAGAGTTTGGGGAATTCAGGCACTTCGCTCTACGCAGAGAAGTGCGGAGTTCCCGAATTCCTCCCTCCGGTGTTGAACGGAGTTCATTTGTGCTGGTGAGATTGGGTTTTGGTGCTTTCTCGCGAGTGCCACGATACTCCCGGGCCACTAGCGAGCGAGTGCAAGACTTCGCTTTCACTTGCACTGCTTCCAGCTGCACTGTCGGCCAAAACAGCGCCGCTCACGAGTGCAAACCCATTTCTGGAGTACATTTTCTGCTCCAGATGCCACTAAATCTAGTCCAAAATAATTTTTTTACTATAAATCCAGTTATAAAGAGATTTTTACTAGATTTTCTTCACCAAAGGACCTTGCAAATTTTTTTCAGATTGAGAACCTTTTTTTTAAACGGGAGGAAGGGCGTCTGAGACTCAAACTTTCTGTTCCTGTCCGGCAGGCATCTGCCAGTGCTTTGCAAAAACAACAAGTGATGGACGGAATGCTGAACATTGTCAAACATTCACCCCCAGTCACAGATCTGGGTTTAATCCATCGTTTTTTTGCTGCCCATGCCATTCCAGTTTGGACCCAGCCATATGCAAATCAGTTTTGACCGTGTTCCCCATGGGAACAGTCCAGCCCGAACTGCTAGGCCAGGTCTTCCCTGGACTGGAAACAGGCATCCTGGGACCGGTTTCGGGGTTTCACCCCTCATCAGCCAGGCTAGCTTGAATCCAGTGGCATGGGAAGCACGGGACCCACGTCTGGGCATACCCTTCCCACTTAGGGCGACAAATGCAAAAACAACAAGTGATGGACGGAATGCTGAACATTGTCAAACGTTCACCCCCAGTCACAGATCTGGGTTTAATCCATCGTTTTTTTGCTGCCCATGCCATTCCAGTTTGGACCCAGCCATATGCAAATCAGTCTTGACCCTGTTCCCCATGGGAACAGTCCAGCCCGAACTGCTAGGCCAGGTCTTCCCTGGACTGGAAACAAGCATCCTGAGACCGGTTTGGGGGTTTCACCCCTCATCAGCCAGGCTAGCTTGAATCCAGTGGCATGGGAAGCACGGGACCCACGTCTAATAACAAGTGATGGACGGAATGCTGAACATTGTCAAACATTCACCCCCAGTCACAGATCTGGGTTTAATCCATCGTTTTTTTTGTTGCCCATGCCATTCCAGTTTGGACCCAGCCATATGCAAATCAGTCTTGACCCTGTTCCCCATGGGAACAGTCCAGCCCGAACTGCTAGGCCAGGTCTTCCCTGGACTGGAAACAAGCATCCTGGGACCGGTTTCGGGGTTTCACCCTCATCAGCCAGGCTAGCTTGAATCCAGTGGCATGGGAAGCACGGGACCCACTTCTGGGCATACCCTTCCAACTTAGGGCGACAAATGCAAAAACAACAAGTGATGGACGGAATGCTGAACATTGTCAAACATTCACCCCCAGTCACAGATCTGGGTTTAATCCATCGTTTTTTTGCTGCCCATGCCATTCCAGTTTGGACCCAGCCATATGCAAATCAGTCTTGACCCTTTTCCCCATGGGAACAGTCCAGCCCGAACTGCGAGGCCAGGTCTTCCCTGGACTGGAAACAAGCATCCTGGGACCGGTTTCGGGGTTTCACCCCTCATCAGCCAGGCTAGCTTGAATCCAGTGGCATGGGAAGCACGGGACCCACCCTTCCCACTTAGGGCAACAAATGCAAAAACAACAAGTGATGGACGGAATGCTGAACATTGTCAAACATTCACCCCCAGTCACAGATCTGGGTTTAATCCATCGTATTTTTGCTGCCCATGCCATTCCAGTTTGGACCCAGCCATATGCAAATCAGTCTTGACCCTGTTCCCCATGGGAACAGTCCAGCCCGAACTGCTAGGCCAGGTCTTCCCTGGACTGGAAACAAGCATCCTGGGACCGGTTTCGGGGTTTCACCCCTCATCAACCAGGCTAGCTTGAATCCAGTGGCATGGGAAGCACGGGACCCACGTCTGGGCATACCCTTCCCACTTAGGGCGACAAATGCAAAAACAACAAGTGATGGACGGAATGCTGAACATTGTCAAACATTCACCCCCAGTCACAGATCTGGGTTTAATCCATCGTTTTTTTGCTGCCCATGCCATTCCAGTTTGGACCCAGCCATATGCAAATCAGTCTTGACCCTGTTCCCCATGGGAACAGTCCAGCCCGAACTGCTAGGCCAGGTCTTCCCTTGACTGGAAACAAGCATCCTGGGACCGGTTTCGGGGTTTCACCCCTCATCAACCAGGCTAGCTTGAATCCAGTGGCATGGGAAGCACGGGACCCACGTCTGGGCACACCCTTCCCACTTAGGGCGACAAATGCAAAAACAACAAGTGATGGACGGAATGCTGAACATTGTCAAACATTCACCCCCAGTCACAGATATGGGTTTAATCCAGTGCTTTACCCATCTCCTGGTCATTTTTCATTTGGATTTCAAAGTGGAAGGATCACCCTCTATGTCTCCTGGATATACCGTTGATGTAAGGACTTTGTTTTTTGTGAAATCACTCAAATAAGTTTCAAAATTTGTGAATGAGGGTATTGTTTGTTTGCTTGGGCATGCACCAATATTTTTTATTACTTTAATTTGATTTTAAAAATGTATAGCAGTGGGTGGGCTGGAATTTAAATGTGGGCACAGGTATTATTTTGCATTTCATTGATTTTTCATCTTTTGAAAAGAAAAGATGTTGCACACCTCCGTAGTACCTGTCCTTTTTTACATGTTTGTAACATTTACAATATTATTTTACTACGTGGCCTAGATTCCCAATGGGCCATCTAGTCAGTAGGCCCTGTACTAGTAGTCATCAGTGCATGAAATAAATATTTCAGTAGTATATGTTTTTAAAACTTTATTTAGAGCAAGGATGGCATTGAATTAATTAAAAAGTTTGGCTATTGTTTGCATTTCATTTTTTTTTGCAAAAAGTGTATATGTTCTGGGATAATATATGATGGTATAGGAGGATGTATGCTGTTGTGAAATTGTTATAGCTTAGTTAGTTTATATGTTTTGTATTGCGGAATTAATGTTGGTCACTTGTTTCACTGTTACCACCACCATTCCTCCTTATGGACATTGTGTGTGTGTGTGTCATCGTCCACCATTTCTCTTTATTCTCCATGCAGTGTGGCCAGCCACAGGGCCATTTTCTCTCTATAGGCATGCTTGTGTTCTTTGTTCCCCTGCCTTCTTGTTCACAGTTGTTGTTTGAGCATGTGACTGGCGGTCATTTTGTACATCCAGCCAGTGGCATTCACCATAGGTTTGCATGTGTCCTTTCTTTGCCATGCCTCCTTGCTCCTTGTTGTTGCTGTATGACCATGTGGGCGGCTGGCTGGCAGCCATTGTGTCCATCCAGCCCGTGTCCCTTGACATATACTTGCATGTGTCCTTTGTTTGCCATACCTCCTTGCTCCTTATTGTTGTTGTTTGACCACATGGCTTTCTGGCAGCCATTTTGGGCATGCAGCCAGTGTTTCTTTGCCATAGGCTTGCATGTGTCCTTTGTTTGCCATGCCTCCTTGCTCCCTGTTGTTGTTGTTTGACAGTGTGGCTTGCTGGCAGCCATGTTGTGCATGCAGCCAGTGTGTCTTTGATATAGGCTTACATACAAACATTGTAGCGAGACACACTCACACTGGCAAAGGGACTCCAAGTCCCAGACAAAGAGGAGGCAGGGGGCGGAGCCAACTTCGACGAGCGCTATTAAGCTCTGGAATCATCACTGCCACGCAGGACAAACGAGACACGCTGACACTGGCAAAGGGACTCCAAGTCCCAGGTGACGAGGAGGCAGGGGGCAGAGCCAACTTCAATGAGCGCTATTAAGCGCTGGAATCATCACCGCCACACGGGATGCGCCCGGGCAAATCGACCGATAGAGGCCGGACCGGGCCACCCCTCTAAACTCCTGCACGGAGGTTGAGTGTGAGACTATTGTTTTGGTATTTAAAGGCAGTTGTGCCATACTTTAGTGCCTTTTGGCTCCCTCCCTAGTTAGAATCCATCATCCAAACTTCTACTTGTGACTGTGGTTGACCTGTAGCTGACCTGCTGTCCCTTAAATAAGTTGTTCCCTGTATAGTGTGAGGGTGGGCAGGAGAAGGGGCCTACAATCTGGGGTCCAAAGTGGTGGAAGAGGATAGGGAAGCTCAAACACAACCCTGGACTTCTTTCTTGCCAGAGCCGTTGGCGTAGTGACCAAGGAGATCAACCTGGTGGAAAGGAGGCTCTCTCTGGAAATGGGTGACTGGCGCCAAGCTTCTCTAGCAAGCGAGGCTTTGGGGGTTTTGGAAGATGAGGTTGTTTCTTCTGGGAGAAAGCAAGGTGCTGTGTTTGAAATCCATCCACCTGCAGAAATGGGGGCTTATGGTGGGTTTGAGCCCACGAGGAAAAGTAAGAGGCTCTTGATGGTCACTCCCCCGGTTTCCACCCTGGACAGCTGTATCCCCCCTCTGAAAAAGAAAAGGGTATTGATGAAGGCCGGGATTAAACCAAAACCGTCTCTGTCTGCAAATTCTGTGGGCCTGATGGATGGCACTGACTTTAGCCAGCCCCTGGGTTGTGGTGTGAATAACTTACTGATGAAATTTAAGGAGATGATTGAAGCCAGTTTGACCCTGTTTTTGGCAAAACTGCTGGTACTTGAAAAAGCAGTCTCCCAGCTGTGTGATCAGGAGTGGCTCAGCCCAGTCACAGATGAGGGTAGCCCCTTGGACCCTAGCAGTCAAAACCAACCATGCGAAGGGCACTCCTACATGAGGGCACTCCCAGGATGCTGGAGAGAGCCACACGACAGCCTGCTGACTTTTCAAATCCAGGGGCTCAGGGTTTTTGTGCGGAGACTGTTCCAGCTGCACTAGCCGACCTATCGATAAGCTAGGTGATAGGCAATCTGACAGTGGTCCCGTGGAGAATGGGAGAGAGCCTCAACATAGTGGCAGAACACAAGCTCTGCTTTTGATGAAGAAAAGTTCCCTAATTGTTTGTTTGGAGCTCCCTCCGGCTTGTGCCCCCTATGTGGTGGTGTTGACAAATGTTCCTGCTCTTGCTCAAGGTTCCAGTGAATCTATGGACCAGTTAAAAAATATGACTGGCCATTGGCTGTGTAAAAACTGTGATTTTGCTTGTAAATACCTTAGGGATATCTTGTTTGTTAGAAGAATTGATTGGGTTGGGCCCCAAGAAAAAGTGGGAAATGGGGACTGTATCATTAGAAATTTTAGATATCCCGGTCTGGCCCAACGGCTCCTCTCTACACAAAGTATGGTTTCTCAGAGAGAGGGAAAGATTGGCATGGTCCCTTTGGGCTACTTTTATAATCATACTCGGCTGTGTGTTGAGTCTCTACCTGGGAATCACAGGTATCCCCATCAAGGCCAGAGTGTTCCACAGCTAACTAGTTGGAGAATTTTATTATTAGCACTCCTGAGTTGGAGGGGGCAGATTGACGCTACGCGAGGAGACATATAGAGAGCCTGGCAGTACCCCCCAATGCTGTTATGATTAGGGAGGTCCAGGGTGGGAAGTCCACCAAGTGCAGTCTCATTTAATGGAATGTTGCAGGGTATGACACAAAGTTATTCGATCAGGAATGGACAAGGTGTCAGGCTCAGTATGATTTTATTTTGCTTCAAGAAACTTGGTCGGATGGGCGGGCGGCCTGGGATGGATATCATAGATTTGCAGTCCCAGCCGCTCGGTCCCATGGAGGCCGCCCAAAAGTTGGTTAATCCTTTTGAGTTTGATCGCGAGATTTGTTCAGCTGAGGGTGCCCAGGATTCCAGAGGCAGGGATTTGATTAAGGGCCTATGGAATATGGGTCTTTTGAATATTTGTGATATTGAAGTGGTGGGTACCCATCAGTTCCCAACCTTTGTAGGCAGAGGGGCTGGAACAACAATTGATTATATTTGTGTGTCCCCACCTTTAAAATATTTGGTCAAAGGTGGAGAGGTGGTGGAAAAGCACCTTAGTGATCATAACCCCCTCACGGTCTTCTTTAATTTTCCGGAGGCTCTATATAAACCAGGATGGGGTGGGCCAGCTTTGGTGAGGATAAAAGACCAGGGTAGGAGATTTGGTTGGAGACAGGTTGATATCCAGAAAAAAGTAGTAAGGGTGGTGGGTGACAACCTTAATTTGATTACAGGTACTCTGCTGGAAGAGACTTACAGTCCAGCGGAAGTTATGGATGCTATGTTCAGAGTGAATGAAGCTTTCAAAGATTACTTCATTCTAGCTGCTCAGTCCCCCTGTAAGTATAAGGGTGGATGGTTTAGTAAGTCCTGCTAGGAGGCTAAGAAAACTCTGAGGAAGTCCTTAAATGAGCACCCTAGAAATAAGGGCCATGTTAGAGATGTGAGGCCTCAGTATAAAAGTGTCCTGAGGGCAAGAAAGCTGAAGCTCAAGGAGCTAGCCCGGGAGAAATTGGAACGAGCAGTGGTGCATAAGAATCCTGGCGTGTTTTGGAAGGTTGTAAACAGGGGTCTCTTTGAATCAGAAACATCTGAGAGCCTGGGCTGTAACATTGCCTCTGAGGTTTGGGTCAAATCATTTTTGTAGAATCTTTCAGGGAAGTCCTCTAGGAAACAATTGGGATATACAGCGTGATGATTTCCCCAGTTTAGCTATCAGGTTCTCACTCCACGATTTAAGGGAGATGCTCCATGACAGTGCTAGCAACAAAGCTCCGGGCCCGGACTCACTCCCTATGGATCTTTATAAATCTTGCCCCAGTTATGGGCGCCCATCCTGTTAAATGTCCTTAATACAGCAGTGAGTGTGGGAATCCCTGCCACCTCAAGATCAGCTTGTATTATTCCCGGGTTCAAAAAGTGGGACCGAAATGATCCCAAGTCATATCGTCCTATTTCCTTCCTTGATTCTTCGGGCAGAATTTTGGGCCAGATTATTTTAAGGCGTATTGAGGCTTGGATTGCTGAAAATGAAATTTTGAGCAGGGTACAGTTTGGTTGCAGGGAAGGGCTTAGTACCCAGGAACAGTGTCTAAATCTGTTGATGATGATTGGGAAATATACACAAGCCAGGAAAGGTACCCTTTATCTTGCATTCATGGATTTTAGCTGTGCCTTTGATAAGGTAAATTGGACGAAGCTGTGGGAGAGGTTAATCCAGTTGGGTATGGATTCCCAAATTGTGGAGTTGCTTTGGTACCTCCACTTAGGAACTAATGCAACAGTGAGGGTTGGGACAAATGGAGAATGCTTGGACGCTTTTGAGCTTAATAGGGTTGTGCGCCAGGGTTGTGTCCTGGCCCCATCCCTCTTTCTTTTGTATACTAAAGGGCTGTTTGATTTTTTAGTGGAACAATGTAAGGATGCTCCCAAAATTAATGGTACTAGTGTCCCGGTATTGATTTATGCGGATGACGCGGTGCTCATGGCCCGTACTATGAATGGCCTTCGGTGGCAGTTACAGCCTATGAATCTTTCATGTCAGCCTTAGATCTAGAGATAAATTGCAAGAAAGCACATTTTATGGTTTTTGGGAAACCACTCAGAAGGGTGCGGGAGCGGATGATAAATTAGCAAGTAATTAGCAAGTAATTAGCAAGGTTCAGGAATTCCCCTATTTAGGGTTCAATTTTGATGACAAAGGCACCTGGAAACCCCGTATTTCCAGGAGAGGGGTGCTTTTCAATGCTACAGTTGGTGCCACGTTTGACTTTGCCGCAAGGGTGGGAAATAAACCTATTAAGCCCTTGCGTGAAGTTTACAGGCGTAAATGTCTCCCAGTCATGCTGTATGGGGCTCCACTTTGGGGGTATACGGATAATAGAACCGCTTTTGCAGAAGGCTGCTAGGAGTTGGTCAAAATACTGTTATATAATGCAATACGCTGTTCCAACAAAGACAAAGCAAGAAAGAGAAACTACTAGGGAGTCCTAATTAATAGGAGCAAGAGTCCTCACACACCCAATAGGGTGTGTGAGGACTCTTTCTCCTATTTGTCTTTGTTGGAACAGTGTATTGCATTATATAACAATATTCACTGGAGGGTATACACTGGACCATTAATCCTCCGATCCCCTTACATTTTTGAAGTTGGTCGAAATGCCTCTGGCTTTTGTCTGGATATTGAGTTAGATCTTGAGTTTATACAAGATACCATACAGCTTGCCCCTTTCTTGTTATGGATCTCTATTTGGACCAATGAGTGTGCCTCTTTTAATAGAGAGATCCTGCAGGACTGCTTGGTTTGTGATCATGCGAAGGATATTCCCTGGCTGATATATATAAGAAAGGTAGCCTATGTATTGGGGCGGCCGGATATGTTTGAAGCTCCACAGGGGTTGACCAGTTGTGGTAAACGTTGGGCAAAGGAGAATTTCCTGAAAATCTTGGGGGCTAAAAGGGAGGAGGAAGATTTAAAGAAAAAATCTGTAAGGGATTTCATAATGCTAAAGATGGGGGTGGGTCCTGAGCCCTATCTTTTGGAGATAAGAAATGTTTGGGAAAGGACCCCATCTCGCGATTCCGTTTAGGGGTTATCAGAAGTAACTTATGCTTTCTGTTAGGTCACTATGATGAGAAATCTATAAAATGATGCCCCTGCGATGGAGTGTCTTTGCGGGCTTTAACTCATTTTACTCTGTTTTGCGATTTTTATGCGCCCTTTAGGCGTTGTTTTTTATTCCCCCTTTGGAGGCCTGGGGTTTTGTTCAATATCATCCAGCTTTTTTGTGGCTGCGTATGGCTTCTGATGTGATGGTGTGGCCGGGGTGGGGTCTTTTCTTAAGGGAGCTATAACCTGGCGGACTAATCTAGAGTATTTTTAAATGTTCTTTTAATTAATTTTGGATTGTAATCTTTTATATCTGTAAATTTGTTTCGTAGGACATGAGGGGATATATATACTGTCCTAATGAATTTTGTTTGTATGTGATTGTTAATTATTGATCATTTGTTTTTTAAGATTCTATTTTAATTTTTTAGTTTTATTTTCTATTTGAACTTTTTATTTCATTTTTATTTCATTTCTGATTTTTTATTATTCTGATTTTTTAACTTTATTTTTATTTTAATTTTTATATTTTAGTATTTTTAAAAATGTTTACTTTTATATTTCATTTTTTATTTTTATGTTTTAGTTTTACATTTCTTTACAATTTTTTATTATTATTTTTATTTTATTCTGCATGTTGCCTTGATCCATCCATCCACAATTCCTGCATTTATCCATCCATCAACCAAGGATGCACAGCTGCACTACAGCATTTGGTTTCTTTAAGAGTAATTCTATTTTCTCCAGGACACCCTGGCTGCAGAGCACTGTAGACAAATCAACAGCATAATTCATTTTGTTAATGATTATTCCAATTTCCCTGGACTACCTTGACGGCATAGGTTAGTTAAAGGGTTATTCAATTTACCATTGCACCTCGACCTGATTACCCCAGTTGTCTCCTTTAAAACAGATGGAGATAAAGCATAGAGCTAGATCTGTCTGTTGTGCTGTCTGATTTGAAATGTACTTTTTTATGGTGTAGTGGTGTTTGTTGTGTGATTTGTCTTTACAATGTTTGATTGAATTGGTATTTATTACATAAGTAACGAACTGTACTACGATTGCATTTGTCTGTACTATTTCAACCTGCAACAATGCCACGTTTCACTAACTACATGTTTTCGTGCTTGGTTGTTTTTAGGAGCACAAGAGAAGAGACCCCACATCACCTACACTACTGCCAAAGAGAAGGCCTTACAGTTACTTCAGGACTCCAAACTCTTTCACTTGTGCATCTTAGTGCCACTACCAACCTAGAGCTTAAGATGGCCCCAAAGAAAGTTGCTCCCAAGAAAGTGGCCAGAGAGAAGAAGCAGCAGCCAGTGACGTGCCAACTGCAACCTTTTTCGGGGGATGTGTGCCTGACCCACTGCCCTGCTTGAAGGAACCTGGTAGCAGCACTCCAGCATCAACAGCACCACCCCAACCGAAGCCCAAGACCAAGTCTGTCAATGAGGCAGCCATTGCAATCTTGGCGATGCCGGCGAGCTGTGAAGTTGAATTCCATTTGTCTCTTTTGCAAACTAGTACCCAATTGTTTCAGGAAACAGAGCAAAGTGGGCAGCACCCACAGCCAGCAATAGCAGATCTTCCCGAAGTTGGAGCAGAAAAGGAGGTTAAGCTTTCTGTCAAGCAAGAACCTCCTCTTTTAGAACAATGACTCTAGGATCACAAGCAAGAAAAAGGAAGGGTACTACTCCACCATCTTCTTCAAGCACCACTTCTGATGATGATGATAGGGACATGGACTGCACCCCAGCAGTGTCTGTGAGATGCCAGCAGAGGCAAGGGAAAAGAAAAGTTCCAGAAAGCCTTAGGATCATGGAAGGGGATGAGGAGGAGGGTAATGATAAGGAGCCAGTTGTTGTAGAAGCTTGCACAGCCACAGAGGAGTCTGACATCATCCAACCTGCTCCAAAGGATCTGACAGCTCCCATATTTGTAAAGCCAAAGAAGAGAACTGCACCAACCAGTACCTTGGTAGAAGTATGCACTGCAGAGAGGCAACCGACATACCCACCTACCTCCAGTTCTTTTTCAGGCATTGGCAGTGACCCAATAAGGAAGTACTTCTCCCCAGTTTGGGACTTTTTGACGATTAGCCAAAAGAAGGAGAACATTGCAATATGCACCATTTGCCACGTGAGTGTTGGTCGATGTAAGTCTGGTTAACATTATGGTCCTGGAGGCCTGACCACCCATATGAAAAAGCAACACACAAATGTAGTGGGAGGAGCACCTTAAAAAATGGCTGAACCTGGTTGCAGTGGTGAAGGTGAGGAGAGCTGGGAAACATCAGCTACAACTGGTCAAATCAAGGTGGAAGGTGAGGAAGGAGAGGGAGACATCATCTTCCCGTAAAGCAGCCCAGTCCCCAGCAGTGTGCAAGAATTACCTGCCTCAGTGACTTCACAATGGCACAAGAAGACTCAGAGTCAGATGGAAAGTGAGACACCACGGCATATAGTAACTGCCCCACAATGCACATTGAGTCTACAACCACCTGCTACTTTTTGAAAGTTGCCTGTCTCAGTGGCCTCAGAAAAGAAGAAAATCCAGGCTACTACTACGGCAAGTTTAAGCAGGAGAGGCCCTAAACTGCATATACCCAATGGCATGCTTGCACAATGGGAAGCTGGCAAAAATGTAAGTGCTAGACCTCCTCCCTTTTTCTTTTGTGGAAGGAGTGGGATTGTTAGAGTTTGTGGCAACTGTCTGCCCAAAATGCCAGAGTTTATTTCCCAACACTGCATCATGATGTGCTGCAGTTGATTGGACAAGCTTTGCAGCAAAGTGTTATCTATACTATCCACTTGACGCAGCCACGTGAATGATTAAATGTGCATCACTGTACACTAGATCTCTTTTGTGGGGCTAAAACAGAAGCTATCTACAGGCCTTGGCCCTGAAGAATGTTTTAAGAGAGTTTGGTGGCATGCAACCGCAGCCATGTTTCCCATGGAGGAATCACACACAACTGCAAACATCTTGGACAAATTTAATAGCAATGTGTCTGAATGGCTGGGACCCATAGGTCATCAAATTGGATTTGTTGCCACGGACAATGGCAGTAACATAGTCAAGGCCACAGCAGATGGAGGCTATTTCAGGATCCTGTGTTTGGCGCACTGCATCAAGCTGGCTGTGCAAGATGTTCTTAAAAAAGAAGACATAGTCAGCAACATACTGACCACCTGCAGACAAATCTGCACTCTTTTCAGACATTTTAAAGCTTGGAAACAGTTGCAGATTATTCACCGTGATAACAGAGTACTAGTTAAAGCCCTGATACATGAGATTTTAGCATTTTATACCACCTGATTACACCGTTCCCGAAACACCACAGGAGGACAAAGAGGATGATTGGTCAGAATGAAGTGTGCTTGCCGACCAACTTCTGGGTGAACCATCAGAGTTTAAGGTCAAGCTCTACTTCCCAGACTGAGTATACCAGCGCCACCAGAGAACGTTTTAATTATTTATTTCTGAACTTATTTTTTCGTTATTTCTTTGAAAAAAAATGCCAGTGCAACAATATGTTTGTGTCAGATTTATGCAGTCACACCATTTTATATTCACATATAAGCCCAGATAGGAGTTGGACCCAGGTGCAGTGAAGATGCCCCCATATGCCCTTCAGACATTGGAGACAATGCCTGCCTTCCTCACATGCCATTACCTATCCATATATTTTTTACATCACCTACCAGGGCTGCCCCTGAAGATCATTGATTAAACAACTCCCAGTGCCAATGCCAAATTCTAATGTGTTGATACCAGAAAAGAAAATATATTTAGTTCAACCACTGTGCTTGAAATGGAAGAGGTAACTACTACTAAGTAACTATTGCACCAATGAGTGGTGACACATTGATTGATTGTGAATTTGTGAGTGATGATTGATGTATGTGGTACCTGCACCAGAGAGAAAGAGTTCAACAGATTTTTTACCTTGTTTCCAATGATTTGCAATGTTTGGGGATTGGTGAGTGATAATTTCTTCCTGAAAGTGATTGGCCTTTCAAACTTAGTGAAATTTACCTGCAAGGTACTCTCCTCTTTTCTGGTTCCTCAGAACATACCAGCCACTTTAGTTACCAAACACAAATCTACACAAAATACTCCACTTCTGTTTCTCTGTGCAATTCACAGGTCTACCTTGCTCAGTTTGGTACTGGGACAGAGTTACCCAGAATATGGAAGAGGGGGAAGGAAGGACTCAGGGCAGGACTACCTCAACAACTAGAAGAACAAAGTTATCAATTTCAAAGCATGATGATGGCAGAGACTCTGAGGCCTACTACTTACTCACTCAGCTCTTTGAACTTTGAGAGAAGTGCATTGATCTGGAAATGCTGCTGAGTATGTGTTTGCTGCATTGCTGACTCAAATGTGCAACTCCTCTTATATTCTTGCTCTGCCTCTGAGTCGTCTTGGTACAATCCTGACTTCTCATGACACCTACCTTGCTTCCCTTTGTCCTTCTCATTTACTCTGTAGTACAGCAACTGTTTTTTTCAATATGCAGACCTTCTCCTTGTCCCTCCTGCAAGAATAAAACTTGAGGAAAGCTCAAGACTCCAGCTTAGCCACCGCACAGGTTCAGATAGGCAACCAAGATTGACAGACACTCCAAGAAGAATGGAGATGCATCACCCAATTTGTCAATAGAGTATCATTTTCTTTTTAACAATCATAATTTTTACAACTGGCTGGGTTAACTTCAATTTTCCATAACTTTCATTTTTCAAAACTAGAAGTCATACTATTTAGGATATACTATCCGAGGTCTCCCTGGGGCAGAAGGACTGTTTGCAATGCATTTAACTGAACTGTGTCATACTTATCCCATTGTTTCCTTCCACAACAAATTGATGGTGGTTTGCTACTTAGTGCCCCAATGAATACTGTTGTGGTTTATTTTGTGTAGTTTTTGTCTTTATCACACCTTTCCCCAAATCCCCTCTCCCATCCGTTCATCGAGCCACTAACCCTCTTCTCCCAGGCTGTGTGATTTATTGAGGTGTAACTTACTTTTACACTATAAGTAAATCACACACTTGTTGGGGCGGATGTGGTGAAAGTGACACTAACTCACTACATGACCTTCTAACCTTCTGTTACCTGAGCAATATTTCACACCGGCCCCATCAACATCATCATCATGCCTTGTGTGTGTGTTCCGTAAATGCTTAACCTGGTTCAACCACTCAAGTCTGAGCCCACTCCACGTGACTCCATGATTTCATTTCCTAAGTTTAGTTTTACAGCTCCCCTCTATTTCTCACAAGAAATATTGCCAGATTTTATTATCATATCTGGTCTTCTTTGCTGTGTGTCAAATACTGTCATTTTGGTAGTCTGGTCTCAGTCTTCCTAAAGTTATGATAATATGATGACCCACTAACTCTCAGTTTTTTTTCAATTGAGTTGATACTGATGAATAGCCCTTTGATTAATCCTGTAGTTGGAGTTTGCATAGGTTGGAGTGGCAGCTTCTGTCATCCCTGTTAGCACACTAGCCTGCCACTGCTACTACCTACCACCCCATTAAGATGCCATCTTGGGAAAAACCCTGCAGTAAACAGTGGGAAAAATTATGCACTGCACTACCGGGAAAGGAATGGGCAATATAGATTGTATTTGGCATGTTTGTCACATAGTATCTCCTCTGTCAAATCAGGCACTAACAAGTCCCACTTTACTCACTGGCCTTGCCCACCATCACAAATTCTTTCCAACAAATTAATTCGCTGGGCAGGAAGCAAAGGAAAGAAACTTGACTTACTCTACTGCAGAGTAAGGCAGAGGGATTAGGCAGGTAGGTAGATTGAGATTTTGCTATAGAAGAACAGAGGGGCATCATCACTGATTATCGATTAAGGACAGGGAGAGGTTTGATGAATTATAATGACATATCTGCCTCAGTTAGCAAATAGAGTAAGTCAAGGGATTAGTATATAAATTAAAGTACCCCTACTTTCAACTATAGCTTTGATAATCATAAATGATAAAACACACAAAGTAAGCGAAGTAAGGAGAACTAAGCATCTCTCTTTACAGAAGTGCTCACTTCTTTATTCATCCAAGCAATTATTCAATCATCCTTTTATTCTTCCTGATATATTCACCCATAGCCACCATGATCTAAGCTTTACTTTCTCTTATCTAGTCTTTCACCCAAATTCACATTCCTTTATCCATCCATTTAGTACCCAATATCCACCCTTTCTTTCATCTTTTCACCCATCCATCCATTTACCCAATACTCACCCACGCATTCTATTGCATCTACCCACTCATCTTTTCCTTTCATTGTTTTCACCCATCCTTTCATTTAACCTTCTGTTCTTTCACTTTCCATCAAGCCATCATTTTTAGGGTACATTGTGTGTGCTTTTGCAGAGTTGCAGATAGAAGAGGCCATAAGTAATCCAACCACTGCTGTAATGCGGAGGCTTCACAAATACGATCATGACAATGCCCCTGTTGCTAGTGAGTAATAGTAAATGTCAATACGCAAGCAATATGTCTTACCATTGCCTGTCCCTACCATCGTGTCTCCCCATACTCCATCTTCTCTTGCAACGGTAGAACTTGAGCCGTCGCCACTGGTCGCACTGGCCAGTTTGGCTAGAAAAAAACAGCATACAGTTTTTAGATGCCAGGTACACATCCCCTTCTTAATTTTTCTAATCAAACAAATGCATCCACAACACATTTTTACTGTTCGGTTCGCACTGCAGTACCTTATAGCAAAAATACCACTCTGGGCCTTTTGTTGGAATGTTAGAAAAGCCAGGTAGTCAAGCCACCCTAAAGCCATGCCTAAAAGAGGGGCAGAGCCATAGCCTATGACTGATGATGACTCAGAATCATCGAAGCAATGAAGGGGTGGAATACACTATGGTCAATGAAAGACAGAAAAAGCAGATAATAAAGGGACAACAGGAATTAAACAAAACCTGGATAGGGGAGTTGGAAAATAGGGACACAGTATAAAAAAAGGAAACAAGGCAAAATTAAAAGTAGTATAAAAGTGAGGAGAGGTCAGAGTTAGGGAAATTATAATAATAATATTAAATAATAGGACTTACTGGGATGAGCAGAGCTATCAGCATCAGCGCTGCTGGTCGGCGCCTCCCCAGCTCCTGTCGGACCCTCCGGTTTAGTGCCCCTCCTCTTGCCCTCGGGTGCTGATGTAAGAAGATAAAATAATACATAGGTGATACAGTTAATCTCTAAAAAATTATTATCAAATGCAATAACATTGTACCTAAATCAGATCGCCTATGGTACTAGTGTGATCAACTACCATTGAGTTGGCTAAATTTCTAAAATCCGTCTTCAAAATTTCCATAATAAAAACTACATTTGGAACTAATGTATTGCAATGAATGATCTTTCCTTCTTTTCTCATTTCTCAACCCCCTTAATGGACCAACTCAGTTTCCCTTTTTTGCAAAGCATTTTTGCATGCTTGCATCACTGTGAAACTGCTTGAGACTGTACAAACTACATAAAGTCACAGAGAAGCTAACTCACTGAAATCACTAATTCATTATGGAGACAGAAGAGCAGAGGAGTCTGCATTGCAATGGCCTCTTAAACAATCAGCCAAAGCAAGTGCCTTAGTGTATGATGATGTGACGCTGAGCACCTGCCTAGCTCTAACTGGATCACATAATAAATAATATTCTTAACGTATACTAAAGCTAGCATTTCCTTGAGGGCAAGCTGCATAATGTTCGTAAAAAAAGTTACCATTGTAGAACCCAAAAACAATAAAAATATAATACTCACCAAGCCCCAGAATCTCAACAAGTAGCATGTTTAGCATGTCCTGCTCGGGTCGATTATATCTGCTCAGTGGTGCGTCTACTGCTGTTTGGTGTGCTGGCCCTGTGTGGTGTCCCTGACATAACGGCGCACCCTAGCCCAATGCTGCTGATGCTTCCACAGGGTTTAACTGCTACCAGGCCTGCCACCTGTTGCCAGCATTTAGGTAAGGTAGCGCTGTACATAAAAAAACAGTGCTGCTGGCTCCTCCTCGCTAAAGATGGGCTGAGGCTGTACCTCTTGACTGCGCCACCGCCAACAGGGTAGGCTGTCACTGTTTCCCTGCTCTGCCATGGTGCTGGGTGGGGTAGGGTGAAGAAGAAAAGATCAGGAGGAGAAGGAAGGAAGAAATAAGGGAACAAATTAAAAAGTCACAAAAAACATTTTGAGAAGTAAAAATAATAGGACACAAAAAGACACACTAACAAAATAAATAAAAATTAGGGGTTGATTAAGCATAAGGGCAGAGGATTGAAAAGATTGATGTGGGATGAAAAAACAGGCACAGCACCATAAACAGAGTGAAAAACAAGATGGCCACGCCCATGTGAACCACGTGGTGCTGTTTGCGTGTGATTTTAAATGCGTATACATAATTTGCATTGCGTTTGATGTGAAACGTAATGAGAACGGGTGCGACAGTGAACTCCGCCTGCCGGCATAATTCTGCATAGCGCAGTGCAGTTTTTATATAACTTTGCGGAGTTTCGCATAGCGTGACTCCGTGCACTCTGCCCAGGCCTAGTTTGCATGGTTGCCCTTTCAAGGGCAGTGTCATATGTAGTGACTGTGGCAAGTGTTTTTTTTTGTGCCAAATTGGTCAGGGAGCTGGCCCATATGGGGGGGTTGGCTGCAGGGCCCAGCTGCATGTTGTTGGATTGACGTAAATTAATTAAATATTACTTAACGTTAAAAAACATACAAATTCAGAGAAAAAAAAGGTTATAGGGACATTATAGTTAGGTTCTGAATTTACTCACACATAGAAATTCAGCTGTTATAATCAGAGGTAGTTCAAGTAACTATAACTCAAGCTCTAAAGTAACTACTAATTACCCCAGGTATGACATAAGTCATGACATCTTCTACAACATCATTGATAATATTAGTGTGACATCTGCAGTACATTTTTTGTGCATGGTGAGGGTATGGGGTATAATTACCCTGGGGTGCGTATTTTAGGGGGTCATTATGACTTTGGCGGTCCACCACAGAACCGTTAAAGCCTCAGGGGAGATGCTGCCGTCATGCTGGTGGCATCCCCATCCCCTTCCCCCCATCGTACTACAATGTTCCAGCCGGGCTGATTGGTGGAAACATTTTATTAAAACATTCCCACCGGGCTGGCCGGTGGGAACAGTGCTATGGTATTGGTCTTGGTTCTGTAGCACAACAGCACCCTCGGAACACGCACAGCAGACAGTCCACATTCCAAAGTTGCTGGGCAGGGGGGTCCCTGCACTGACCATGGCATGACATGTGCAGTGCAGGAGCCCCCCGTGGCCCTCAGCACTGTGTTTCTGCCAAACTTTCCATGGTGGGGTCACTGCCATGGAAAGGCTGATGGAAACAGGAGTTGTGATCAGCATGAAGGTGCTGAGTTCGCAATGGCTGACAACGAGTCTGACCGGTGTCAGCCCATTGGGAAACTTGTTCCCGGCAGTGACAGCGGTACACTGGTGGTCCGACCACCAGGGTCATAATGTGGTGGTTGGTTCACCTGAAGTGTGCCACCAGGCCCATGGTTACTTGATCTAACTCCAACAGCTACATTTCTATAGTTTTGTGCATGTAAATTCAGAGCCTAACTAGGTCTCTCTAACCTTTGGTTTTTTCTGTGAATATATATATATATATATATATATATATATATATATATATATATAAATATATATATGCATACACACACACACAAAAGTACACAGTCCATTTACTACACACATGCAACACATTTTATAGTAAATAAATAATCGGCCCTCCTCTTTCCTGTGAATATATATATATATATATATATATATATATATATATTACCTAGCGGCAGTCGCCAATGGGTAGCTATAGTTAGGACGTAGTTTCTATAGAAAAAGCATTGTTTTACCTACCAACTTTTGGGTAGGGTTGACAAATCTTCACAAAATTTCTCAAAACAATATGACACACACATCAGCTGCTGTCTGTAAAGTTTTGGGGTGATCCATCAAGCAGGCGCTGAGAAAAAGGGTAGTCCCAAAATGTTTTTTCCCATTCATTTTTCCATTGGGGTTTTGAACAGCGATAGCGCCTGAACCAGTCGAAGGATTTACACCAAATTTGGCAGAAAGGCAGCTCTTGGTCCAGGAAGCGACCTTTTTGTTATTTGGTGTCAATCTGTTCAGTAGTTTTTTTAGTAATTAAACAAAATACTGTTTTATATATATAGGGACAAGGAGGCTTTACAAACCCTCCCGATCTCGTTCTGGGATCTCATTGGCTACAAGGTAGTGTTGGCAGACATTTTGGTACTCCGGTTCAGCCGAGACCCAGAAAAAGGATGAAAAAAAACCCTGACACCTTAGCTCTGGTGCTAGGGTATCCCCCCTAGAGCTAAAAATGATTTTTTTCAGCAGACGTTGTGGTAGATTCGCTGAAAAAAAAAGAAAAAAACACAAGCCTGGGCTCCCGTATTTGTTTCCGTGGGGCCCCGGGTGGGTCAGGTCAAAGGGGCATTGAAATTATCAGTGCGGGGGGGTTGCCTTGTCCCCCATACCTCAGGGGACAGCCACTTCCCCAAGGCACTAGTCCAAACTAGTGCAAGGGGGCCACCTGGTCCCCGCAACCTCAGGGACTGCCACCTCATCAGGGTACTAATCAAAACAAGTGCGGGGCTGCCACAGCCCAAGGGACCACCACCTCCCCTGGTCACTAAACAAAACTAGTGTGGGGGTTGCCTGCCCCCCCTGCTGCCCTGGTGACCACCACCTCCCTGGGGCACCAATGAAAAAGAGTGGGGAGGTGCCACCCGCCCCCCGCAGCCCCAAGGACCACCACAACGTGGCCTTAATTCAAATACAGTGAGGGGGCTGTGTGACCCTCCCACAGCTCCGGGGAGGCAACCTCCCCTGGGCAACAATAAAAGAGTGAAAGGGGTCTGTTTCGGATCCCCAATCCCAGGGATGCCACCTCCCTGGGCAGCACTCCAGGTGACAGCTCCCACCAAGTCCAACAAACACTCAGCTCAGATCAAGTGAGAGCTGTCAAACAGGTCTCACTTCAGGAGAGCCAAGGTTTCCTCTAGTTCCCTACCCACAGAGATGTAGGCAGGGAAGCAGAGGAAACATTGCTTTCACAGAGAGGGAGCTGTTTGAAACATCCGCCTCTAAGACAACAATGCCAACTCCCACAGTGGGGAGGTGGTTGGGACTGTGGGGACATTCAGGCTTCCCCCGCAGTCCCCAACATTGTGACTGGGTGCTCTCGCGGGCACCCAGGTCACATGGCTGGGCCATTCCCCCCCCAAAAAATAAATAAATTAGCCCAGGCCCCAGTGGATGTGGTCCCCAGGCCAAGATTGGCCTGGGGAGGGGGACCATGTGGCACCCCTCCTCCCCAAAAAATTTTAGAAGTCCAGGCCCCAGGGTATGGGGCCCGTGGTGCCAAAATCAGCTGGGTGAAGGGGTAATGTGGTCCTGCGGCTAACTACTGCTGTGCATGGCCAACTGCTGTGCTCAGCGTTGGTTTGAGTGGTTAAGTAGGTTGGCCACAGGGACTGGCCACAGGCCAGGCCCTGCAGCCAGCCCCAACTGTCCACGGCCAAGTGGTGGGCCAGGCCCTGTGGCAAACCCCGCTGTGCAGAGCTGAAGACCATGTGCATCATGGGGTTGAGTGGTTGTTGTGGTTGCTGCTGGGCCTGGAGGCAGGTAAGGCCCTGCAGCTAACCCCTGCTGGGCATGGCCAAGGGCTGTGCGCTGCTTGGGATTGGCCACAGGGCCTAAAAAGCAGCATGAACGGGCAGGCAAGCATTGTTCTGCCTGTTCAGTGAGATTCAAGGAATCTCAATCAGTTCTTTTTGTAACTCTGCTGAAAACAGCATGACACACCGCACTCTGGAACTCACAATTAATATCCAAAGTGAATCTGTTTTGAGGTTTACGTTTACACCATTAAATTTGCCATTAAATGTTAGCTGTCAAAGTGAGTACGTCAGTGACAGTCCTTATATCATTAACCTTTCAGGGTCCTTGTTACCGCTAGTCTAAAACAACCTTGACAAACAGGTTAGACTTCAGCTTTTTCCTGGAGCTAAACGAGTGGTCATAGGCTAATGTTCAAGGCAGAGTTCTATTAAAATGACCAAATACTGAAAATGATTTACATTTTGGGGCTTACATTAGGTTTGAGGACAATAAGTCTATACTGAGAGTAGATATGAAGACCAAGGAATGGCATCTGTAAATTACAAGTAAAATTCCATTTGCTGGGAGCCAGCTACTGAAGTCATTTGTATGCAATGCACAGAATTTCAAAGGCAATGCCATCTTAGACTGTGAGCGATTACTGTGCTTGATGAGATATGGTATCATCTTTTCAGCAGGACTATAGTTGGACTGCTATATTTTTACTGCCTAAGAGGTATTCTGGGATGATAGAATAGAATAGAATAGAATAGAATAGAATAGTCAAGCTGAGCATTTACAGCAGCCTCGACCATGAAAGCTCAATTTGTTAGCGGAAGCAGAGGCACTAAGGGATTTATCGGTGTGATGGTAAAGAAACGCTTTTTAATAAGTGATTATACTTGTGGTTCAAGTGAGTCATACATTTATCTTTCTTGCCGGGGAAAGATTTAGCCCTAAAATGTCAGGTGAGGTACAGTAGTGACGTCCTGCACGTAGTGCTTCTGGCTCTTTTCTTTATGCAAATTTGAGAACCATAAATTACTTCTCTGAACGGACCGGGAGGAATGTTAATCCACGGAAGATTTTGGCGTTATACACTCGATCCTGGTCAAAAAATTCAATACTACATTCAATATTATGTGAAGTACATTAGCCTCCACAAAAAGGACAGAGAATATTTAAGTATCAAACCATTAAGGATTTTTAAAAAGGTAATAGTTTACAGAAGACAAAAATAAGGTTAGCAGCAATTTATAATCAGGATGTGTATGTTTCAATAATAGGCAAAACAATTAGATTAACTCTTACAAAGCAGGGACTGAACCAGCATAGGATCACCTCTAGTGAAGGATAAAGGAAAAGCCAGTCCTCTGTCTGAAAGAGCACTCTAAAATCTCACTTCGTGTCCTGCTCCCAAACACAAAAAGTCTAATCTTTTAACTCAACTACATGCAATCCTTGAAAAGACTATCTAATCAGTTTAAAGCAAAATTATACTATTAAAATTAAATACTCCCTCTATTCTTAAGGTCTCTCGCAATACAAGACAAGACACATGGAATAGTCTGTACACTGAAGGGGACTCTTGAATGGGCTATTCATTGAAAGAACATTCCATAATAACTACAAAGAAAATAAACCCTCTCTTCACATGAAAAAGAACAACATTGCAGAGACAATCTTAGAACTTCAGCTTGCCTAGAATGGAAATGTTCATGGGTCAAAAAGCAAAATTGGTGCTCGTCAGAGCTTTTTTTTTCCAGCTTTCGATGTGGGAACGTGCAGGGAGCAGTATGGTGAGTTTTTTTTTTTTTTTTTTACTCTGGTATTGTACAGAGTTTCATCTTTTCAACCTGCTGCTCCCTTTCTGACAGGAATGCGGCCGCCATTTTGAGAGGATTATTTTTTCATTTACTTCAAAATATTTTCTTTTTTATCTTTTGGTTATTTTAACTTAATACTTTTTGGCACACTTGGATGTCATTTTTTAAGGTACTACTGACATTTCAGTCAGGATTTTTTAATATAATTTTAAATTTTTGTCCTCTGAGGTGACCTAATCGACGTTGCAGTAACATCATCCAAACTACTGTATTAAATATACACTGTGTTGCTGAAATGGAAGTTCCTCACACTTCACAAATATCTGTCTCCTCTGTTTCTGATTGTAATGGTTGTAAAGACACCGGGGGCCACAAAAGAGTTAAAAAAGACCCTGCCTCTCCAACTAAGTCTCCATTGCCTCTCACATTGGATGACATTATGGATTAGCTTAAGTTAATAAAGCCCTTTGTTATGGAGACAAATATTGCGTTACAGCGAATTGAAGAGAAATGGTCACATCTGGATTCTAGACTTTCTGAGGTGGAACAGAGGATCAGTGGCATACAGGATACTACTACTAAGGTTGATAATCTGACTAAGGAAGTCATGATACTCAAAAAACAGACAGAGGAATTGGAAAATCGCAATCGACTAAACAATTTTCACATTTATGGCATTCCGGAAGGCTGAGAAGGCCAAGATTTGATAACATTCTTGCAAACTCATATTCCAAAGATTTTTGGTCTACAGGATACTACCGCTCTCAACATTCAGAGACCCCATCATGTTGGCCCCCCTTCTACATCAAAACCAATAGGAATTATCGCCTTCTTTCTACAATACTCATTTTAATGACTGTTTTAACTGCTGCCAAACAACATAAACAAATGTTGTGGTCGGGCCAAAAGATTTTCTTTAGCCAGGATGTGGCCACGGCGACAGCCAAACGAAGGAAGGAATTTCTGGATCTCCGACCAGCTTTAAGATCTATGAATGCTAGATTTGGCCTTATTCACCCTTGTTTCTTTCAGGTTACCTTCAAGGACAGAACAACTACTTTTGAAAATCCCTCTGATCTGAAACAGTTTATATATACTCACAAAGGGGAGGCAATGGAACTTAGCAAGACTTGATTGGTTAATGTGAAATTCTTAAATTATTTATTTCTTCTTTAGAGATATTGAAGCCGCTGAAATCCCAAGTTGAGAAAATCCCCTTTCTGATTGTGTCTATATTCCTGTATATCTCGACATCATAGTGTTCTTTCCCTTGTTGGTAAGTCACGTCGTCAGTTGTTCATATTGTAATGTATTTATTCTGTATCATCGTCTCTCCTCCCTCTTGTTATCCAATTATTGTAGTTCCTTGGGGGTACTGTCGCTGATTGGCCTCTTTTTTTTCTTTCTTGCTCCTCCCTTTCTCCCATGCAAAATATTTTTCTTCTTTTTAAGACAATTATGACTGAAGCTTCTTGGCTTTTTGTCATCTTTTTTTTCTTTTATCAATGTGGTGCTTTTGCTACCTCTTTCTTTTTCTTTCTCTCTTGTATTTTTTCTATCTCTTTCTACCTTTCTTTCTTCTTTTATTATTTTTTATGCCTTACAATGCAAGATTGGTATCAACATGTAACCTCACTTAGATATTTGTTCATAATTTTCCCTTCCGACTTCTTCTATGATTCACATGTTGTTTGTCTCTTAGGTTTCGGTAAGGTTCTGTTGTCTAAATGTCTTCTATTATTTAAATTACCAGTCTTCGTATTGTCTCATGGAATGTTAAGGGCTTACGTAATCCAGTTAAGAAACAAAGGGCTAGATGTAGGTAGGAAAAAAATAGCGAGTCGGAAATTGTGATTCAATGCGAATCGCAATTTCCGACTCGCAAAATGGGATCCAAGAAAAAAAAGCGACACCAATTTGCGACTCGCAAATGATGTTGCACCGCATTTTGCGAGTTCGCTTCTAGCGAGGTCGCTTTTTGCGACCTCGCTAAAAGCGAGCTCGCAATTTGGGAGTCGGGTGTCGCAAATTGCGACTGGCCCGCAAATTGCCTGAAGGTGCAGCATGACAGTTGGGAAATACACTTCCTGGCTCTTGCTGATGACATCAGAACCAGGAAGTCATCAAATACACCCGGGAGGAGGGAGGACCACACCTTTTCCAAACTGCAGTGCAACACCCAGGAGAGAGGACCTGCTGCTACTATGGAGGACACAGGCAGTGCAGGGAGAAAAAGAAAACTAAAGTTTTCTGATAAAGAACTGGAGGTGCTCACTGAGGAATGCTGCCAGCACCATGACAAACTGTTTGGCAAGGCAGCCTTGAGTGTCCCAGACACAGAGAAAAAGAAGATCTGGCTGCAAATCCAGGACCGGATCAATGCCATAGGGGTGAGCCACTGCACCCTGGAGGAAATAAAAAAAAGGTGGTATGACCTGTGCTCCCGGACAAAGGAGAGGGTGGCAGAGCGGCTCAGAGAAATGAGGGGCACAGGAGGAGGCCCATCCACCGTCCCACCACCCACAGCCATGGAAGAAATGGTGGAGCAGACCCTGGAGCCTGAGGCCGTTTCTGGAATGGGAGAATTGGACAGTTCTGCGCCAGGGACATCCAAAAGTGAGTACCATGAAATATGCATTCACAACTACAAATGCAGTATCCACACTCTCCCAGTACACAGCAGCAGGCACAACCAGACTAGCTCCACTCCAGTCTAGCAACCACTAGAATGGTGCTTTATGGGCAATGTAGTACAGTAGTCAGCATTTAGGCAAATGTTTATTATGAGGCATACAACAGATGTGAGAGACTGACAGTGTATTCCCTATGTCCCACAGGTCTCCCACACGACACGCCCAGCAGTGACAACATCCAGGGAGGAGACAACAGGCCAGAGGCAGTGCAGGAGGCTGCAGCAGAAATTCCTGGGCACAGCAGGACACCACCACAGTCCCCTCTGGAACAAGAGCAGGAAATGGGGGAAGCTCACACGACCCCTGGCCCCAGTCCCACAGTAAGTCGTCCAGAGCCAGCAGCACGACCAAGGCGCAGACACAGACACCGAGTTCTGGTGGTGCCCCAGGGGGAGATAGGGGAGGCAGCAATGTCAGGAGTAGAGGCATCCCTCCTTAATGTTCAGCGCCTGCAAAGAAGACAATTGCGTTCAATATCAAGTGCTTTGCACAGACTGGAGAACAACATGACCCACGGCCTGGCTGATGTGAACTCGCAGTTCACTAGACTTAATGATAATGTGGGCGATCTCACCCAGGCCATCCGCCAACTAGTGACGGAAAGAGTGGCAGATAGACGCAGCGCAAGGCGCAGGGAGTGCCACCTAGTCGCACGCTTTGACCGCATGGCAGCATCCATTGGGCGTCTTCCTATGAACACTACTGGCCTGTCTAGACGGACTGTGAGTCTACAGGTAGAACTTGGCCACTTTGCTGGGGATGTGGCACAGAGCAGTAGGCTTAACTTCAGAGTGCTAGGTGTAACGTATTTGTACCAACACACACAGTAATTCAATGGAAACACTACAAAATGACACAACACCAGTTTAGAAAAATAGGAAATATTTATCTAAACAAAACACGACCAAAACGACAAACATCCGACATACACAAGTCAAGTTATGATTTTTTAAAGATTAAACTCAAAAATAGTGCTTAGAAACAAAAATGCTTCAATGAGGTGTTAACACGGCATCATGACGGAGTCGTTCCCAACAAGCCGACACCAGCGTCGCAGGACACGGAGTCACGTAGACCCCGAAGTACAGTACCTTTGGTGAAGAGTGAAAACAAGTCGATGCGCGAAGTCGGGGACCGCGGCGTCTGTGCGAAGCGTTGAATCCGCGCACTTCGAGCGGCGTCGGTCACGACGTGGTGCTGCGACTTCCACGGAGTTGCGGACTTCAGCGGGGCTGTAGCGGCATCGGGCCTGCGAAGAGCGTCGCGTTCCAGCGAAGGTCACGCGTCGGGTGCAGGCGGCGTCCCCGGATTCAGCAGCGGCGTCGGTCCAGAGTCTTCAGAAGTCAATTTCCTTGGATTTCCACCAGCTTTCCTTTCAAGGGCCCAGGGACTGGATAGGGCACCACTTGTCAGAGCAGGAGCCTCTCCAGAGACTCCAGGTGCTGGCAGAGAGAAGTCTTTGCTGTCCCTGAGACTTCAAACAACAGGAGGCAAGCTCTAGATCAAGCCCTTGGAGATTTCTTCTCAAGATGGAAGGCACACAAAGTCCAGTCTTTGCCCTCTTACTCTGGCAGAAGCAGCAACTGCAGGATAGTTCCACAAAGCACAGTCACAGGCAGGGCAGCTCTTCTTCCTCAGCTATTCAGCTCTTCTCCAGGCAGAGGTTCCTCTTGGTTCCAGAAGTGTTTCTAAAGTCTGTGGTTTTGGGTACCCTTCTTATACCCAATTTATCCTTTGAAGTAGGCCTACTTCAAAGTAAAGTCTCTTTTGAATGTGAAATCCTGCCTTGGCCAGGCCAGGCCCAGACACTCACCAGGGGGTCGGAGACTGCATTGTGTGAGGACAGGCACAGCCCTTTCAGGTGTAAGTGACCACTCCTCCCCTCCCTCCTAGCACAGATGGCTCATCAGGAAATGCAGACTACACCCCAGCTCCTTTTGTGTCACTGTCTAGTGTGAGGTGCAACCAGTCCAACTGTCAAACTGACCCAGACAGGGAATCCACAAACAGGCAGAGTCACAGAAATGGTATAAGCAAGAAACTGCCCACTTTCTAAAAGTGGCATTTTCAAACGCACAATCTTAAAATCAACTTTACTAAAAGATGTATTTTTAAATTGTGAGCTGAGAGACCCCAAACTCCACATGTCCATCCGTTCCCTATGGAATCTACACTTTAATCAGATTTTAAGGTAGCCCGCATGTTAACCTATGAGAGGGACAGGCCTTGCAACAGTGAAAAACGAATTTAGCAATATTTCACTGTCAGGACATATAAAGCACATTACTATATGTCCTACCTTAACCATACACTGCACCCTGCCCTTGGGGCTACCTAGGGCCTACCTTAGGGGTTTCTGACATGTAAGAAAAGGGAAGGTTTAGGCCTGGCAAGTGGGTACACTTGCCAAGTCGAATTTGCAGTTAAAACTGCACACACAGACACTGCAGTGGCAGGTCTGAGACATGATTACAGAGCTACCTATGTGGGTGGCACAACCAGTGCTGCAGGCCCACTACAAGCATTTGATTTGCAGGCCCTGGCACCTCTAGTGCACTTTACTAGGGACTTACTAGTAAATCAAATATGCCAATCATGGATAAACCAATCAACAATACAATTTACACAGAGAGCATATGCACTTTAGCACTGGTTAGCAGTAGTAAAGTGCTCAGAGTTCAAACACCAACAGCAACAGGTCAGAAAAAATAGGAGGCAGGAGGCAAAGTCCAACAAAAGTTATTAACACTTATACAATATTTCATATTACAAGATCAAGCAAAGAGCACTTTTTCTGAAGCTATGTTGTGTTTGATTCCTAAAAAGGATAAGGATTTATCCAAATGTTGTAATTATAGACCTATATCCCTTAATAATGTTGATTGTAAAATCTTTGCAAAAGTCCTAGCCTTACGGATTAACCATTTTATCCCAGACTTAATAGACATTCATCAGTCAGGTTTTGTTAAGGGGCGATACATATCGGATAATTCTAGAACTTTTCTCAATATTATCCATCTTGCCTCTAAGTCCAGGGACCCTGTAGCTGCCATAACTCTAGATGTTGAAAAAGCCTTTGATCGAGTTTGTTGGGATTTTATGTTTGGAGCATTAAAATGGCATGGTTTTAGTCCTCATTTTATTAAATTTATTAGTATTTTATACTCTTCACCCTCTACATCCATTTTAGTCAATGGTAAGCAAACCCATTACTTCCCCCTGCACAGAGGTACTAGACAAGGTTGTCCTCTATCACCTCTGTTATTTATATTAGCCCTTTAACCCCTTCTAGAGAAAATATGCAGGTCATCTGATTATTATGGTTTTAAGCATAAAGAGACAGAGATTAAATTCACAGCATATGCTGACGACATTTTACTTTTTATCTCTAATCCTCAAAAGACTATTCTGGAATTTGTTAACTTACTACAAGAATACTCAAGTGTCTCAGGTTATAAGCTTAATGTAGACAAATCTGAGGTTTTGCCATTAAATGCTTATTGTCTACCAGACATGTTTAAAGATACTGGTTTTACGTGGAACTCTAAGCACATCAAATGCCTGGGCATACCCTATTCCAACTCTCTTAAAGACACTATTCGAACTACTCTCAAAGAGGTAGAGTCAAATATTTTGAAATTACTTGACAGATGGTATCCTCTTTATTTAACTTGGTGGGGAAGATTAGCCACAATTAAAATGATGTTGTTGCCCATTTTACATTTTTATTTATCTATTCTCCCAGTTAAACTTCCTTATAGTTTTTTTATAACTATAAATGCATTATTTATGAATTTGTTATGCAACAAATGTAAGTCTCATATATCTTTAATCAAACTACAGGAACCTAGAGATAATGGAGGTGTAAATTTTCCGTGCCTTAGAAGATATCACTCTGCATTTGTTTTAAAACAAATATGGTCGTCCCTTTGTCCCACTTTTCACAACGGGACATCTCTATGCAGTCAATTGGAGCACTCACAAATTACACCATTTACATTTAGAGATGCAGTTCGGCTTTCAAAACCTCCTAAATCTCTTTTCTCTCCGATAATAACTCATTCTATTTCTATTGCCAACCCATTACTTCTTGCCTCTCAGTCCTCATATGAGAACCTTAGGCAAACTCCTATGTGGTACAATAATGATATTAAATTTCATGATAGAACTTTAGTTTGGAAAGAGTGGATGCACAAAGGCATTATAACTTTAGATCATTTAATCTTAGATAATGCTGTACTTGAATTTCACAATATTCAACAGACATTTCATATCTCCTCTTATGACGCTGTGCAATAACAAACTCTCTTTGCTATCCTCTATTACTTGTTATCTCAATCTTTGGAGGCTCCCTCTTTTACACAGCCTATTTCCCAGCCTCATAATTTTTCCTCACAAGTCCCAGCTTCTTTTATATATAGAACCCTTACACACACCAGTCTTGTGTGACCAAAGTCTAAAATAGAATTAGCATGGGAGCAGGATTTCAATCAAAACATTCCTATATCTACATGGAAACAAATATGGTCAAAATTCCATACAACATCCCGTTCAGCGTCTACAGCCCAAACATTATTTTACTTTTATAATAGGTTGTACTATACTCCTGTACGTCTTTATAAATGTAAACTTACTACAGATAGCAAGTGTTGGTCGTAATAAAATCTGAATGTGACTAAATATAATTTCTCTCTACAAATAGCATCAGCATACTATGTGCCAATGTCATATTAATGCAAAATGTTTAATGTACATAAACTTTCTCAGAGCCAAAAGTGCAAGATTAGTTTTAGGTAATTGTTGTTCATCCAAACATTTCACCTCATACTGCAAATGGGACACATGTCGAAGGGTTCAGGACCTTGAGAAAACTGAAGCTAAATGTGGCTGTCATCTGCCTAAGACTGAGTAGAAATCTTATGAATAGTACAAAGGTTGAATACGGTTTCAAGGAAATACTGAATAGAGCAGGGAAAAGATTATGGGCCTGATTCTAACTTTGGAGGACGGTGTTAAACCGTCCCAAAAGTGGCGGATATACCACCTACCGTATTACGAGTCCATTATATCCTATGGAACTCGTAATACGGTAGGTGGTATATCCGCCACTTTTGGGACGGTTTAACACCGTCCTCCAAAGTTAGAATCAGGCCCTATCTCTGTTGGGTGTCAGAGACAGAATTGCCAGGCTGTGAAAGGAAAGGGTCTCGTTTTACTGGAACCTTTAGATGGTATTCCCCATAAGTTCACAACATGGTGACTGAATGCTCAAAAAGGGAAAGTGTGATCCAACCTGCTTTCAGCTATAGAAAGGTCAAAGGTATCTAAAAATGTGCTTCTTCATCAATGTACTGTAACCTATCATCTAAAAAACAAGAAAGAGTGATTCGCTCCCATATTGTGGTATGAAAACAGATAGGATAGCACGAAGAATGGTTTGTTAACTAAAAATGGTTAAAGCTGAGAAACTGCCACCTCTTCTAGAGTTTTAGCCCGTACAGGCTATGTACTGTTGGTTGATTGTTAGTAGTTGGATCAGTGATGGACATGTTGTGTTTCTGGATGAGGGGGGTTATCTATCCTTTTAGTACTCTTAGAACTAGGAGATCCCTCTAGAATAGACTGCTGAGTTGTTCAAACAGTGTAGGAAGAGGTCAAGATAGTTTATTTTCACAAAGTGAGCCAAATAGAAGAATATCGAGTAAGCTTCTCACTGTTTGGGAATGGTACATTTCTTTGTTTGCGAATCACCTCTAGAGTACTTCTTATTTTTTTTAATTTTGTCATTAAAGAAAACGATTGGTATTAGCATTTTTATGGGAGTAACTAAAATGGAATTACAGGAAATAGTCATGAAGGTATTTCTGAGCTGAAATAGGGTGACCGCGTGGAAAGAAGCTCTCATAGTTCTTGGTCTTCTAGACAATTCTGTCTGACTTATTATTGTTTTTCATATGATTTAGACATTCTGGAACAGATTTAACACAAGTGGCGCTGCACCTAGTGCAGCTCCACTTTCCTTGCACCCATTAATATCTCCACACCACCACCATGTGTTCGCCATATCGAAAATATGGCGCAACATGGCACAGGGTATTTGGCTCTACTCCTACAGAGCACATAGGGTTCATTATAAATAGTGGAAGCCATCTTTTAACGCCAGCTCTGAGCAGGCGTTAAAGGTGCTGAGAAAAATGATTTCCTTGCATCATTTTTGCTGGCCCCCTAACGTGGGAATGCCACCCTTGCATAGATTATGCCTGGCACAGGCATAATGCAGCGCAAGGATTTACAAAGTGGCGCAATGTTCGCATTGCGCCACTTTGTAAATATGGCACAGGGAAAATGCCACTTAAGCGACACCTTAGTGTCAAAAATATCATGCTATGGCAGTGCTAAGGTAGCACTAGGGGCTCTTAAATCTGCCCCTCTGTTTTAAAATTGGGTCTTCTGTTACTTTCTTTGTATTTTGATTCTAATCTTCTAGTCTTTTAATTAACCAACCATTGGTCGGTAGTGAAGCAGGTAGCATTATAAGATCATGGTCCTTATAGCCAAAAGATTGACACTTGATCCATTAATAATTTCCTAGAGCGTGTAAAAGACTCAACACCTTTGCTTAGGGAAGAATATAGAAAGGTTATTGAACCCAAATCAAGGTTTACACCGAATGACAACTATCTTTTGGCAATGATAATACCAAGTAAGTGATACCTTGATGTGTGTGGGACCATGACTGCAGCTATTATGCCCAAAAGTCAGATAGCCCCTGGATGCCAAACATACATTAAATTTCTGTGGCGTAAGAAAGTTTTAGTGCATATAATGAGACACAGGTACATTGAGAAAAGTATTAGAGTGATGGTTGTGCCCTTTTCCATCAGAACAATGGTATTGGCAAAATATGTGGAGAAGATCAAGGGCCTGATTACGACCTTGGCAGAGGGGATACTATGCCACAAATGTGACACGGATATCCTGACCGCCATACTGCAAGTTCCATTATATCATATGGAACTTGTAAAACAGCGGTCGGGATACCGTCACATTTGTGACGGAGTATCCCATCCACCAAGGTTGTAATCAGACCCCCAAGTCTGAAACATATTTCATTTTATTGGATTTGACCCCTCCGCTGATACTTGTGGTGGCCAATGTGTCTGATTTGTGAAATATGCCTCCATGTGAACTTGGTCACAGAATTACTTGCTCAGCACAGACTGCTTGAACACCCAGACATGTGCTAGGTCCCACATTCTGCAATATGCCGTCTGAGTAATTGGTGTGTGCAAAGACATCCTGAAAGAGACAGCCTCCAGTGAGTCCTAGCTACAGTTGTGATGCAGAGTGAGAAGAGTAATGCAGTTAGTGTGCAAATTGAAAAATACATTGTTGTGTCCCAAAGGTCAGTGTCTTGTGAATGGAGATGACAGAAAGTAAAATGTAGGTAAATAAGGAGAGGTTTTTAGCAAGCGCTGGTAGCACTGTATGGACAACAGTGGCTCATGATGCAAAGCCCTTAGCTGCTGCCCTTTGTTTCATGTCTGCCATTGTGCACAAGCAGAAGGCTGTAAATGGCATACCTCCACCCGGCTCACTGCACCATTTAAGGCACTTTCGATACCCACGGCACTGAAAACTTCTTTGATTTCTTGTGAGCCAGGCTTCATCAGGGCAGCAGTCAGGACTACACTCCCCAGTCTCCTCGACCCAGCTCACTGCACTGTGCTATTTAAGGCATCTTCAACACTCACAGCGTGAAACACTTGCAGTACGCGCCCAGCAAATACCCAGGCCAAGACAGGGCTAAGATTAGGCCCGTCTGCACCCATCCACAGCCGGTCGAGGCCACCCCTTTTGGCCTTTATTTTTGCTAATCCACTGGGATCCTCCTGGACTTCTTGTGAGCCGTATGATATGATTAAGAGATAATCTGTGGCCTTGACTTTGCCTGCACCTACTAAAGTCCATCCAATAACATTCTGTAAAACTAGCTTTCTCACTAACGCCATGGGTGCGCTTAATTCGGCGATAGAGCATGTGACTGGGTGTAAGTAAAACGCCATTATTAAACGATATGGACAATAGTGCTGCTTTAGATTCCATTACCCATGCTCATGTAATGTGCCCATGCACAAAGAACAGATAAGGAAGATACCCAACCCTTGTGTCTTTAACGGGGACTTACTGATCAACTCTGGTAACACTCCAACTAATAGTAATGAACTTACAGAATCTCCTCCGCCCGAAAAGAAAAAAGGAAATGGATGAACGGCAAATTCCAGTGTGAGGAGATCGTCCGCCAGATCTTAAACACCATCTAGGCTTGTGACCTACCAAGCATCTTCAAACAGTAAATGTGGGGCAGGAGCTCTACTGACGCAATTGTTAAACTCAAATTATGGGGAAGGCCCCACTCAAGATGTATACTTCAAAGTGGTTTAGGAAATCCTAGGAAAACCACTTGCTTCTGTTCTTGCTGTACACATGAGCATAGATTCTATACTTAACTTCCCATTAGATCAATATACGTATAAGGCCTGGGTACTCTGGGTCCTTCGAGTTGTGTTAATGACACCAGACTCATGGATGGACAACTGAGAAATATGCTGAATGAATCCTTTCTGACAAATGGTGCAGTTAAATCTACTTGTGCTAACGCAGCATGTGATAAACCACCCCTGACACCAAGAATTATTCCCCAACCAAGGCATTTGGGGAGGCCTCGGACTGACAAATCTGGTCATGCCGTTCTTGGCACTGGGCAACACAATACATTTTTACAGCTATCCCCAGACACCACACCCTTTTGATTGTGCCAAAAAGTCAAGCTGGCGATAATTTCCAATAAAAAAACATTGTCTGAGTAGAACATTAGGGATTCACAGTTGTGACACTGCAGGTCATGTAGTATCCTTTTTCACAATCGCTTTACACCACTAGAACAGGTTAACTGACTTAAAAGTAAGATGAGGCCAGCAGGAACAAGGGGTATGGTGACACAACCTAAGGGTCACAAGCCTGTGCTAGTAACTAAGGGGCAGGTTACCTTTGAAAAGGCCCAACACAAATTTTATTCTATAAATGCATTGGATCTTTCTGGAAGGGTTTCATTTCTTCAATCATTTGCTCATTGTGAAGTAGCAGATAACTGTTAAAGCCCCGGCTGCTGCGGACCTACTTTTGGACACTAAAAATGTGCCAACCACTGTAACACAGACTGAAGTAATTGCACCATAATTGGAATGATTGTTTTGGAATATAGCCAGCCTTTTGAGCAAGCTGAGCTAGCCCAAATGGAATAAATTCTTATTGTGTACTTACAGGAGGCCTTTTGTTTGCAATACAGTATAAATCAATGGGTTTGCCTCTGTGCAACGCCGGCTGTCTTCTCCACTTCAGGTCATCATAACGGTAGCTTTTATCCTTGGTATCTATTCTTTAGCAAGGAGGATTTTTTAAATTTATAGTGATTCACTACACTTTCAAATTATATCTATGTCTTCTGCTGCTAAGCAGACAATTGTTATCATACATTTTTACAATATTATTTTAACTGTCATGAGACAGTTTTAGTAAATTTACTTGATCATTTCTTGAGCAAGGCACCCGAAGAGTTAAAGAGGGATTAGGCTGTAATCTGTGGGGGGGGGGTGGATTTCCATAGTAGACTCTGTTTGATCTCAAGGCCATTTGTTGCTGGCATGGTGGAGTGTGATAATGTGGATTATTCGCACTTTGAGGATAACCCCTGTGGTGAAATGTTAAAGACAATCATGAACAAGCAGTGTCTCATATTTACATTAGGTTTTGCACCAGTTTCAGCCCAGAAACAAATTACTTTTACGGGTAAGGGCTCCGGCATCATGATCACTGTCATTGCCTTCTCAGATAGGTGGAATAATAAGGTTTCCCACTTTTACATCCTTTTGTGAGAATAACTCTTTCGCACTAAGACATATTTATGGGCTTTTGGCGCAGGGCAGTGCAGCAAGTCACCTTGCTGCTGTGCTGTACATCAAAGGGAAAAGGCAGGAATTTGCCATATCTATGGCTTACTGCACATTCTGGTCCTTTCCCACTGCCCTGGTGTCGTTTTTGCAGCCTCACGCCAGCACAGGCACCCTTGCACCATGGTGCAAGGGAGTCTGTGTTGTAGACAGGATTGTTTTTGTGGAGGAAGGGGCAATGTTCTACACAAAAACAATCCTGGGAGGCTTTTAACTCTTTCTATATGTGCTGCAGAATACAGCACACATATAAAGAGGAAGAAGCGTGGAGAAATAAATATATTTCTCCTGGTTGCACCTCCTTTGGGAGGCTTAAGTCTTTGGCGCATCCCTAGGTTTACAAGGTATTGTACATCTGGGGATGCATCAAAATCCATTGGTGTTGCACGGCAACCCCCACCGCAATGCCCATGGATCGCCTCCCTTGTGCAGAGTAAATCAATGCAGCGATTTGCGCTGTCTTCCCTTACTACATATCTACGAGGCCTTTCAAAGCCACAAAACGCAGCTTTGCATGGCCTCATAGATATGAGCTAAAGGTTTGTGGTGGGAAACGTCCTCTATGCTGAAGTTTTTATAACAAAGTCCTGGTTAACGAAAGTGGGAACAACGCTTTCTTTAACCACGACTCCGTTATTTTGTGCCTTAACTACGCATGTTCTGAACAACGAACATGCGTGGTTAAGGTACAAAGAAGGGAGTCGGCTAAGGAGGACGACGCAGGTGACGAGGGGACGACTAAGGTAAGTGGAGGGTTTTAGGTTTTGGGGAGGGGGTGG
Organism: Pleurodeles waltl; assembly: GCF_031143425.1. NCBI lineage: Eukaryota > Metazoa > Chordata > Amphibia > Caudata > Salamandridae > Pleurodeles > Pleurodeles waltl. Next base: position 251,002,533 of record NC_090443.1, read on the forward strand.
GGGTTCAGGGGGTTTTAGGTTTTGGGGTGGGGTTGGGGGGGTGGGGCGTTTTTGGTTTTGGGGAGGGGGTGGGGGTTCAGGGGGTTTTAGGTTTTGGGGTGGGGTTGGGGGGTTGGGGTGTTTTTGGGGAGGGGGGTCAGGGGGTTTTAGGTTTTGGGGCGGGGCGTTTTTGGTTTTGGGGAGGGGGTGGGGGGTCAGGGGGTTTTAGGTTTTGGGGCGGGGTTAGGGGGGCGGGCGTATTTTGGTTTTGGGGAGGGGGTGGGGGGTCAGGGGGTTTTAGGTTTTGGGGCGGGGTTGGGGGGGTGGGGCGTTTTTGGTTTTGGGGAGGGGGTGGGGGGTCAGGGGGTTTTAGGTTTTGGGGTGGGGTTGGGGGGTGGGGCGTTTTTGGTTTTGGGGAGGGGGAGGGGGTGGAGGGTCAGGGGGTTTTAGGTTTTGGGGTGGGGTTGGGGGGATGGGGTGAGGGATGCAGGATCAATGGTGCCTATTACTAATGCTTTTATCAGGAATGCCTTTACAACGAAATATCGTTGTTAAGGCATTCGTGGTAAAGGCATTAGTAATAACAACGAGGTCGGTGTTCCGACCTCGTTGTTAAGGCACTAGTTGTTTCGGAAGTCGGTGTTCCATCGTATAACCGTTTGTGGTGCCAATGTGTTACAAAAAGGAACACAACAGCAGTGCAAGGGGATAGTAAATATGCCCCTATGTTTGATTTCGAGTTACGCACAGTCACAGTACACTCACTACTTTACACCATTGAAGGTTGGTAATAACATAGAAAAGTGTGGATCCTAGATGCTTGCTAACTGAGCCTGTGGCAATCAATAGGGAGCAGCTGATGACATGTTTGGAGTTTAGGGCAGATTCCTTCTGTATGCTTATGGCATACAAGGAGATTTGCAAAACTATGACTGAACTTCTAACTATCACAGAGCCTCATGGGAAGGCAGGAAGTCAGAAATGGTTTGTTGAGGCCTGCTCCTATGCTCATAAAATGCCCCCCTTAAGAGGTCACAAAAGGAAGTAGATGAAGTGACCATGTGTAGATAGAAATATGAGAAGGTGATTAAGGAGCGAAAGACAGCAACAGGGCAGGAAGCCTGGGAGCAACTATGCAAGGCAAGCAGTAGAAATGATACATTCCTCTTCTGTAAAACAGTAAATGCTCCATTTTGTGAGAAAGCCTTCACACAAATTTGGATAAAACAGTCATCCGTACATGTGAGTTGAGAACTTTTCCAAGATGTACAATAGCAGCATCGAATTGGACATTTCATGCAGCTGAGTACCGGATGACCCTATCCTGGGCAGCAGAGATTTTTCACTAGCCACTCTGAAGAAGTTAAACCTGCAATTGAACACATCCCTAGAAACACCCCCCAGGATCAGATGGGGTTCCAGTTGATTTATTTTTATTTAAAGAGAACATAGAATTACCATCCTACTTAATAGTCAACAAACTGAGGAACGCAGTTAGATTAGGTTCCCTTGAGTCTAGGTATAATAATTTCTCTCATTGATTCTACAGCTAAGGTATTGGGTAGAATATTACTAGATTGATTAGAGGCTTGGAACACAGAGAAGGGCATGAGCTTGGCCGTTCAGAATTGGTTTAGAAAGTGTCTGGGGACCATAGATCAATGTCGGAGTCTTCATCTATTAACTAGCAAGTATCCTAAGGTGAAGAGTGGTTGTATAAATTTATCATTTATCGTCCCCAGCTGCCTGTTTGATTGTGTTAACCGAGGAATGGTATGGGAAAGAATGCTGGAAATGGGAGTTGATACTTCAATTATGCATTTCCTGTGCCATTTACATGTGGATGTTGTAGGGAGTATCAGGTATGGTCCTAACGGCGAATGTACAACTCCGATCAAGATCAGGCACAGCGTTAGACAATGTTGTTTGCTAGCCCCGTTTTTTTTAGTTTATATACTAACAATCTTAATTCATTTTGTCACAAGTAGAAGCCGATATGACCAGGGTAGGAGCAAAGAGTTTCCCTGCACTGTTATACGCATGTCAATGCATTTTAATATCAAGAACTGGAGTAGGCCTTCAGAAGTTATTAGACAGACTTGTCTTGTTTGTGGGTGACTTGGGTTTGTCAGCCAATATTTGCACGACATATACCGTGATATGCGTGCGTGTGCCCGCAGTATGAAGCCACACCATATGAACAGGACTAAACTTCATGCACCAACTTTTAAATACCTGTGGGAACCTTTGACAGTAAGAGTAGTTGGTCACGCTACGTGAAAGTGAGGAAAGTCCCTACTTAAGTTTGTCACTCAGAATTAGGGTTACACTGCCTAAAAGATTGTGTACAATTGGCACCACTGCTGCTATGGCCTTTCATCTGGGAAAAATCTGAAACTATTCTTAACAGGATATACTCACCAATTGTCTTTGACATGGCAATGAACAGAATAGTCCCTGGTTGACATACATAAAGTATCAATTAAATATGTTAGGGAGACCTGAACCTTTTAACCCTTTTATTGCTGGGCCTTCCGCACCTAGTGTAAGCCTTTTTTTTAGCTATTTGGGGTAGTTTGCACTTTGGCCTTCATATTATTTTGTCCACATAAGCTATACACACCAAATTTGCATCCTTTTTTTCAACATCAGGGGGGTTCTAAAGTTACCTAGGGTTTGCAGATTCCCCTGAAGTGTACTAAGAAATTAGGCAAAATATATCTAAACTTTTCATTTTTGTGGAAAAATAGGAAAAATGTGCTGCAGAAGAAAGTGTCAATTTTTGTCCTGCAAATGGCATCAATGAAAGATTTGCAGGGCTAAAATCCCCATCTTCCCAACAATTGGGAACAGGCAGACTTGATTCATAAAACCATTTTTCCCACAGTTTTGTCAGTCTTCAGGGAGATAGCCCATTTTTCCTATTTTTGTGTTTTTAACCTCCTTCCAGTTTGTGGTTGAAGCAGGTGTGAAACCCATGGTGACTCCTGGAAAGGCATATATTTCTGAACACTAGAAAATTCAGAAATCAGCAAGGGGTCCTTTATGTAGCTCTCCCAAGGTTTTCTCAAAACAACTGTTGAAATAAAAAAATATTAAAAATCAGTAGGAAAAAACAGACATTTATGACAACATTTTCATTTGTAATTTCTCATCATGATGGCTAATTTACAAAAGCAATATACCATTACATCTGCTAACCCTTCTGGTTATGGGGATATATTGGGTATATGGGTTTTCCAAGAACTCATGTTACCCAGAGCCAAGAACTGAGCCTCACCATGCAATGGTTTTTCACAGTCTACGTGGTATAGAGCAATTCAATTCATGTGGTAAAATATAAATAGGAAAAATAGGCATCAAGAAAACCTATGTATTTCCAAAATGGGCACAAGATATGGTGTTTAGAAACTGGAGTTATTTGCACATCTTTAACTTTGTGGATACTAATATTAGCATGTGAATTAGAGGTAATTTCTCTAAATGACTTCTTTCTTACACACTAACTTACATTTGGAAGGTACAGCTTCAGAGAAATTTAATAATTAATACCACTTTTTCTACTATTCTTTGTTCCCGTAAGTCTCTAGATAAAAATGGCACCTCACTTGTGTCAGTAGCACTAGCGCCTGTGACAGGAAATGGCCCAAAACGCAACATGGACCAATCACATTTTCCCAATGAAAACTGACCCTTTTTTTGCAAAGTGCCTAGTTGTGGATTTTGGGCCTTAGGCAACATCACAAAATAAAATGATGGACAGAGTGTTGAAACTTTTCAAACACTCACCCTCAGTCACATATCTGGGTTTAATCCATTGTTATTTTGCTTACCAAGTCACGTCAGTTGGGACCCAGCCATATGCAAATCAGTCTTGACCCTGCTTCCTATGGGAGAGGTCCAGCCCGAACTGCCAAGCCAGGTCCTCCCTGGACAGGATTCAAGCATCCTGGTACTGGTTTCAGGGTATCAGCCAGGCTAGCTTGCAGCAAGCAAGGGGACTGGGCATATCCAAGCCACTTAGGGCACATGAGACAATATCACAAAATAAAATAATGGGGAGAGTTTTAAAACTTTTCAAACACTCATCCCCAGTCACAGATCTGGGTTTAATCCATTGTTATTTTCCTAGTTACGTCACCCCAGGTCGGACCCAGCCATATGCAAATCAGTTTTGACCTTGCTCCTTATGGGGACAGTCCATCTCGAACAGCCAAGCCAGGTCCTCCCTGGACAGGATTCAAGCATCCTGGGACCGGTTTCAGGGTATCACCCTTCATCAGCCAGGCTAGCTTGAATCCAGTGGCGCAGCAAGCAAGGGACCCACGTCTGGGCACACCCTAGGCACTTAGGGCATAAGAGGCAACAACACAAAATAAAATGATGGACGGAGTGTTGAAACCTTTCAAACACTCACCCCCAGTCACAGATCTCGCTTTAATCCATTGTTATTTTGTTTGATACGTCACCCCAATTCGGACCCAGCCATATGCATATCAGTCTTGACCCTGATCCCTATGGGAGCAGTCCCGACCAAACTGCCAAATCAGGTCCTTCCTGGACAGGATTCAAGCATTCTGGGACCGGTTTCAGGGTATCACCCTTCATCACTGTGCCACTGGATTCAAGCTAGCCTGGCTGATGGTGCAGCATTTTTATTCTAGAATAGTAACTTTAACCCCCCCGCCCCCATAGCGCCCCACCACCCAAAGCATGCACTTTTTCATATGTTTGTTAGGCTAGTGCTAATATATTATACTTGCCCCTTTAATGAAGGGATTTTTCCACCTTTTTAATTGGCTTCAGAATAATAAAACTTTTTTGCCTCTTCCTCAAAATGTACGTGTTTATCTAAATCTTTGTAGGACTGTACATTGTACTTGAAGTTTCTCAGTTTTTTAAAATTGTATTTCGGTTCCTAAAGTACTCACAAATGTTAATTTTTCATATGTATTATTTGTATTATTATATATATATTTTTTAAGTTTCATATTTACATATTTAGAGTATTACACGTTTATTGTGTTTCATCACACAATATAAAGGCCCTCATTGCAACATTGGGGGTAAAAGCCGCTTACCGCTGTGCAGAAGACCACCAACACACCGCCTCTGCCACGGAACTCCGCCACAGCCATTATGACCCACAGCTCGGAATCCGCCAAAATTCACACACCCACACAAGTCCGCCACACTAAAGGTCAGTAATAAACTGGCAAAAACAAAACCTCCACTGTCACGCCAACAGAAATACGCCCACACTATCACGACACACGAATCCACACGGCGGTCTTTCAACCGCGGTATTCCATTGGCGGTACACACCGCCGCGCTCAAAATACACACACATTTACAAAACACTACCACATTGGACAATTCCAAATACACACACCTGATACACATACACACACCACTCCCACACACCCATTACAATATAAAACACACACCCACATTACCCACAAACCCCTATGACCAAAATACCGAAAGAAGGCCAGAGAGAGACACTACAAACTACTACCAAGCATACACATGCACACAATACCATCACCCACATAACTTCCATGCACCTCACACAACACACCACTAAATATTACCCCACTTATCACTACACACACCACCCCACACATCACCCACACCACCCCATGGCTCGGCAAAGACACCCCAGGTTCTCTGAGGAGGAGCTCAGGGTCAAGGTGGAAGAAATCGTCCGGGTAGATCCACAGCTATTCAGATCACAGGTGCAGCACACCTCCATAGCTAGGAAAATGGAGCTATGGCGAAGAATAGTGGACAGGGTTAACGCAGTGGGACAGCACCCAAGAAATCGGGATGACATCAGGAAGAGGTGGAACGACCTACGGGGGAAGGTGCATTCCATGGTCTCAAGACACCACCTTGAGTTTCAGCGGACTGGCGGCAGACCCCCACCTCCTCCCCCACAACTAACAACATGGGAGGAGCAGGTCTTGGCGATTTCTGTATCCTGAGGGTCTCGCAGGAGTAGATGGAGGAATGGACTCTGGTAAGTCAAAGCTTTACTATTACATCCCCACCCTACCTGCATGCCATCACATACCCCCACCCTCACCCTCACCCCCATCACTCTTACTCCTCACAAATGTCCCACTATCACAACCCACCCATCCCAACACCAAGCCCTGCATGCAACAACAAAGCATGGACACCCATCACCAAAGCATGGCCACTGCACATACCCATACACCCCCCTAAACCACCATCACACAAGGTCCCACACAGGAATGCAAGCACTGGGGTATACGGTCACCCACCTATTGCACACCATGGCACACACAGATGTAATAAACATCCTTTTATACCCCTGCAGGACCCCTACCCAACGTCACCGGACAGGAGGGTCCACACATGTCCACACCACCAACAGAAGAGGCCCACAGTGACGACAGCAGCTCTGTCCAACTGGATCTAGATGACCAGCCCGGCCCATCGGGGACCTCGGGACAGTCGGTTCCCCTGACACAGTCACAGGCCACTACAGAGCTTCCCCCCTCTGGAAACACCAGCACAGCACCCACCCAGCGGGCCCACACCTCTGTCCCCAGGACACGTCAAGCAGCAGTGTGTCCACCATTACAGGGAACCCAGGCTAACCCATCACCCCAACAACAACAGGGACCTGGGGGCAGTGGTAGTGGGCACACGGTCCAGGGTACGGAGGCCCAGGAACACAGGGGAACTGGGAGGGCTGCTGTGCGACAGGGGGAGGACAGGCCAAGGGAACCCACTCTCCACTAGGCCCTCTCCTCCATCATGGGAGCCTACCACCACTCCCAGGAGACGATGGCAACGGTACTGGCCAAGTTTCAGGAGACCCAGCACCTGCAGGAGGAACAGTATTTGGGCTTCATGGAGGAACTCAGAGCCATCATTTCCACCCTGGCCACCATCGTCGGGGTGCTGAAGGAAGTACTCAACACCAGGAAGGACACTGTGGCACAACAAGGGGCCCCTGACACTAGCCTGGACGATGAACTGCCCACCACCTCCGCCGGCGCTAGTGGACAGGAGGCACCGCCACAGGACCACCACACCAGCACCCCACCCCCTGCAGAGGGAGAACCACCCTGCAAACGGTCCCTGAGATCCTGGACAAAGACAGAGAACGATGCCAAGACCCCCACCAAGAAATGAGACCACCATGAATGTCATCTTTCTGTCCCACTTTGTCACCCTGTCCATCCTCAAACTGCCCCAGCTCCACTTCCTATGCCCATTTGGGCAATGCACTTGTGAGACTAATAGAATGGACTCTGCCATGGATATTCCTCCACCATCACCCCTCACCATTTTACAACCCCCTTTAATATTGAGCACTTAAATAAACACCCCTGAAGCACAAAATAATCTGGAGTCAGTCTGTGATTTCGAAATAGTGTATTAGCAATTACAGTGGCAAAATGTTCTTTCAATTGTAATGTCAACATACCTATGTCACAGAGCTCTAGTCCATGAGGAAACAAAGCAGGTGTCACAGTGCGGGACACACATCCGTGAAATCGTAAGGGAAAGTGACAACTCAGTGACCATACACTGGGTGAAAACGACAGACAATAGAGAGGTAGTAGTGTTAAAGCACATGTAGTAGGCAGGTTTGTATTTTTACCTGTGTCTCACTGGAAATATTACAGGATCACCGAGTTCCTGCTGTCCATGTCCTCTTCTTCCTCGTCTTCACTGTCCACAGGCTCCACAGTTGCAACAACACTGCCATCTGGACCATCCTCCTGCAGAAAAGGCACCTGTCGTCACAAAGCTAAGTTCTGAAGCATACAACAGGCCACGATGATCTGGCACACCTTCTTTGGTGAGTAGAATAGGGATCCACCTGTCATATGGAGGCACCTGAACCTGGCCTTCAGGAGGCCGAAGGTCTGCTCTATTATCCGCCGAGTTCGCCCATGTGCCTCATTGTAGCATTCCTCTGGCCTTGTCCTGGGATCCCTCACTGGTGTCAGTAGCCATGACAGGTTGGGGTAACCAGAGTCACCTGCAAATGGTGAGAGACAACTGTTAGACACACACTAACCTGTAGGGATATCCCCAGACCCAAACAACCATTCCCACTGACTTGCTTCCAGGTACTCACCTAATAGCCACACACGGTGCCTCTGGACGTGACCCATCACATAAAGGATGCTGCTATTCCGCAGGATGTAAGCGTCATGCAATGAGCCAGGGAACTTGGCATTAACATGGGAGATGTACTGGTCTGCCAAACACACCATCTGCACATTCATGGAATGATAACTCTTCCGGTTTCGGTACACCTGTTCATTCCTTCGGGGGGTACCAAAACCACATCTGTCCCATCAATGGCACCTATGATGTTGGGGATATGTCCCAGGGCATAGAAGTCTCCTTTCACTGTAGGCAAATCCTCCACCTGAGGGAAAACGATGTAGCTCCGTATGTGTTTCAGCAGGGCAGACAACACTTTGGACAACACGTTGGAAAACATAGGCTGGGACATCCCTGATGCTATGGCCACTGTTGTTTGAAATGACCCACTTGCAAGGAAATGGATAACTGACAGCACCTGCACTTGAGGGGGGATTCCTGTGGGATGGCGGATAGCTGATATCAGGTCTGGCTCCAGCTGGGCACACAGTTCCTGGATTGTGGCACGGTCAAGCCTGTAGGTGATGATCACATGTCTTTCCTCCATTGTCGACAGGTCCACCAGCGGTCTGTACACCGGAGGATGCCGCCATCTCCTCACATGTCCCAGCGGACGATGCCTATGAAGGTCAATCAACTCAGAGGTACGTACCCACAGCTTACACCGAACACTAATCATAATCCGAAAATTGGACTGTATGAGTGTTGAGGCAAGGTCTAGGTATGTGTGACGCAGTTAAAAATTAAGCCATGTGGGCCCCTGAAATGGCGGCTGCCTGACCTGTAAAGTGGGACAATGGGATGTGAGGTAACTGCGTTGGCGTTGTACACCATCGCGGTTGGCGGTCGAAGACCGCGGCGCAATGCTGCATTGGTTAACATTGGACCCTAAGGGTTCCAGGAGCCAATGACGATGTACGCCGGCGGTGACGGTACGCACCGCCGCGGATGTGACCGCCATCTTCGACAGGAGAGGACCTACACTGCAAGTGCTGCTGTGACCTCGGTCTGGAAGAGACAATGGCTCGTGCGTCTGGGGAAAGGGCCCCTGCCTTCACATCGGAGGAGTTGGAGAAACTTGTGGATGGGGTCCTCCCCCAGTACACGCTACTCTACGGTCCTCCAGACAAACAGGTAAATTCACTGGGAGCATGCTGTATGGGCTATGCCTGTGTGGAGTGGGGTGGATGAAAGATGGGGGGGAGATTGAGGCGTGCATGAAACGACAGGGAGTGCATGTGCATCATGGCAAGGGTATGGATGGGGGCGGTGCATTTGGTAATAACTTTTCTTTTCCCCCTGAACAATTCATGTAGGTCAGCGCCCACCAGAAAAAAGATATTTGGCGTGCCATCGCCAAGGACATCCGGACCCTGGGGGTCTACCACAGACGGAGCACACGCTGCCGTAAGAGATGAGAGGACATTCGCTGCTGGAGCAAGAAGACAGAGGAGGCCCAGCTGGGGATGGCCTCCCAACGTGGGAGGGGTGCCCGTTGCACCATGACCCCCCTGATGTTCAGGATCATGGCGGTGGCATACACGGAGTTGGATGGGCGCGTGGGGGCATCACAGCAGCCACAAGGGGGTGAGTACACTCTCATTCTGCTGATTTTGCACGCATCGACGGTGTCTGGGTGGGGGAGGTGCGCTGTGGGTTTCTCTAGGCCAGGGCGAGTGTGCTAGTTAGGGCCCCTTGTTATGGCAGACCCTATGGCACCCACCCCACCTGTGTACAGTGCCAAGTACACCTAGTCAGGCTCCTGTGTCATCCATGTGTGCAGATGTCGTCCATAGCCTTGTAGGCCATGTCCCAGGGATTGAACAGTGGAGCCCAAATGCGCGGCGTAGTGCAGGGGGCTTCTGTGTCTGTCGTGTCCGCCAACGGTAGCGGTAATGCATGCACTCAACATGTCTTTCTTCTGCCGTCCCCCCCCCTTTTTGTGGTCTTGCTGTTCTTGTGTGCATTAGCATCATCAGGCAGAGGAGCAGTGGCACCGGAGCAGGAGGGAGCTGCATCCCACATGGCCCTGGAGGGCGACACTACAGACTCGGAGTTCACCAGTGGGATGGAGGGCGAGGGGAGCTCCACAGCGGGGACCGGAGCTGACACCAGTGACACGGACTCATCCTCTGATGGGAGCTCCCTTGTGGTGGTGGCAACATCTGTACCCCCACATCTACAGGTTCAGCCGCCACCCCCACTACCAGCACCGCCCTCCCAGCAGCCCCTCAGCCTTTGCCCCGTGCCTGCTCACCCAGGAGAGTGGGCATCACCTTCGCCCCAGGCACCTCAGGCCCTGCCCCAGTCTCCCCTGCTGCCCTCAGTGAGGAGGCATTTGACCTCCTCAGGTCCTCACTGTTGGGCAGTGAACCATTTTGAAAGGGTGTAGAAAGGCAGTTGCAACAAACAAATGCATTCCTGCAGGGCATTCATTATGGTCAGGTGGCCCTTCAGCAAGCTTTTCAGACTCTGGCCTCAGCACTGATGACAGCCATTGTCCCTGTGTCTAGCCTCCTCCCTCCAACTTTCTCCACCCAGACCCAATCCCCTCTACCTCAGCCTATCCCAAGCACACCTTCTGACCAGCATGCACACACATCAACACACAAGGGAAGCTCAGGCAAACATAAGCACCACACATCCCACAGGCACTCACGCAAGCATCACACACATGCAGACACACCAACATCCACTGCCTCCACTGTGTCCCCCTCCTCCTCATCTCCCTCCTCCCTTCTAGTCTCGTCTACACTCACACCTGCATGCACTACATCTACAGCCACTACTGCCATCACCAGCACACACACCACCACACCTCGCTCACGTGCAGTCACCACCCCCACTGCCATTCACACGTCCCCTCTGTCCTCTCCCAGTGTGTCTGTAATGCCACCTCCCAAGATACACAAACGCAGGCACACACCCACCCAACAGCCATCCATATCACGACAGCCTCCAGCGCATGCACCTTCACCCAAAGTCAACAAACGAACACCTCCTACAACCTCTTCCTCCACTCCCAAACCCCCCAGCTACCCATCCCAGTGTTTCCAAAAAACTCTTCCTGTCCAACCTTGACCTCTTTCCCACACATCCCACACCCCGTCCATCTCCTAGGGCCCAACTCTCCAGGTCCCAACCTAGCACCTCAGCCACAACATCTCCGGGACCAGTGGCGCATGTAGTCACCAGAATCTGGAGTGCACCGGCCACTAGGGCAGCCAGTGTGGCACGGAGCCACAGCACGGACAGTCCCCCACATGTGAAGTCTCAAAAGTTGGCCAGTGTCCGGCGGGAGAGGGGGAAGTCTCCAGCCACCAAAGCCGCTCCCAGGGGAACAGGTGGGAGTGTGGAGTCAGCTGCGACACCTTCCAAGGTGGGGAAGGGCCACAAGAAAGTCAGCAAGTCTGGGAAGAGCAGCACGGCAGAGAAGACCGCCATCATCCCCGCTGCCCAGGAGGCCACCGCCATCATCCTCGCTGCCCAGGAGGCCACCGCCAGCACCTGCCCTGCTGCCCAAGAGGCCACCGCCATAATCCCCGCTGGCCAGGAGGCAACCGCCAGCACCTGCCCTGCTGCCCAGGAGGCCACCGCCATCATCCCCGCTGCCCAGGAGGCCACCGCCACCAGCCCCGCTGGGCCAGACAGGACCACCAGCACCAGCCCTGCCGGGCCATAGAGGACCGCCAGCAACAGCCCCGCTGGGCCAGACACGACCGCCAGCAGCTGAGTCACTGCAAAGGACCCCGCCGCAACAAGCACCGCTGAACAGGGCACCGCCGCTACAAGCACCGCTGAACAGGGCACCGTCGCCACAAGCAACGCTAGACAGGGCACCGCCGCCACAAGCACTGCTGGACAGGGCACCGCTGCCACAAGCACCGCTGAACAGGGCACCGCCGCAACAAGCACCGCTGAACAGGACACCGCCACCACTAGCACCGCTGAACAGTGCACCGCCGCCCCAAGCACCGCTGACTAGGGCACCGCCGCAACAAGCACCGCTGAACAGGGCACAGCCACAACAAGCACCGCTGAACAGGGCACCGCCGCAACAAGCACCGCTGAACAGGGCACCGCCGCAACAAGCACCACTGAACAGGGCACCGCCACCACAAGCACCGCTGGCCCATGAGCGCCAAGGGGACTGACGCTACTGAGTCCGTCACGAGCAGGATGAAGCTCTCTGGGCACCAAGCCCCCTCCAGAACCAGTGGAGTCTGTCATCCACTACCTCTGTCCTTGGCAGGATGAAGCACTCTGGGCACCAAGCCCCCTCCAGAACCAGTGGAGAAAGACATCTACTACCTCTGTCCTTGGCAGGATGAAGCACCCTGGGCACCAAGCCCCCTCCAGAACCAGTGGAGAAAGACATCAACTACCTCAGTCCTTGGCAGGATGAAGCACTCTGGGCACCAAGTCCCCTCCACAACCAGTGAAGAAAGACATCCACTTCCTCAGTCCTTGGCAGGATGAAGCACTCTGGGCACCAAGCCCCCTCCAGAACCAGTGGAGACTGTCATCCACTACCTCTGTCCTTGGCAGGATGAAGCACTCTGGGCACCAAGCCCCCTCCAGAACCAGGGGAGAAAGACTTCCACTACCTCTGTCCTTGGCAGGATGAAGCACTCTGGGCACCAAGCCCCCTCCAGAACCAGTGGAGAAAGACATCCACTACCTCAGTCCTTGGCAGGATGAAGCACTCTTTGCACCAAGCCCCCTCCAGAACCAGTGGAGACTGTCATCCACTACCTCTGTCCTTGGCAGGATGAAGCACTCTGGGCACCAAGCCCCCTCCAGAACCAGTGGAGACTGTCATCCACTTGAGAGACTGTGGCTTTGCACTCCCCAGGATAAAGCAGTGGGCAAACCACCCACTGTAGAGACTTGAGAGACTGTGGCTTTGCACTCCCCAGGATAAAGCAGTGGGCAAACCACCCACTGGAAAGACTTGAGAGACTATGGCTTTGCACTCTCCAGGATGCAGCAGTGGGCAAACCACCCACTGGAGAGACTTGAGAGACTGTGGCTTTGCACTCCCAAGGATTGAACAGTGGGCATGTGGCCCCCTCGTGGATTTGGCGTCATGCACTCAACCGGCTGAGGTGCCCCCCTTTCCCTCCCCCTGAGGTGCCTGTTTTATTGCTATCTGATGCCCCTGCAGTGTTCTTTCCGTCATGGTCTGGGATCTTGTGTGGGCCTCGCCCATACCGTGTGGGCCCAGTGTTCCACGGACTTCAATGGAGCACTACCTGGACTACTATTCTTGGTGTATATATTTGTTAATAGTGCATATATGTATATTTTTGAATACTGGATTTTAATATATTACAATGGGTATACTCATTTTCTTTGGTCTGTGCATTCTTTTGGGGGGGTTGAGGGGTGTAACGGTAATGTATCAATATGTCTTAGTGTGTGTGTTGTCGTGGGTGAGGGTGGGGGTGTTGCATGTGTGTGTCACTCTCTTTTCCCTGCCCCCTCCCCTGTGTCGTAGGTGCAGTACTCACCGTGGTCTTCGCTCCGCCTGCCTGTTGGCGGTGACCACCAAGCTGTTTGTTTGTACCGCCGTGGCGGTCGGAGTGTTAAAGTGGCTGTCTTTGTTGGCGGTTTCCGCCACGGTCGTAATTCAATTTTTTTTACCGCCGGCCTGTTGGCGGTCTTACTGCCTCTTTAACACCGTCCGCCAGGGTTGTAATGACCACCAAAGCATTAGTCTTGTTTTTCCAAATTCTATTTATTTAATAAATGCATTTTCATGTAATTCATATGTCCTCATATAATTTCCAAAGTTTTTTAAAGTTATATGTGTTTGTATGAATTTTTAAATACAATGTTTACGTATTTATTTTATATTTTGTTATAAATGTATTACATTTTTTTAATGTTTAAATCATATATAAGTTGCTTGTAATTATATATATTTCCTTAAGAAATCTTTATAATTCTACCCATGGTACTTTTGTAGTCCATATTCTTGTACTTTGCATTAGCAGCATGTTAAGTCAATATTGTGTCCTCAATGCTTTTTCTGGACTATTTTTGTTTTATATTATTTTTGAGGTTGCTACTTTGCCACATAACAGGCTCTGACATGACATGGAGAAATAGCTGGAGGATGCTGCTGCAGGTTTCTCTACTGTTATTTGGAAAATGAGAGAACGTTTGTGTAATATTTATGCCAAGCATCTTAGCTCATAAGGGGAGAACGTGATTTGGCACTACTGCATTCCATTTATACACCAATGTATTATGATGCTTTCCAGGATCTTTCCAATAGGTGTGTGCATAGCCTCCCAAAGAAGTGGGAAGATTCAGAGCACTTTTAGTAGCATGCCCTAACCAGTACACCTAGCATGTTCAGTAAAGGACAATGCTCACATATGTTATTGTAACATGAAAATACTTTAACTATCTTTAGGGGCATTGCTATCATAACAAACAACTCATCAAGCCTGTCTTTCTTTGCATTCTGGTTCTTGAGAATCTGTTCATCAGAGTATAGATTTACACCTGTAACAACCACAATATGAGGAAAGACCTAAAATGAATGAGCTACTAATGCTTGGACTCTGGAAACATGAGAACTTGGCACTAAATTGTTTGATTGAAAGGTAGCCAGAGTTTAAGTACAAAAATCAACTACACATGCCCTTTCGAGAACATATTCCCAAAGACATTGGATTCTCAGGAACCTTAAATTTGCAAATGTCAACTTCTTTATGTAGCCCTTCACAAAGGAATATAACCTGCTTCTGTGCTCCTTAATGGGTGGTATAGTTGTGATCTAGGAGAGCAGAAATAAGTGGCTCTAAAGCCCCACATATTTTGCATAATTCTGTATTTGATGTACTAGCACATAATCCATCATGTGCTGCACAATTTGGGCATTTCAACTAAAATTAGTTTCCACCTCAAATGGATAAAACGTTACTAAACAGAAAAATTGATATGCATGATGCCACAAAGTAGGAGACTATTTGAAAAGATAAACTGATTATCTTTCAGTTGTTGATTGCTGTATACAGGTTGTTGAACTGGAACTAATGAGGTTTATTTTTTGCCCACAATGAGTTAAATGACAAAACAGCAAAATAATGCTGTCACAGAATGTGTGGTATTATGCCACATAATGTTCCTTTTATTGATGAATAATTTAGCAAACCCAGATTCATAACTTGACCCTCCACTGTTGCATAGTTCCGGTGTTCCTGGGTATGCTCCCTGCTCTGAGACCCAAAGGTGGCTCATATTTTTTATAAATAGTGGGGTGGTCACAGGTGGGCACAAACACGCACACTCACTTTAACCCACCTTCTCACAAGGGTACAGACACACGCTCTCATCCACAAGTTCACTCAAACCCATCAATTCAGAATTGCACACGTACTAGCATCCACTTATCCACAAGCACGCTCACTCACACCCACCCATTCACAAGCGTACATACTAACATCCATCATTCAGAAACACCTACCTGCACACACCCATCCAGACATGCACAAATGTACATAAATTCATACATACATGCATCCAAACACTCATAAGTCACTTGCTGGCCTGCTGTGGTGATAGGACCAGCGGGTGGTGGGAGAGGAAAGCCAGTAGAAGGACCTGAAAGCTTTGGAAAGGAAAGGAAAAATAGACATTCCTGCCACATCTTCTCATTGGATAACCTTGTCATGGGTCAAACAATGAGAGGACCTTCCCTAATTTCACAAAGAGTGGAGGTGGGTTCAGTGACACTTGCTTACCCCACCCCACTCTGTAATGAGGCATCATTGATAGACAGTCAGTCCTAGGCACTCCCAGGCTTAAAACTGAAGCACTCAGGGCTTACTGTATTGGTGACAATCCTTCTCGTCATGAGAGGTTACCTCAGAGGGCTTTGCTGGGCTGATGAGGCCACTGCCGTCAAGGCTGTGAAATGCTCAGCCCAGCAAAGGTGTGGCTCGGGCTGCCAGGCACCTACACATTAGTGCATGCATATCTACCTGACCCTGGCATGGTGAGTGTCTGTCACCCTGACCTTTGCTCAATCTAATAGAAAAGAATCTTTCTTTGGAAAATGAAGGGGGCAGAGCCCGTCCTCCCATTATGGCAGCACCCCCCGGCTTACACTCTTCAAATCGGAAATATGAATCTTGAGCCTGAGACAATGCAGAATTAGAAGGGCAGTGGCCTCTGCAATAGTAAAAGTCTACCCCACTGATCCACCATATCCATGCAAGGGACATACAATTACAAAATCCAGTTTTTCACATTAGGTCAAGGTTTCAGAATGTTTAGACCCAAACTGGGAGTGACCTATAATGTCTAATCTCCTTCTGAACAGAATACATACGGAGGCCTGTAGCTTATTGCTTAGCTGAAAAAATGTTGTAAGGACTCAAGGGCTCCTATCATGTAAAGTGGGTGTTAGGAAAGACCTTTTTTTGAATGATCACCTCCCCTTCCATTTTTTGACTGATGCTGCAGGTTTTTTTTACTTGGTTGCATTGAGGCCACTGTGCATGAGCTCTACCCCCCTAAAACATGTGGACAGTTGGCTAAACCCTGATTGGCATATTTAACTTATCTATAAGTCTTTCGTATGTAGTATTCTTTGTACCCAGGACTTGTAAGTCACTAGTGGACTGCAGCGCATATTGTTCTGTCACTGAAGTAACAAAATAAATGCATGTCTTCACACCTGCCCTTGCAGCCTGAATGTCTGGTTTAAAACTGCCAACTCAGTCTGGCATATTGATCCTGTTGCTAGGCCTAAACCATCCTTTTTATTACTGGTAAGTCACCCCTAAGTTGAGTCCTAAATGCACACAGGGCCGGGTACATGGAATGTCAAAAATATGACATGTTTTCTTAGGTCTTTTTTTCATTGTGGCGCGGCTGACTCTCCTATACGAAAGCACTGTGTTACATTATGACACCTTATATTGTATAACTTCAGTTTGAAAAGAGCTAAAAGCATGGTTCTAGGACCCAAATTAAGAATTTAAAAAACACTCTGATAGTCAAGTAGGATGTTAAATTATTATTTTGAAGATTGTCACTTTTAGAACTTAAACATTTTTCTAGAAAAAGCCTCCAGTAGCTCTTTCCGAGTTACTCCCCAATTGTCACAAAAGGTCTTGGCTGTGGAAGATGTGATCTCCTCCGACAGGATGGACTGGGGGATGCACCCTCCAACTATACAAGCTTCAAAAGGACAACCCCTGTCACAGGCAGATGTAACTCACCTAGGCTGCCCCTGGCATTGCCCAAGAAGCCAGAGTGGCACCTGTCCCAATGGCAAGTTGAAACTCTTTCAGGACTGTTATTTAGGGGGAGTCCCTCATTCCGCTATCCACATTTCAGAGGTGTGCCCAGAGTTCTGACCAGAGGCAGAAAGATTCTGCCATATTGGATTTTGAAAGAGAATGGCACTATGGGATTGGTAAGTACCAAATTCCCAGGAAGTGATGTCAAAGTGGGCAGGGTTGCCCTGGGAACTTTTTACAAGCTAGTGCCAGGCATAAAAGTGGCACCCCGGGATACACAAATGGACACATGGAAGATAGAAGAAGGACTACACCAGCTGAGCCCCTTTTCGACTTTGTTAAGAAGACTACTCCTATTGTAATTAAATATAAATACACTGTTCCAATCAGACTAATCACACCAGGAGACCTGTGATCTCAGGAGCTGGAACCCTCAAGCATCACTATGGATGACTAGTATCATCATTGGGAAATGCTCCTCACCAGGCCGGCTCTGCAATGCCTACTGGGCACCCCGATGTGGGGGGCTCTCAGCCGAACTCTTGCGATAGTGACTGGTAAGTTCAACTATCCAAATTGTAATGCTTAAAAGTCACCACCAATAAACAAAGATAATAGAGAGGTTAAAATTGGTTATTCATCCACTAGACACCATCATTTAATCAATCTGATATAACAAGGATGAAGACCAAGGTTAAAATCAAAAAGCGTGAAAGAAAAATTTAGGATTATGCTCAAAGCCTTTCAAAAGTTATGAATATAGTAGAGAGTCCTAAAAATTAGAAGAACCTCTAGACTCTGGTCGACATGTTTCGCGTCTGTTGGTCCATCCGGATCCATTGACGCTTCATCAGGACCTACACAACTCAATAATCAGACCTCTTCAAAGCGAGTATCACAGATAAGGATACATAGATACCGGTCACTTACATTAAAGTTAACTGGTTAACACAGGTACCCTGAAAAAAAACAAAAAAAACGTAGAACACATCTCGAAATTTCAAAATGTCTAAAATCTGAGTATAAATTATCACAACCAAGATTAGGTTAAAAAAAAGGAGATATGGGACACCACATGTCAAATCATGCTTACCGACCCCTAGTCGAGATCAGGTTCCTTGGGTGGTACGTTTCAAGGACTCAAGGTGACACTAAATATAGTAAATGACAACGAGATGCAAGGCCATTATTTGAGAAACCAAATGAAAAAGGCAGATGTAAAATAATGCAAAATGACTAAAAATTCAATGGTAACTATAGGAGTAAGAAAACATTAAGTAGTAAAAAAGGTGGTGCTGCATATTGCCACAATTACTACTATTATTACTTGTCACATTGTGCTGCCTGAGTGATCTAATACTAAGGGTGATAGTGCTAGACATTAACACATATACCATGCTCATAGTTGCCAATTAAGAAACCATGGCTCATGTTAAGGTAAATAGTGGAGAGGGTGTAATAACTGAGGTCATGTATGTACAAAAGCCGAAAATGCCTCACTAAAAAAGATCAGTATGAGCCCGTGAGATGTATAGGGGAAATTGAAATAAGATAAATTGCCCCGTTCCCAAATTAGTGGCGTTCGTCATTAAATCTATATAAGGATTAATGCCCATATTTATACTTTTTTAGCGCCGCAATTGCGCCGCTTTTTGATGCAAAAACGGCGCAAACTTACAAAATACCATTGTATTTTGTAACTGTGCGCCGTTTTTGCGTCAAAAAGCGGCGCAATTGCGGCGCTAAAAAAGTATAAATACGGGCCTGAGTACTCACATTGTCATCACCGGTCCAGCTTGTTGGACCTAGCCTCAGAAACGGACGACCCGGAAAACAACCGGAAAACAACCGGATCGGACGTTTTCCGAGTTAAAAATGGACGCTGCGACGCTCGCATCAGAGCGCGTCTCTACATAGAGATAATAGAAGGACTAACAGGAGTCCAAAATGTCTTAGAGATAGAAGATGGACTACAAGTGTGGAATCGCACTTGTAGTTCTCATCATACAGAATAAAACGGCTCATAGTGTTATTCAATGTTTGTTGCCGACCCCAAACTTGAGGGCAACAGAGGCAGGATAGATATGATCCTCCTTACTGAAATATGACTTAAAAATCAGTACAATTATTAAATAAAAGTGTAGAAAAATCATTTAGAAAAAGATATTGGTACAAAGGAAATGCCGAGTTGGGGAACTATAAGTTATGTTAACAAGTCATATTAGAGGAATATCCTGGTGACAAAAGCCTAATATAGGCTATGTCTAAAGAGATCAGGGGAAAAAAACACATCAGGATAATAGAAAGGAGCCCCCAGGAGGGCAAAAACATAATCAAGGCTATATTCAATTTGCTGGTAGTGAATGAACTAGGGGTCATGTATTCAAGGTGATAGGGAAGTCCAGGGGATATCATCGTTGAGTCCCCGTAGATGCATCCCTAGTTTAAATAATCATTTTTGTTCAATCCTGAAAAGAGCCCCTGAGTCGTCAGGGCGAAAAGTAGGTGCTTCAATTACCACCCACCAGAGATCGTCAGGGGAGTGCTGGACCTCCAAAAAATGAACACTTAGTTTAGTGGTAATCCTTTTACATCTGATATTACTTCTGTGCTCATTAATACGTATTTTAACGGGTCTAGACATCATCTCGATGTAACGTAATTCACAAGGGCACGAAATCATGAGAGGTCTTGGTAAGTTGCAACCACCACTTGTGAGGATAGTCCACCTTTTGTTAATCAATTTCTTAATAGAATTCGATAAAGGAGTGTAAGTTGAGACACACGTAAGCCTAGACTGCGGTAATTTTTCTTTAGGAGCCAATAAGGCCTCTATGTTGTTGTTCCTGGCTCTCTTTCGTGCTTGATTAACAATTCTTGATGGGTAATTGCGATCAGAAATTTTGGTTTGAAGGAAATCGCCTGGACGGTCAAATTCTCTAGGTAGACTACAATTACGTCTGAGACGGCGGGGCCCAGCGGAGCGGTGCTTGAGATGAAGGGCCCAGCAGAGCGGTGCTTGAGATGAAGGGCACAGCGGAGCGGTGCTTGAGATGAAGGGCCCAGTGGAGCGGTGCTTGAGATGAAGGGCCCAGCGGAGCGGTGCTTGAGACGGCGGGGCCCAGCGGAGCGGGCTTGAGACGGCGGGGCCCAGCGGAGCGGTGCTTGACAGGAAGAGCCCAGCGGAGCGGTGCTTGACAGGAAGGGCCCAGCGGAGCGGTGCTTCAGATGGCGGGCCCCGTTCAGCGGTGCTTGCCCCGGCGGGGCCCTGTTCAGCGGGTCTTGCCCCAGCGGGGCCCTGTTCAGCGGGTCTTGGCCCGGCGGGGCCCGTTCAGCGGTTCTTGCCCCAGCGGGGCCCGTGCAGCGGTGCTCCTCCCGGCGGGGCCCGTTCAGCGGTTCTTGGCCTGGCGGGGCCCGTTCAGCGGTACTTGGCCCGGCGGGGCCCGTTCAGCGGTTCTTCCCCCGGCGGGGCCCTGTTCAGCGGGTCTTGGCCCGGCGGGGCCCGTTCAGCGGTTCTTGCCCCAGCGGGACCCGTGCAGCGGTGCTCCTCCCGGCGGGGCCCATTCAGCGGTTCTTGGCCCTACGGGGCCCATTCAGCGGTTCTTGGCCCGGCAGGGCCCGTTCAGCGGTTCTTCCCCCGGCGGGGCCCTGTTCAGCGGGTCTTGGCCCAGCGGGGCCCATTCAGCGGTTCTTGCCCCAGCGGGGCCCGTGCAGCGGTGCTCCTCCCGGCGGGGCCCGTTCAGAGATTCTTGGCCCGGCGGGGCCCGCTCAGCGGTTCTTGCCCCAGCGGGGCCCGTGCTCCGGGGCTCCTCCCGGCGGGGCCCGTTCAGCGGTTCTTGGCCTGGCGGGGCCCGTTCAGCGGTTCTTCCACCGGCGGGGCCCTGTTCAGCGGTGCTCCTCCCGGCGGGGCCCTGTTCAGCAGTGCTCCTCCCGGCGGGGCCCGTTCAGCGGTTCTTGCCCCAGCGGGGCGCTGTTCAGCGGTGCTCCTCCCGGCGGAGCCCGTTCAGCGGTTCTTGCCCCGGCGGGGCCCTGTTCAGCAGTTCTTTGGCCCGGCGGGGCCCGTTCAGCGGTTCTTGGCCCGGCGGGGCCCGTTCAGCGGTGCTTGCCCCGGCGGGGCCCTGTTCGGCGGGTCTTTGCCCGGCGGGGCCCGTTCAGCGGTGCTTGCCCCGGCGGGGCCCTGTTCAGCGGGTCTTGGCCCAGCGGGGCCCGTTCATCGGTTCTTGCCCCAGCGGGGCCCTGTTTAGCGGTTCTTGGCCCGGCAGGGCCCGTTCAGCGGTTCTTGGCCCGGCGGGGCCCATGCAGCGGTGCTCCTCCCGGCGGGGCCCGTTCAGCGGTTCTTGCCCCAGCGGGGCCCTGTTCAGCGGTGCTCCTCCCGGCGGGGCCCGTTCAGCGGTTCTTGCCCCGGCGGGGCCCATTCAGCGGTTCTTGGCCCGGCGGGGCCGTTCAGTGGTGCTTGTCCTGTGTGTCTAGGGAGCCAGACCTGGGCAAGACTTCCCGCTCATTCCCCATCCGAATTTGCGGTCGCAGCGCCCTCCTGTGATGGAGTCCTGGGCCCGTGGGTGTCGTTCGTCACACCCGGGATGGGGCTGGTGGGGACCTCCTGGGCAGCTCGCCTGCTGCCTGACTTCTCCGCCCTGCTGCCCTTGCCCTCCTTCGCTGGAGCTCTGTGGCCCTTGCCTCCCTTGGATGATGTGGCAGGTGACAGTGCAAGGCTACTGTCCTTGGTGGCAGCCGTCTCAGGCTTGTCGCGCCGGGCCTTTTTCTTCTTTGTCCTCTTCCCAGGGGGGGGGCTGGCTGTCCCATTGCTGCTGGCCGATGTTCCTGCCCTAGGATCTGGTGGACTCCAATAGCCCTGCACTATGGTCACAGTAGATGCAGGGCTGGTGGTGGCTGAGGTGCTTTTTTTGCTCTTACCAGATGGAGGGGGTGGGTCAGTGATTGGAACGAGTTCAAGGTTGGAAAGGAAAAGGACTTGGGGAGGACAGGGACGGGTAGGTGTAGTGGGTTTGGGAGTGGAGGAAGAGGATGTGGTTGTAGGAGAGTCAAGTGTGCTGTCTTTGAGTGCAGGTGCTTGTGACAGAGGCTGTCGTGAGGTGGATGGCTGTTGGGTGGGTGGCTGCCTGCGTTTGTGTGCTTTGGAAGAGGGGGTGACAGACACACTGGGAGAGGACACAGGGGACGTGTAAATGGCAGTGGGGGTGGTGACTGCACGTGTGCGGACTGTAATGGAGGGTGTGCTGGTGATGGAAGTACTGGCTGATGGTGGGGTGCATGCAGGTGTGAGTGGAGACGTCACAGGGAGGGAGGGGGGAGATGAGGAGGTGGGGGATACAGAGGTGGTAGTGACTGTTGGCATGTCTGCATCTGGATGTTGCTTGGGTGAATGCTTGTGGGATCTGTGGTGCTTATGTCTGGATGAGCTGCCCTTGGGTGTAGAGGTGTGTGCAGGCTGGTCTGATGGTGTGGATCGGATGGGCAGAGGAACAGGAGACTGGGACTGGGTGGAGGGAGTCAGAAGAGGGAGGCTGGAGACAGGGACAATGGCTGCCGTCAGTGCTGAGGCCAGAGCGTTGAACGATCGCTGATGGGCAGCCTGACCCGAATGAATGCCCTCCAGGTATGCATTGCTCCGATGCACCTCCCTTTCTACACCCTGGATGGCATTCAAGAGGGTAGACTGCCCAACAATGAGTGTCCTGAGGAGGTCAATGACCTCCTCACTGAGGGCAGCAGGGGTAACTGGGGCAGGGCCTGAGGTGCCTGGGCGAAGGAGATGCCCGCCTTCCTGGGCGAGCGGGCACGGAGCGAAGGCTGAGGGGCTGCTGGGAGGGCGGGGCTGGTGCGCTGGGTGGCGGCTGTACCTGTTGTGGCGGTGGGCACGGATGTTGCCACCACCGCTAGGGAGCTCCCTTCCGAGGACGTGTTGGTGTAGCTGACGTCTCCACGGGTCCCCGTTGTGGAGCTCCACTCGCCCTCCGTCTCACTGGTGTACTCAGAGTCTGTTGTATGGCCCTCCGGGGCCATGTGAGATGCAGCTCCCTCGTGCGCCGATGCCACCTCTCCTCCGCCTGATGATGGTAATGCACACATGAACAGGAAGACAGAAAAAAGGGGGGGGGAGAAATGAAGGCAGGTTGAGTGCATGCATTGGCAACACCGTTGTCGGAGAGGACAGACACAGAAGCCCCCTGAACTAGGCCTCGCAATGGGGGTACACTACTCAGTTATTGTGACTAGGCCTACAGGTCTATGGACGACAAATGCACACATGGGTGAGGCCGGACCATGGATAGCTGTACTTGGCACCCTACAGAGATGGGGGGCGGGGGCACAGGGCCGTGTCTAACGGAGGGGCCTAGCCTACAGAATGCGCCCTGGCTTGCAGATAGCCACAGCCCTCCTCCCCCACCCAGACACCTTCACTGCGCGCAAAGATAGCAGAATGTGCTGATACTCACCCCCTTGTGTCTGCTGTGATGTCCTCACGCGCCCATCCAAATCGGGGTAGGCCACCGCCAGGATCCGGGACATCAGGGGGGTCAATTGGCGGCTGGCACCCCTCCTACGTTGGGAGGCCATCCCCAGCAGAGACTCGGCGGTCTTTCTGGTCCCACGGCAGATGTCCTCCCACCTCTTTCGGCAGTGGGTGCCCCGTCTGTTGTGGACCCCCAGGGCCCGGACGTCCTTGGCGATGGCACGCCAAATATCGATCTTCTGATGGGCGCTGACCTATGTGACATGTACAGGGTGGTAAAGGAAATCGCATCAGTTTTCTGCCTGGTCAATGTGAGTGGCCCCCCCCTCCCCAACCTTGCCATGTGGCACATGCTCTCATCTTTCGTGCGTTGCACTCCTCATTCGCTCCCCTCCCCACCATCTTACATACACCCCACTCAACACAGGCATAGCCCATTCAACGTGCACCCTGTTTACTAACCTGTTGGTCTGGAGGACTGTAGAGTAGCGCATAATGGGGGAGGACCCCATCAACAAGTTTCTCCAATTCTTCGGAAGTGAAGGCAGGGGCCCTTTCCCCAGTCGCAGCAGCCATTGTATCTCCCAGACCGAGGTCACAGCAGCACTTGCAGTATAGGTCCTCTCCTGTGGATGATCAGGTCTCGAGTGATTAATCAGATAGAAAATGGCAGTCACGCCCGCGGCGGTGCGTACCGCGGCGGTGCGTACCGTGACCGCCGGCGCACATCGTCATTGGCTCCTGAGAGCCATAGGGTTCAATGTTAACCAATGCTGCTTTGCGCCGCGGTCTTTGACCGCCTACCGCCACGGTGTGCCAAGCCAGCACAGTGACCTCACATCCCACTGTCACACTTCACAGGTCAGGCAGCCACCATTTCAAGGGCCCACATGGCATGATTTCTACTGCGTCACACAGGCCTAGGCCTTGCATTGCCACTCATACAAGCCATTCAATGCATAGCGATTCGTGTACTGTGCAAGCTGTGTGAACGAACCTGTGGGTTGCTTGACTCTGTGCTCCATGTTGTCCTTCCTAGGCAACGTCCGCTGGGACTTGCAAGGAGAAGGATGAATCCTCCCGTGTACCGGCGCTGGTGGACCTGTCGACAATGGAAGAACGACATATCATACTTACATACCGGCTTGACAGAGCAACCATACATGAACTATGTGCCCAGCTGGAGCCAGACCTGATGTCCCCCATCCGCCAACCCACAGGGATTCCCCCTCTGGTGCAGGTTCTGTCAGTACTCCATTTTTTGGCAAGTGGGTCTTTTCAGACAACAGTGGCCATATCATCTGGGATGTCTCAGCCTATGTTTTCTAAGGTTTTGTCCAGAGTGTTGTCTGCCCTGATGAAATACATGCAGAGCTACATTATTTTCCCTGAGGTGGGCGAATTGGCTACAGTGAAGGGTGATTTCTATGCCCTTGGACATATCCCCAACATCATTGGTGCCATTGATGTTGGCAACATGTGGCTTTGGTTCCCCCCAGTGGAAGTGAGCAGGTGTACCGAAACAGAAAAAGTTATCATTCGATGAATGTCCAGGTGGTCTGTTTGGCTGACCAGTACATTTCCCATGTAAATGCCAAGTTCCCTGGGTCAGTGCATGACGCTTATGTCATGCGAAATAGCAGCATCTCTTATGTGATGGAACAGCTACAGAGACACCGTGTGTGGCTAATAGGTGACTCTGGTTACCCCAACCTGTCGTGGCTACTGACCCCAGTGAGGAATCCCCGGACCAGGGCAGAGGAACGGTACAATGAGGCCCATGGGCGAACTAGGAGGATCATAGAAAGGACCTTCGGGGTCCTGAAGGCAAGGTTTAGGTGCCTGCATATGACAGGGGGATCCCTCATGTACTCACCAAAGAAGGTGTGCCAGATCATCGTGGCCTGCTGTATGCTTCACAATCTTGCATTGCAACGCCAGGTGCCTTTTCTGCAGGAGGATGGTCCAGATGGTGGTGTTGTAGCAGCTGTGGAGCCTGTGGAGAGTGAAGAGGAGGAAGATGACGGGGACGACACAGACAACAGGGAGACAGTCATACAACAATACTTTCAGTAGCACCCAGGTAAGAATCAGCCACCCCATTTTACATTTACTGAAGGCCTCATGCGTCTCCACTGTCTGTGTTTCCCCCAGTTCCTGTTAACTGATTTGTGACTTTCCCTTCCCTTTTCAGAGCTGTATGACCCACTGCCTGACATCAGCCATGTTTGCCCATGGACTAAAGCTTATTGAGATTGGTATGTTGTCATCACAAAGTAACTGGACATTATTGCACCGTTATGTGTAATACATTTGTTGTAAATACAAGCAGACTCCTGCTTTTTTAAGTGCAATAAGTGATTTATTTTAAGTTCTACATATAGGTACATGATTGGGAAACGGTGATGGGTGGGGGTGGAGTAATGTCCATGGCAGAGTCCAGTTCTCAGTCGCACAGGTGCATTGTCCATATGCCTGGGGAAGGATGGAGCAGGGGCAGTTCAAAGTTGGACAGGGTGACAATGTGGGACAGTGGGATGACATCAGGGGGTATCTTAGGCTGGCGGGGGTCTTGCAATCCTACTCTGTCTTCTTGTGAGATCTCATGTTCCGCTTGCGGGGTGGTTCTTCTTCTGCAGGAGGTGGGGTTCTGGTGGCCTGTCGTTGTGTGGGGGCCTCCTGTCCACTAGCGCCGGCGGAGGTGGTAGGCTGTTCCTGGCCTGGGCTAGTGACAGGGGCCCTTTGGGGTGCCACATGGTCCCGCAATGTGGTGACGATCTGGGTAAGGGCCACGACGATGGTCCCCATTGCGGAACCGATGTTCCTCAGTTCCTCCCTGAACCCCATGTACCGTTCCTCCTGCAGTTCCTGGATCTCCTGGAACCGGGCCAGTACCGTCGCCATCGTCTCCTGGGAGCGGTGGTATGCTCCCATGATGGAGGAGAGGGCCTCTTGGAGAGTGGGTTCGCCGGGCCTGCCCCCCCCCCTGTCGCACAGCAGCCCTCCCAGTTCCCCTGTGTTCCTGGGCCTCTGTCCCCTGGACGGTGTGCCCACTACCACTGCCCCCAGGTCCTGGTTGTTGTTGGGGTGGTGGGTCAACCTGGGTGCCCTGTAGTGGTGGACACACCGCTAATTGACGTGTCCTGGAGGCAGAGGCATGGGCCCCCTGGGTGGGAGCTGTGCTGGTGTTCCCAGAGGGGGTTGGGTCTGGTGTAGCCTGTGGCTGTCTGTGGGGAACCGACTGTCAAGAGGTCCCCGATGGGCCGGGCTGGTCATCTGGCTCCAGGGAGACAGAGCTGCTGTCATCGCTGGGGGCCTCTTCTGGGGGTGGGATGGACATCTCGGGACCCTCCGTGGCGGTGTGGTGGCATTCGGGTCCTGCAGGGGTATAAAGGTATGGTTATTGCTTCTGTGTGTGGCATTTCGTGTGATGGGTGGGAGTCCGTGTACCCAAGTGCAGGCATTTCCTTGTGGGGGCTTTTGTGAGGGCGGCTTGTGGGGGTGATGTGTGTGTGCAGTGGGCATGCTTTGGTGATGGGTGTCCATGCTTTGTGGTCGCATGCAGGGCTTGGTGTTGGGATGGGTGGGTTGTGATGGTGAGCCTTTTGCTAGTGGTTGGTGTGATGGGGGAGGGGGTGAGGGTGGGGTATGATTTGGCATGCAGGTGGGGTGGGGGTGGGAAGCAGTAGTGAAGATTTGCCTTACCAGAGTCCATTCCTCTGCCTACTCCTGCGAGGCCCTCAGGATGCAGGGTGTGCAAGACTTCCTCCTCCCACGCGGTAAATTCTGGGGGAGTAGGTGGGGGTCCGACGCCAGTCTTCTGCACCGCAATGTTGTGCCTTGATACCATGGAACGCACCTTCCCCCGTAGGTCATTCCATCTCTTCCGGATGTCGTCCTGATTGCGTGGATGCTGTCCCACCGCGTTGACCCTGTCCACTATCCTTTGCCATAGCTCCATCTTCCTGGCAATTGTGGTGTGCTGCACCTGTGCCCCGAAGAGCTGGGGCTCTACACGGACTATTTCCTCCACCATGACCCTGAGTTCTGCGTCACTGAACCTGGGGTGTCTTTGGGGTGCCATGGGGTGGTGTGGTTGAGGTGTGGGGTGGCGTTTGTGGTGATGAGTGTGGTGCGTGTGGTGGTGTGTGGTGTTTGGTGCGTGGATTCTGTGTGGGTGATGGTGTTGTGTGCCTCTGTGTTGTGGGATTGTCTATTCTGTGCTCTCTCTCTAGCCTTCGTCAATGATTCCGGGTCGTAGGGGCATGTGGGTGATGTGGGTGTGTGTTTTATATTGTGTTGGGTGTGTGGGAGTGGTGTTAGTATGTGTATCAGGTGTGTGTATTTCAAACTGACCAATGTGGCTGAGTTTTCTATGTGTGTGTGTATTTTGACCGCGGCGGTGTGTACCGCCAATGGAATACCGCGTTTGAAAGACCGCCACGTGGATTTGTGGGTCGGAATGGTATGGGCGTATTTCTGTTGGCGTGACGGTGGAGGTTTGTTCATCGCCATTTTTTCGCTGACCTTTGGTGTGGCGGACTTTTGTGGATGTCGGGTTTTTGGCGGTTTGCCAGTTGCGGGTCAGAATGACCGTGGCAGTTTACGGCGGCCGCGGCGGTGTTATGGCGGTCTTCTGACCGGCGGTAAGCGCCTTTTACCGCCGAGGTCAGAATGACCACCTATATCTCCAGAACCCTCCAGTGGATTTTGCTACTCCCGTTGTTTCATGAAAAATATATTTTATTTATAATATTGGTGTCAAATTGTTTTCTTGTGTCATGACTTTCTTATTCTGTTGTTTGGTGTGCCTAATTGCTTTACACTTGCTCTTTTAAGTCTTGATGCTCAAAACCACAGCTACCCAGAGTAGGACGCTGGCCTGGTTTGTAGTGGGTACCTTGGGTACTTACACCTCATACCAGGTCCAGTTACCCCTTATTAGTGAAATGTAGTAGTGCTCTAGCAGTTTAGGCTGATAGAGGCAGCTATAGCAGAGCAGCTTAGGCTGAGCTAGGAGACATGCAAATCTCATGCAATACCACTTATAGTTACACAGTACTTATACACAAGTAAAGACAATACTCAGTATTACCAAAAATAAAGGTATTTATTTGGGTGACACAGTACCAAAAATATCTTAGAGACAATACTCCTTCTGGACGTAAGTATTATACACAATATATACACTAGACACCAAAATTAGACATGTAAGTAGTCATAGAACAATGCAAACAATAGGAAATGCTATAGAATGCAATGGGAGAAAATAGGTCTAGGGGCAACAAACCATATACTAAGAAAGTGGAATGCGAATCATGAATTCCCCCCTGGACAAGTGTTGCGTGTGCAGAATCACTGGAGGAGTAAGAATACGGTAAAGGTAAGTAAATTACCCCACCCCAGAGCCCAGAAAAGCAGGAGTAAAGTACTGCAAGTTTCCTTAGGACACACTACACCTCGTGATTGGGATCTTGCAGTAACCAACCAAGTCTGCAAAGAACAACTGCTGGATTCCTGGACCTGAAGACCTGCAAAGAAAGGAGACCAAGCCCAGAAGTCGAAAGAAGTTCCAGGAATGACAGGAGCCCCTGCCAACCCAGAAGAGGGTACAAAAGAAGAGTCCCCAGTTAGTCGAAGACTGCAGGAATGCACCCTAGGAAGATGCCAGCAGGTTCCTGCATGATGCAAAGGATGTCCCACAATGTGAAGATGGATGCAGAGGTGATTTCGTGTTGGAAGTCGCCAACAAGCCTTGGTTACGACAAAAGTGCATTTTGCATCAAAATGGCGGTGGCTGTACCCAGGAGGGACATGGGGGTCTCAACTCTGTGTGAGGAGGAAGAGGGGGCTCTCAGCACTTTAGAGAGCCCTAGGGATGCCAGGCAGCACCCACAGGAGTCCCAGGACATGGGGACAAAGGAGGTGCAAAATGCAGTTGGTGCAGCACAACAAAGAAAGCCCCCCGCCGCTGGAGAACAACTCAGCGAGTTGAGCATCACAGGATGGAGTGCTGGGGATCTGGACCAGGCTGTGCATGAAGGAAGTTTGCAAATAGTGCACAGAGGCCTCCGGAGGTGAAGAAGACGCCGTACACAGGGGTACCATCGTTCTCAGGGAAGGCAAGGTCTTACCTCCTCCAAATTGCATCAGCAGGACCTCAGGATAGTCTATGTCGATGGGGTCCAGTCTCTGTGTCCTTAGGAGCATGCTCGTCACGGTGAGAGGAGTACAAGGGTACCGGTCGTTGTCTTAGAAGGTGCCTGCAGGAGCAGGGGAGTGACTCCGTCACCCCACGGGAGATTTCTTTGGTCCTTCTGGTGCAGGGTGAAGATAGGGAGTCCTCAGAGCGTGCACACCATGGAAACTGTTGCAGTTGCTGGCTGGAGCTGAAGTTGCAGAGGAAAAGTATCCCTTGTGGATACTTTGTTGCTATTACAGCGGTTCCTGGAGCAGGCTGCGGTTGATCCGAGGTAGTTGCAGAGGATTCCTGAAGGAAACTTGCGAGCAGAATCAGAAGAGAACCCACGGAAATCTGAGATGGGAATTGGCTACCTTACAGGTAAGGACCTATCAGGCGGGGTCTCTGACATCACCTGCTGGCACTGGCCACTCACAGGTCTCCAGTGTGTCCCCACACCTTGCAAAGCAAGATGGCTGAAGTCTGGGACACACTGGAGGAGCTCTGAGCACCACCCCTAGGGTGGTGATGGACAGGGGAGTGGTCACTCCCCTTTCCTTTGTCCAGTTTCACACCAGCGCAGGGGACAAGGGGTCCCTGTACCGGTGTACACTGGCTTATGCAAGAGAGGGCACCATCTGTGCCCTTCAAAGCATTCCCAGAGGCTGGGGGAGGCTACCCCTCCCCAGCCTGTAACACCTATTTCCAAAGGAAGAGGGTGTAACACCCTGCTCTCAGAGGAAATGCTTTGTTCTGCCTTCCTGGTACTGGACTGCCGAGACCCCAGGAGGGCATAACCCTGTCTGTGAGGGGGCAGCAGCGGAAGCTGCAGTGCAAGCCTCAGACATCTGGTGTGGCAGTACTGGGGGTCCATGGTCGAGCCCCCAGGATGCATGGAATTGGCTCCACAATACCAAATTTGGAATGTGGGACAATTCCATTATCTTAGACATGTTGCATGCCCATATTAGGAGTTACCATTGTGAAGCTACATGTAGTGTACGTGTGTAATGGCGTCCCCGCACTCACAAAGTCCGGGGAAATGGCCCTGAACTAGGTGGGGGCACCTTTGTTTGTGCAAGGGTACCCTCACACTTAGTAACTTTGCACCTAACGTTCAACAAATGAGGGTTAGACATAGAGGTGACTTTAAGTTACTTAAGTGCAGTGAAAATGTCTGTGAAATAACATTTGCGTTATTTCACGCAGGCTGCAATGGCAGGCCTGTGCAAGGGTTTGTCTGAGCTCCCTATGGGTGGCAAAAGAAATGCTGCAGCCCATATGGATCTAACGGAACCCCAATGCCCTGGGTACCTAGTTACCATATACTAGGGACTTATAAAGGGGGTCCAGTGTGCCAATTGAAATTGGTAAATGAAGTCACTAGCCTACAGTGACAAATTTAAAAGCAGAGAGAGCATAAGAACTGTGGTTCTGGTTAGCAGAGCCTCAGTGACACAGTCAAGCACTATACAGACACACATATTAGGCCATAAACTATGAGCACTGGGGTCCTGACCAGCAGGATCCAGTGAGACAGGTAAAAACATACTGACATACAGGTAAAAATGGGGGTAACATGCCAAGGAAGATGGTACTTTCCTACACCCAGAGTTGAGCTAGAGGTTACACAAATAAACATGACTGAACCCAAGATGGTTTGGCAATTGTATTACACAGTGAGGTCACACAACCCCACCATATAATACACCACCCTGCTCACATTGGTGCCTAGCAGTGGGATCCAGAACTTGTGTTTAGCTGTACCAAACATTTAATAAGTGAAATCAACACTGAAGAAAATGTTTTAAATGTTTTGCCAAGATCTGAGTCTCCAAGGCACTGTATTCCAGGAGTCAGAAACGTTGTCCAAAGTTTGAAAAAGTTTCACAAAGTTTGGTAAAAGTTTGGACTGGGTCTCCATAGATTGGAAAACATGGGAAACAAATTGGCTACATTGCTCACTCTCAAGTTCAATGACCTGAGGGAGCTGGGCTGGGACAGAAAAATCAGGTTGGGGATCCTGCCATAAAAGGAGAACCTGGGGAAGTGCCTAAGTGCCTGAGTGAAAGCGAGTTAAGTCCAAGCTCAACTAGCAAAGTCAATCGTCCATAACAGTGGGGATGAGGAGCACAGCAGGGACCTCCTTGATAATAAGGATGAGGGGGACAACACAGTGTGCCCTCCACCATTAGTTTGAGGCATGCTTTCACATCTGGGAGTAAGGAAATGCCCAAGAATCTAGAGGTTTGACTTAGAGCCTGTTTCAGAGTTGGATTGAGGGGTTACTCCATCACAACGGTGACAGATATCCGGTCTGCTGAAATATAAATCCCATAGGATATAATGGGATTTCTTTTTCGGCAGATGGGATATCTGTCACCGTTGTGAAGGAGTAAACCCTCTGCCAAGCTTTAAGGGCCTTATTATGAGTCTGGCGTTCCAAGGACATCCAGACTCGCTGTGGTGGTCGCACCACTGTGGCAGTCCATTTAACACATTACGACCTTGGAGGTTGGACCACCACAGGTCCACAGTCACTGCTGGTAACAAGGTTCCCAACAGGCTGACAGTGGTCAGACTCATGATCAGCAACAGCGGCGTTGAAATCTTGAGCATTTCGAGGGTGCTGTAGTGCTACAGTATTGGCCTCGGCTCCCTTGAGGGACTGTTAGTGCCAGGCCGACTGGCGGGAACATCGTAATATGATCTTCTCACCGGTCAGCTTGGTGGGAACATTGTAATACAGAGGAGGAGGAGGCAGCACTAAAAGAAAGAAGACTGGCACTAAAGGAGAGAAGGGTCAAGCTGGGGCTGAAATCCCAAGGAGATGGTGGTAGCAAAAAAGCACACAGGTAACTGCAGGGGTTGCACATGACCCCAGGTTACCCAGAAGTATTGTTTCCAAGCATGTAAATAGGGATGATACAGATAAATGGCTAGAATCTTATGAGAGGGTTCCTAGGATGAGTAGAATGGGTGCCCAACATTGGGGATCCTCATTGTGGAAGCTAGTTCCAACAGTCAGGGGAAATTAGCTTCTGACACTAGAAGATGAGGCTGCGGTACAATGTTCACACAGGAAGGAGGCACTCATTCAGCTATTTGGTTTAACCTCTGAAGAATATAAACATGGGGTCAACTCAGATATGGGTGGACCTTGAGGATGCCTCTGTGAAAATTACCGAATGACTAGGTAAAGTTTAACCAGGTAGATACTTATAAAGGGTTCACCAATTTATTGGTAGAAGAACATATACTTGCAGAATGTACCCCAGAGAAGATACACCTGTATCTGGTGGATTTTAGGTTAACTAGCCCTAGAAAGATGGGGCAAATGTTTGGTTATTGGGTATGCACAAGGGTACCCAAGTAGTCCTAAGTAGGAGATCGCAAAAGTGGACTTTGAGGGACATCGATCCCTGTGGTCAAAGTCGCCCCAATATGAACTGTGGACTAAAGAATAAGCTTGGTAGTCCTTTGTTGACCACACAGCACCTGAATTGGTCACCCAGTCTAACCAGAGTAGCAGAACTCAACTGTTTAAACTTATGAAAAGTTTCTAAACTTTACGGTTATCAATGCTTGTTTGTGCTTACATCTTACTTCAAGTTCTATCTCTCCAGAACCCTCTGGTGAGTTTTGCTCATTTTGATGTCTAAAAATTCATAAAAATATAATATATTTTTATAAATTGGTGTTCGAATTTCTTTCATATGACATGACTTCCTTTTTTCATTATTTGGTGCACCTAAATGCTGCTCAAAGCCAGAGTTACCCAGTGTTCAGTGAGAGGTTTTCCAAACATGCCTGAGTGGACCCAAGGTCATTTTGTGAGTGTATTACATGGTAAGGTCACTCATCAATACCATATAATACACCACAATCCTCACATAAAACAAACAACAGAACACAACTGTAGGAGGCTGGCCTGCTTGTAGTGGGTACCAAAGGTACTTACACCTTGTGCTAAGCCAAAGTTAATCCTTATTAGTAGAATAGAAGTGTTTCTAGCAGCTTAGGCTGATAGAAGGTAGCTATGGCAAAGCAGCTTAGGCTGAACTAGAAGACATGAAAGCTCCTACTTTAACACTTATATCATATGCACAATATCATAAGAAAACACAATACACAGAGTTACTAAAAATAAAGGTACTTTATTTTTATGACAATATGCCACAAGTATCTCAGTGAGTACCCTCAGTAAGAAGGTAAGTAATACACACAAGTTATATGTATACAAACCAAAATCAGGTAAGTAAGAGTCAGAAAAGTAATGCAAACAGTGTAGAATTACAATAGGTTGCAATAGGCTAGCATAGGTATAGGGGCAACACAAACCATATACTCCAAAAGTGGAATGCGAATCACGAATGGACCCCAGACCTATGTGAGCTTGTAGAGGTGTAGTGTGGTTAGTTTCATGTATCATTTGGACTCTACAGACATTAAAGGCAGGTCGCATTCCGTGGCAGCACATCCGAGCCAGGGAGATATTTTTTTCTTTTAATTTGACACGTCAACAACAGCTGATGGCTAAAAAGGAAGCGACGTATGTTATGTTACATATTGAAAAGTTGGAGAAGTTGCCTTTTTCTGTGGCTGAGATTCCATCTGCTGAATGGTTGGTTCACGGGGTTATAAATTTGCCGATTTCCACTCTGCAATTCACTTCTTGTTTGAAACATTTTCCGGTGGGTAGATATGAGCAGTTGGGAGACAGTTACATACATGAGGTGTGGGAGCTTCCCTTTTTATACAGATGTCTTAATGGTATGAGGGAGGTTTTTCTTAGCGGTAGCGAATGTGAAACTTCTGTCAGCCATTCGATGGTTTGTAAGCAGCTGTCTTTGCATGGGGCGTGTAATGCCTCGGTTGCGAACTTGGCTTGCTATCTTAAGGGAGTTCCAGTCCCAGTAATTAAAAACACTTTCCAGGTGATTTCAAATGGCAGCTACGTTCTTCTTAACAGTGAAGCCTGTTGTGGCATGCGTGCCGGAATAGTTTGCGTAGTCGTTGTCACCAAGGCCGTTACGTGCTGCGGGAATGTGTTGTTTCCCCCCACTCCGGGGG
Source organism: Pleurodeles waltl (assembly GCF_031143425.1). Lineage (NCBI taxonomy): Eukaryota > Metazoa > Chordata > Amphibia > Caudata > Salamandridae > Pleurodeles > Pleurodeles waltl. Next base: position 251,037,661 of record NC_090443.1, read on the forward strand.
TAGCGGACATCTGGCCTCACATTGCTACTTCCAAGGTGAATTTCGACAAGTTGAGTCGACTAAAGGCTCTATTGTTTCAAAAGCATGTGGCCCTTACATCTGCACGCGAGACCTGCGCACTTCAGGTGGCGAGGTCATCAGCAGAAATACAGTCCCTGTTGAATACTAATTTTCCGAGCCACTTTGGTGAACTCGTGGGACGTATATTTAATGCGTCCAGCACTGCTGAAATTGCACATTTTTTCAAAGCCGTTGGTGTTGGTTTTGCTCATTCCTTCTCTTCCATATTCGGTTTGATACCATTGGCTATTCATTCTATTTTCGGAAGCATTTTGGGGGGATTTCCGATTACTTTGGCTTTGTTGGCTGGTGTTTTGCTGTTGCTGTTGTTCTTCCGCAATGGCTGTCCCACCACAACGAGATCCCATATAGGCGCTCCCGTCAGCGCAGCTGTGTCGTGAACGCATGATGCAGCATTTTGGAGCAACACTCCTAGGACAGTTGGAGTGTGACTGGTCTCTGTCATTCCGACCAGTTTTGGATTGTGTGCAGCCCGTGTTTCGGTGCCTTTGGTTCTCGTTTGAACATGCACTGGCTCTCTGTCTCTCACTGCAACGCCCCCCAGTGGTTGATACTGATCTGTTGATGTTCCCGATTAGGGCTCATTCCCAGACTTGTGCACTGCGGTTGTGTTTGCTTCGTGAGGCAGTTTATGAGATTCCCTTCCTGGAGGAAGATGGTATTGTCTCATTCATAGGCCCTGCACGGGGTGCCGCCCTGGATAGTTATGGGGCTTTAGAACACACCTGCTCCATGATAGTATTTGGCGTGGATTTTCCAGTATTGACGTCTGTCGAGGTGGAGGATCTCCTGCTTTCCGTGGCTTCCATTTAAGAAATTGGATTTTTTGCAAATTTACATTTTAATGATTTGGCTTTACCGTCACATGCTTACAAATTTAGACGTACATTTATGCTTTGATGTCCTCTGAAATTGTCGAAATATATTTTGTATATTTTTGTATCTGGGGCGTATTATTGTTTCGTTTTTAATTAGAACCACTTGCTACCGACAAGGGGAGGGTGTAGTGTGGTTAGTTTCATGTATCATTTGCGCGTTAGCTTTGGGCTTTAGGCCTTCATGCACTTTGCCCTGGATGTATTTTATTCCTTTGCTCGCAGCATAGAGCCTCTGTGCACTTTGCTCTAAATGCTTTTTATTTAGCTTCGTAATGTTAATTTTAAATAACCAGTTCTACAGTCTTGTTTTATTTTCTTCTATCACACTGTTTAGCTTACTTCAGCACCAGAGTTCTCAAACAATACATTCTTGCTCGCTCTGTGCTTCAGTCAAGGATAGAGTCTGGTACATTGCCGATAGACGTGGTAGTTTAGTCTTTAGGGTTCGTAGAAAGTATACATTCTTACGTAGGGACGTTTCTTAGAACACCGGCGTGTTACTTATAAAAACACTTCTTAGTCCTAGTACAGGTAAGAGGGAGATTCCAACCAGGGAACCACAACTAGACGCTGACTGCCTCGTTGCAGATGCTGAACCAGATCACAGGTCTTTGCTCAGGTATGAGGATTGATGGTTTCCCGGGGAATCTAAAAGGCAAGTTAGGAGCTTAACATGCTGTGCTCGAAATATAACTAACTGAGAGAGAGTAGAATTTATTAACACCATGATAGAAATATTCTTATGTTTCACTCTCCTCGTGACTATTTCAATCCTACTGTGTTGTATGGTTCTGGTTATTGCGGCTCACGCCTTAATATCTAAAATGCAGTCGTTTTATTAAAACAATATATAAAACTCAAAACTGCCTTTGTCATTTGTATATGAGATCATACTGTAAATGAGAGAATTGGTTTGGATCTGAGTGACCACGACTTCCCTGAGAAGTTCCAAAGATGTCATGCGCTCGGCTGCCCAATCATCCCTCCCCCAGGGGAGAGATGAGGCACTGCTAGTTAGCCGGAGCAAAACCGGATTGAGGGTGACAGAGGTCCTTCTAAGTGGGTCAGACTCAGACCCCCACACCAGGAACGATCCTGCTACCTAGAAATCCAGTAGTCTCATTTAGGATAATGAGAGCCCACGCGACATGGCGCCGCCAACGATTGGTCTGGCTCTAATTTTCGGGTCCGGCTGACTCTCTCGGTCTCATATGTCTTTTGACTCCTCAGTTCCGTAAACGGAGACGTCCGTGGCACTGAGGTTTTCCGCCACCACGATATAGGTACATCCTATTGTTTTGTGGACGGTTGTTCAAGCTTGAACTCTAAAAGGAAAACCCCGATATTGGTGTGCCTTCTCTGAACTAGCGCTGTTTTCATAATGGCAAATCCCTAAGTGATGAACATAGCAGTTAATATGCGACAACCGCTCACAGGACATCTGATAGCACATGGTCTGACGAACCAGGGGGGTCCAGTCACGTTTGTGGTGGACGCCCATGCAGCCTTTAGAACAGAACTTTTTTATTCTTGGGTCATATTTCCGGCAGTTGATGGAAATTCAAACACATTTCACGATTACACTTTGGCGAATGTCCCTGGACAATACAGGGCATATGCATATTTAGAAATACCTCTCTCTTATCAAGAACATAATAATTGGCTTGATGGCACCCTACCCCACACCATAGCATCAGTTAGGCTCGGCCCACTGAGTAACGATGGTCCTACCTGGCCTTTATTGGCTACATATACACCACATCCAGCGGTTGCTCAATTGACGGTGGCTGAAGTTCGTCAATTATATACAGAATTAACGGCTACATATAGACGGTTAGTTCAATTTGTGATGCAGACACTTAACACAAACCCAGCGCATGCTGCTCCGGCACAACCACATGCAGTGGTTCCGGGTATCAATCCGGCCACTGTACACTCAGTTATGGGTAAGGTACCGGCTAAACGAGCGGAAACTCCATTTTGGCTGGCGCAAAAGATTAATACGCTGGAAGCAGTATTTCCCCATACGGGACCTCAGGATAAACACAGAATATTGACGATGTGTTTGCCGTATGGAATGGTTCCTACAGTGGATCATTGTAATACCTGGGGCACGGTGTTTGCAGCGCTCTACACTACAGCACAAGGTACACCGACATTGGCTAATTTGCCGGAGGTGCTCAAACAAATTCAAGATGAATATGGGGCTGCCCCGGCCTTAGATTTAGGGATGCAGCTGATAGGCAATTTTGCCACGGTTTCTTCCATCATATTGAGTAATCTGAAAGGGGAGGCAGTAGCCCTAGCGGTGCGTATGCGTCTTCGAGACGTCCCGCAGCTTAATCAAGAGCGGGAGCTGCCGAGAATAATAGCGGAAACATATTCAAGTATCGGTTGTGATAGCCTAGGGGCTAGACCGCAGAAACCACAGTTTCAAGGTAAAGGTAGTAAGGATACTACTAAACAACAGCAACCTGAGGGTACTAAAAAGCGCTGGGAGAAAAAACAACAAACACCTAAAAAGGAAAGGGGAGAATATCCGCAAACGGAGACCCCGCAGGCTAGGTATAATCTCAGGAATAGGGATAACTTGAAGACGCCTGTTAAATATCAATATGCTGATACACGCCAATCTCGTTCCTTTCAGGACTCATCGGAAAAGAGAAATGAGAGAGGTGGGCGGTCAGAGCGGAGAACAGAGTACGTGACACCAAGGCAGGAATCACAATGCTCATCGAAGGTTTCTGTCAAGAAGGAAGAGAAACCGGTCCAACAAAAACAGCAGTTTAAAAAGAAGAAAGTGGCGGCGGTCTCAGTTAGACATGCCACACAAGAAGAGAGTTCTCTTGAAGAACAAGACATGGGCACTAGCACTGTTAGACAGCGTGGCAGAGGTCACAATAGTTCGCCGGAATCTTCTAGAGCATCTGGAGGTGAAAGCAACTGATGACTTCATACAAGTTGAAACAGCAGATATGCGTGTCTCTGATCCCGATAGAGTTTATACAGTAACTTTACAATTAGAAGGGGACATTGAGCGCAGTATAAACGCCATCTTTTGGGACCGTGTGGTCAAATTGTATGACATTCTGCTGGCTGAACAAGATTGGTCCCCAGACTTTGTTCGCGATTGCCCAGTAGGGGAGGAGGTGATTACAACTTCATTTTCACCACTTGTTCCGGGAGAACTCGCGGAGTCCTATGGCATCGAATGGGCTCTGGCACAAGCACCCGCCTTATATAGAAATCATGTGGGGTGGGATAGGGATTCACCTTACCATGTAATTCCAATTAAAGGCGAGCCTCAGCCACAACCGCAATATCCTATAAAATTTGAAGCGAGGGCATCAGTGAGGAAAATAATTACACAATTGGAGTACCAGGGGGTTATTGAATCCTGTGTCTCGCCGATTAATAATCCCTTATTTCCTGTAGCTAAACCGGACCATTCTTATAGGATAGTGGTGGACTACAGACATTTAAATGGCTATACACGCACATATGCAATACAAAATTCACACAGCGCAGCGCTCATGAATAATATTGTACGTAAGAAATACAAAACGACTTTAGATATCTTGAATGGATTCTTCTGCCAGAATATAGCAGCCGAAAGTAGGGACTATACGAGCTTTAGTGCGTTTGGCTCTCAGAAAAAGTTTTGTCGTTTGCCTCTGGGGTATAAGAATAGCCCAGGACTATTTTCGGCTAGTGTAACTGAAATTCTGCACAAGTTGGACCCTGAGGCTTTGTCATATGTTGATGACATATATCTGACAGACGATGAGTTACTACAACATTTAAGACGGGTAGCCCGCATTGTTGTGGGATTTGCCGATATTGGCTACAAATTTAACTTCCGAAAGTCGAAAATTGCCTTCCTCAGCGTAATTTTCCTGGGATATGAGCTGTCGAATGAGGGCAAGAGCTTAGCGCCACACTTTTTGGAAAAATTTGCACGGTTGCAACCTCCTAATACGATTAAGAAACTCCAGTCATTGTTGGGATTTTTAAATTTTGGCAGAACATACATTCCTGATTATGCTACACGTATAAAACCATTATACGAATTGATTCGTCCAAATTTTTATAGTAGATTTTGGACGATTGAGCATACACATACTCTTCGAGACTTGCAAAATGATCTCCTAGCTGCGAAGCATTTACATACACGGGACAATAGGACACATCTGGTCATCAGGGTGATACCTGGGGCCGTTGGGTTTACGTATGTCACCTTTAATGAGGGTGACACAGTCCCGATAGGATACAAGTCCCACTTGTATTCTGCTGCAGAACAACGGTTTGCACAAACTGAGAAAATTCTCACTGCTGTACAGATGGCTGTGATTAAAGAACGACCTCTTGCCCAGGGCCAACGCTTCATTGTCGTTTCCCCGATTCCAGCCTTAGAGGCTGTTACAAAGGCGAGTGTTCCTAATTCGAAAGCGTTACACCCGCGATGGATACAATGGGCAACGTCTTTGACAGCCACTGATGTAGATTACATATTAGACCCGAAACTGCAGACACAGGAATTTCTCCAATATGAAATGGAATACCCAGTTCCCGCTGGTACGTTGCCTATTCATCAATATCAAGTGGTCATGTACACTGATGGCTCCGCGCAACCTGCGTTGGGGACTAAACAACAGTATTCTGCTGCATGTGCGGTGGTGAGCGGCTATATGGAGGGGGGGAAGTTCTGCCCCCAACATACTTATACAAGGACCTTGGGAGACTGTACAGCACAGCTGGCTGAGCTGAAAGCTCTAATATTGGCCTTAGAAAATGTTGATCTGGCACAGTTTACACTGCTTGTTTGTGATTCCTATTACTGTGTGCAGTCTTTCAATGAATATTTACATTACTGGAGGTTGAATGGGTTCAGAGATTCCAAGGGTAACACCATTAAACACAAATTACTGTGGGGTAAGGTTGCGGATCTGAAGGAGACGCTTCCTAAGGTCCATGTTGTACATACACTTGGACACCAGCGCGTTGGAATACACGTGGCTGGAAATGCTTTGGCTGATGAAGCCGCAAAGTCGGCAGTGGCAGTTGCCACTGTGGCCGCAGTGACTCGTTCGAGTTCCAAACCAGACACAGAGATTTTGGCTGCCGTAAAGGCTAGGGCTGATGGCACGCCATTTCCTAAAGGATTCCCTTCTAAATATAGTTAATGCAGGGGTGGTATGCTAAACGCTGTAGTTAAAATCCCAGGCGTTGGTGTACGTGATGTGCCCAATAAAATTGTGCGACCTCAAATGATCACTGCAGCTCATGCTGGCGTGGCTGCCACAATTTCGCTCTTACAGGCCTGTTACTGGTGGCCTGATCTCTATAAAGAGACGAAACAGTATGTCCTTTGTTGTGACATTTGTCAACAAATTAAAGTTTCCACGGCTAAACGCCCGCAGCAGACGCCCCTTCTCATATCGAATAAACCATTACAGTGTGTGTACTTGGATCATTGTGGTCCGCTGACACCAGATAGTGCGTACAAATATATCTTGGTAGCTGTAGATTTGTGCTCCAGATTTGTGTGGGTCTGGCCACAGCGCTCGGCTGACGCTCGAACTGTTATTAAAGATTTGCGCATCTTTGTCGATATATATGCAGTTGCGGCATTCCATTCGGACCAGGGCCCTGCTTTTGCCTCTAAGGCATTCAGGGACACCATGGCTTCATTGGGGGTCCAACTCCAGTTCTCGTCTCCATTTCATCCCAAGGGAAATTCTGTCGTGGAGCGTTTAAATCGCGATTTAAAGCAATCCTTAACAGCCAGAGTTATAGGTACGGGTCGTAGTTGGCTAGCCCACCTGGATGGAGTACAGAGAGCACTGAATAACTTGCCTAGAAGGTCCCTGGGGGGTCGTACTTCATATGAGTGCCTATTTGGAACACGTATGTATGTTCCTGATCTAGATGGTCCTGGTGTGGAGACGGCAGATACGCCCTTTGACATAAATGATCATGTCACTGTTTTGCAGGATTTACAACAATTCCGTGAAGATAACTCTTCTGCCAGTGCTGCCTCCACAGGAATTAAGGATGAACCAGTAACGCCTACTGGTTGGATTCCCAGAATTGGGGATCTTGTGCGTGAAAAGGTCGCAGTGAAAAAATAATTTGGTCCTTCGTATCGAGTGCCGGTCCATGTGCTGGGGGTCCACGGCACGAGAACTGTGATTTTGCCACCGCTGCAAGGGGCCAAAGGAAATCGCTTTGTTTCCATTGATAATGTCAAGTTACAACATGTGGCCGATTCTGCACAGCAGACCAAGAGGGACGCCCAGTAGTTCCAGAATCCCTCTCACTACTGGGGACGAAGTTCCGCTGCAGGTGATTTGCACCGACAATATTTCCTCTCCGAGCTTGGGGAGGGTGGAAGCTGATCTTGCGTTTGTTCCACTAACGGCGCATAATTTGGAATCTTTTGATCAAGTTGCTGTAAGTACTGCTGAGGTCTCTGAAAGTGTGGTCTACAGCATACCAAGGCGAGAGCCACAATCTGCTCCGTTGTTTACGGTTGCACCTTTCGCGAGAACTGCCTCCGGCTTCTTCAACACCGCTGATGATACCGTGTCGGACTCCTCGTCCTCTTCTACATCAGCCCTGGGTCCACGTAAGATGCTGTGTTGGCTCAAACATACATATTTTGTTGTTCCGTGGAACTATCTGTGGCTTTTCATGGCTGTGATGACTTTTTTCTGTGGCTGGGGTTTGTTGTTACTTTTTTTCTGGTGATACATGGTCATTTTCTTCCTGGACGATCTGAAATTGAGCACGTGGAGAAGGTGTTGAAACCACATTTTTCGTCACACATGGTCCGAAGAGACTTGTCCTTTGTGAACATTTCTGCTGTACCAATTCCGAATGGGATTGTGTGGGATAGAGTAATGTTTGATATATATGGTCCCACTGAAATAATTCAAATACCGTATGTTCTCAAATTGTCGAATGATATCGTTATACCTGGCATTGTATCTGATGATTGGGATGTGAAGACAGTAGATTCTATGTTGACAGAATTGCAATATTATACTGTCTATGAAAATGAAGATGCTTACCAATTTAGAGATAATTATGGTGATATGTTTTGCTACAATTATTATAGACACCACTTTATTCATAAAGCCAGTAGCCCGAAAACGATATTTGAATATATGCAATGGGAACATTGCCCGACTCCTCCGCGGGGGAGTTCTAAAACTTATTATGATAAATTTGCATATTTTTCTGGCCATAATCAACAGAATGCTAAGTCTTACTATTTTAAGGTTACTCCACATACTAATAAGCAAATGTTATTGACTGATACTAAATTACTGTATTCAAATTTGTTTGTATCCAAACTTTCAGTTGAGGGGTATGAATATTGGTCCAAAACTGTTGATTTGAAAAGTGTCTGGGGAATGAAGAACTGGCAAATGCGGGGTAGGGCCACATTGTTCAGGGCATGTATTATTCCAGTCCAAATGATTTTCTTGAATGACACTGTGCAACAGACTAGCTGTTTGGGCTTAGCAACAATTAAAGACTTGAATTTGCCTAGCATACCTGTCCCTTCAAAATTGAAAAATTGGCTGCACTATGTTAATGCCACGTTTAGTGAGCTTACAGACTGGGTCCAGAATGGTACGCTTTACACGTCCGGGTGGGTGGTTATTGTGGCCCGTAGACACTAATGGTTGTCATCAACGTTTTGTCACCTCTTCAGGGGGGTTCAGGACTGGTAGGGCAGACCCTCGCTACATATCAACAGAACATGCTGATATCATTACTACATATAGCGTGGGGAAGCTTTGTCAACAATGGTTAAAGTCGTCCACACTAGATGCAGTTAAATCACATCTCAAGTTACTGTCTAATAATACTGACTTGCAAGATTTTTTGTCAGGTCCAAAGGTACCATGGAAAAAACGTTTTTTGTATGAAGTGTACAATGAGATTTGGAAACTTTCACAACAAGAGGCGGCGGCCCGGTTGAGGCAGATAAATCAGGAAAATTTAAAACAAGCATTGTCTGTTGTGGATAATGGAATGCATATCCTATCAGACCGTGTATATACGATTGATAACATTGTTTCCTCTGCTATAGACATTATTAAATCGGATATGTCTTCTTTATATCATGGGCAGAGTCACACGCGGTCCATCATGCAGTTGGGTTGGACTCTACAGACATTAAAGGCAGGTCGCATTCCGTGGCAGCACATCCGAGCCAGGGAGATATTTTTTTCTTTTAATTTGACACGTCAACAACAGCTGATGGATAAAAAGGAAGCGACGTATGTTATGTTACATATTGAAAAGTTGGAGAAGTTGCCTTTTACTGTGGCTGAGATTCCATCTGCTGAATGGTTGGTTCACGGGGTTATAAATTTGCCGATTTCCACTCTGCAATTTACTTCTTGTTTGAAACATTTTCCGGTGGGTAGATATGAGCAGTTGGGAGACAGTTACATACATGAGGTGTGGGAGCTTCCCTTTTTATACAGATGTCTTAATGGTATGAGGGAGGTTTTTCTTAGCGGTAGCGAATGCGAAACTTCTGTCAGCCATTCGATGGTTTGTAAGCAGCTGTCTTTGCATGGGGCGTGTAATGCCTCGGTTGCGAACTTGGCTTGCTATCTTAAGGGAGTTCCAGTCCCAGTAATTAAAAACACTTTCCAGGTGCTTTCAAATGGCAGCTACGTTCTTCTTAACAGTGAAGCCTGTTGTGGCATGCGTGCCGGAATAGTTTACGTAGTCGTTGTCACCAAGGCCGTTACGTGCTGCGGGAATGTGTTGTTTCCCCCCACTCAATTTAGGGGGGTAGCGGACATCTGGCCTCACATTGCTACTTCCAAGGTGAATTTCGACAAGTTGAGTCGACTAAAGGCTCTATTGTTTCAAAAGCATGTGGCCCTTACATCTGCACGCGAGACCTGCGCACTTCAGGTGGCGAGGTCATCAGCAGAAATACAGTCCCTGTTGAATACTAATTTTCCGAGCCACTTTGGTGAACTCGTGGGACGTATATTTAATGCGTCCAGCACTGCTGAAATTGCACATTTTTTCAAAGCCGTTGGTGTTGGTTTTGCTCATTCCTTCTCTTCCATATTCGGTTTGATACCATTGGCTATTCATTCTATTTTCGGAAGCATTTTGGGGGGATTTCCGATTACTTTGGCTTTGTTGGCTGGTGTTTTGCTGTTGCTGTTGTTCTTCCACAATGGCTGTCCCACCACAACGAGATCCCATATAGGCGCTCCCGTCAGCGCAGCTGTGTCGTGAACGCATGATGCAGCATTTTGGAGCAACACTCCTAGGACAGTTGGAGTGTGACTGGTCTCTGTCATTCCGACCAGTTTTGGATTGTGTGCAGCCCGTGTTTCGGTGCCTTTGGTTCTCGTTTGAACATGCACTGGCTCTCTGTCTCTCACTGCAACGCCCCCCAGTGGTTGATACTGATCTGTTGATGTTCCCGATTAGGGCTCATTCCCAGACTTGTGCACTGCGGTTGTGTTTGCTTCGTGAGGCAGTTTATGAGATTCCCTTCCTGGAGGAAGATGGTATTGTCTCATTCATAGGCCCTGCACGGGGTGCCGCCCTGGATAGTTATGGGGCTTTGGAACACACCTGCTCCATGATAGTATTTGGCGTGGATTTTCCAGTATTGACGTCTGTCGAGGTGGAGGATCTCCTGCTTTCCGTGGCTTCCATTTAAGAAATTGGATTTTTTGCAAATTGACATTTTAATGATTTGGCTTTACCGTCACATGCTTACAAATTTAGACGTACATTTATGCTTTGATGTCCTCTGAAATTGTCGAAATATATTTTGTATATTTTTGTATCTGGGGCGTATTATTGTTTCGTTTTTAATTAGAACCACTTGCTACCGACAAGGGGAGGGTGTAGTGTGGTTAGTTTCATGTATCATTTGCGCGTTAGCTTTGGGCTTTAGGCCTTCATGCACTTTGCCCTGGATGTATTTTATTCCTTTGCTCGCAGCATAGAGCCTCTGTGCACTTTGCTCTAAATGCTTTTTACTTAGCTTCGTACTGTTATTTTTAAATAACCAGTTCTACGGTCTTGTTTTATTTTCTTCTATCACACTGTTTAGCTTACTTCAGCACCAGAGGTCTCAAACAATACATTCTTGCTCGCTCTGTGCTTCAGTTAAGGATACAGTCTGGTACATTGCCGATAGACGTGGTAGGAGTTTAGTCTTTAGGGTTCGTAGAAAGTATACATTCTTATGTAGGGACGTTTCTTAGAACACCGGTGTGTTAGTTATAAAAACCCTTCCTAGTCCTAGTACAGGTAAGAGGGAGATTCCGACCAGGGAACTACAACTAGATGCTGACTGCCTCGTTGCAGATGCTGAACCAGATCACTGGTCTTTGCTCAGGTATGAGGGTTGATGGTTTCCCGGGGAATCTAAAAGGCAAGTTAGGAGCTTAACATGCTGTGCTCGAAATATAACTAACTGAGAGAGAGTAGAATTTATTAACACCATGATAGCGTTATTCTTATGTTTCACTCTCCTCGTGACTAGTTCAATCCTACTGTGTTGTATGGTTCTGGTTTTTGCGGTTCACGCCTTAATATCTAAAATGCAGTAGTTTTATTAAAACAATATATAAAACTCAAAACTGCCTTTGTCATTTGTATATGAGATTATACTGTAAATGAGAGAATTGGTTTGGATCTGAGTGACCACGACTTCCCTGAGAAGTTCCAAAGATGTCATGCGCTCGGCTGCCCAATCATCCCTCCCCCAGGGGAGAGATGAGGCACTGCTAGTTAGCCGGAGCAAAACCGGATTGAGGGTGACAGAGGTCCTTCTAAGTGGGTCAGACTCAGTCCCCCACACCAGGAACGATCCTGCTACCTAGAAATCCAGTAGTCTCATTTAGGATAATGAGAGCCCACGCGACAGAGGGTCACTGGGACTGTAAGAAAACAGTCAGGGTGTTCAAGATAACCCACCCCAAGACCCTGAAAAGTAGGAATAAAGTACACTTACTACCCCAAAAGAGCACAATAGTCGTGATAGGGGGATTCTGCAAGAACAACACACACCAGCAGTGCACTGACAACGGATTTCTGGACCTGAGGACCTTCAAGGCAAGGGGACCAAGTCCAATAGTCGTGACAGTGTCCAGGGGGGGCAGGAGCCCAGGAAACCCCAGATAAAGGTGCAAGGAAGCTGCCTTCTGGATGGAAGAAGCTTGGAATTCTGCAAGAAAGAAGAGGACTAGGAACTTCTCCTTTGGAAGACAGATGTCTTACGTTGAGATGAAGCTTGCAGAGGTGTTCCCACGCAGAAATACCACAAACAAGCCTTGCTAGCTGCAAGGGTTGCTGTAGAGGTTTTTGGGTGCTGCTGAGGACCAGGAAGGACCAGGATGTCACCACTTGGAGGAGGAGACAGAGGGGGCACTCAGCAACTCAGAGAGCCCTCACAGAAGCAGGGAGCACATGCAGAAGTACCCCAACAGGCACTTAGAAGATTAGTTAACCAGAGTCCACACAAAGTTACAAAAGAGGATCCCACGACTTCGGAGGCCAACTCAGAGGGAAGTGCACTGCAGGACAGAGTGCTGGGGACCCAGGCTAGGCTGTGCACAAAGCAAATCCTGGAAGAGTGCACAGGAGCTGGAGCAGCTGCAAATCACTCAGTACACAGCTTTGCAGTCTAGCATGGGGAGGCAAGGACTTACCTCCACCAAACTTGGACTGAAGAGTCACTGGACTGTGGGAGTCACTTGGACAGAGTTGCTGTGTTCCAGGGACCACGCTCGTCAGGATGAGAGGGGACCCAGACGACCAGTGATGCAGTCTTTTGGTGCCTGCGTTAGCAGGCGGAAGATTCAGTCGACACACAGGAGATATCTTCTGAGCTTCTGGTGCAGGGTGAAGGCTGGCTACCCCCAGAGCATGCACCACCTGGAAACAGTCGAGAAAGCTGGCAGGATTAGGCGATCCAATCTTGCTGGTAGTCGTCTTGCTACTTTGTTGTGGTTTTGCTGGCGTCCTGGAGCAGTCAGGGGTCGATCCTTGGTAGAAGGTGAAGAGGGAGATGCAGAGGAACTCTGGTGAGCTCTTGCATTCTTTATCTGAATAATTCCCCAAAGCAGAGACCCTAAATAGCCAGAAAAGGAGGGTTGGCTACCAAGAAAGGAGGATTGGCTACCAAGTGAGGTAAGAGCTTATCAGAAGGAGCCTCTGACATCACCTTCTGGCACTGGCCACTCAGAGCAGTCCAGTGTGCCCCCAACACCTCTGTTTCCAAGATGGCAGAGGTCTGGGACACACTGGAGGAGCTCTGGACACCTCCCCTGGGAGGTACTGGTCAGGGGAGTGGTCACTCCCCTTTCCTTTGTCCAGTTTCGCACCAGAGCAGGGCTGGGGGATCCCTGAACCGGTGTAGACTGGCTTATGCAGAGATGGGCACCATCTGTGCCTATCAAAGCATTTCCAGAGGCTGGGGGAGGCTACTCCTCCCCAGTCCTTCACACCTATTTCCAAAGGGAGAGGGTGTAACACCCTCTCTCAGACAAAATCCTTTGTTCTGCCTTCTTGGGCCTGGGCTGCCTGGATCCCAGGAGGGCATAAACCTGTCTGAGGGGTTGGTAGCAGCAGCAGGTGCAGTGGAGACCCCGGAAAGGCAGTTTGGCAGTACCCAGGTTCTGTGCTAGAGACCCGGGGGATCATGGAATTATCACCCCCAATACCAGAATGGTATTGGGGTGACAATTCCATGATCTTAGACATGTTACATGGCCATGTTCGGAGTTACCATTGTGACACTATACATAGGTAGTTACCTATGTATAGTGCACGTGTGTAATGGTGTCCCCGCACTCACAAAGTCCAGGGAATTTGCCCTGAACGATGTGTGGGCACCTTGGCTAGTGCCAGGGTGCCCACACACTAAGTAACTTGGCACCCAACCTTCACCAGGTGAAGGTTAGACATATAGGTGACTTATAAGTTACTTATGTGCAGCGGTAAATGGCTGTGAAATAACGTGGACGTTATTTCACGCAGGCTGCAGTGGCAGGCCTGTGTAAGAATTGTCAGAGCTCCTTATGGGTGGCAAAATAAATGCTGCAGCCCATAGGGATCTCATGGAACCCCAATACCCTGGGTACCTCAGTACCATATACAAGGGAATTATATGGGTGTACCAGTATGCCAATGTGATTTGGTAAATTCAGTCACTAGCCTGTAGTGACAAATTTGGAAAGCAGAGAGAGCATAAACACTGAGGTTCTGGTTAACAGAGCCTCAGTGATAAAGTTAGACACCACACAGGGAACACATACAGGGCACATACTATGAGCACTGGGGCCCTGCCTAGCAGGGTCCCAGTGACACAAGGACTAAAACAACATACAGACAGTGAAATATGGGGGTAACATGCCAGGCAAGATGGTACTTTCCTACAACAACACAATAACACAAACCAATGTAAAAACAGATTGAAACATACAGCCCCCCTACAGCACAATAGCACATTACGAGATGTAGCCTAGGTGCACAGAGGCACAAAAAACATAGAACACATCTCCACCACAGCAAACTCCCATACAACAAAAAAGGAACAAATGTTCTTGTCATACATCACAACCTCCAGAAATCTGCTTATATAATAAACTGGCAAAGGTGTTTGGATAAGACACTGCCTTATCTACCACCCAGGACATAAAATAGCACCAGTCAAAAATGTTTTGTCATTCATTTCCAGGGACTCAAGTTTGCACCAAGAACCCTCATTCGTTACACCCAGGAGATCATAACATGTCAATCAAAAAACTTTACCATTAAGCCCCAGGAATATCTTTAATGCCAAAAATAGTTAGTGGCTAACTCAAGTGACTAATGCAGCTCAGAGAGCTACTCAGCTCCTTCCCATAGCCTGCTCTAAGTGAAGAGAAGAGGTTCACAATTAATTAGTAGTGATGTAGGTCCATATTTATACTTTTTCACGCAAAACTGCACTAGCGCAGTTTTGCGTGAAAAGGTTTACCACCGGTTAGCGCCATTCCAAGACATCGGCCGAGCATCTTATTTATAGAATAGCACAAGCTGGCGCAAAGGGTGGCCTAACGTCATGGAGAATGACGTAAGCCGGGTGGGGGTGGCGGTATGGGAGATGAGGATTAGCATTAAAAAATGACGTAAGGCTGGTTAGAGTAAAAAAAGATGACTCTAACCAGATTAGTGCCATTTCTTGGCGCTAAACCATCCATACAACATGGCTCCTATCTTATAAAAGACAGGATTCATGCCCACCACCCCAATGGCCAGCACAGGGGACAAGGGTCCATTTCAGGGGCCCCAAAGGCACTTTAGAAAAATAAATGAAAACACCTACCTCTACTTACCTGGGATGGGGCCCCTCATCCTCCACTGTCCCTCTGGTGTGGGTGAGGGTGTCCCTGGGGCCTGGAGAGGGCACCTGTGGGCTTATTCCGTGGTGTTCTACCATGTAAATGAGGCCCACAGGTCCCCTAGCACCTGCCCTGACCCAGGCATTAAATACTGGCGCTAAGCAGGCTTAGTGCCATTACTTAGGCCCGCCTACCTCCTGTGCACCATTTTGTGCATGGGAGGATAAATAAGGAGTTAGGGCCTTTGAGTTGTTTTTTGCCTGGGAACGCCTACCTTGTCATTGATGCAAGGTAGTTTTCTGCAAGCAAAAAATGAAGTTAACTCCAACATAATATAAATATGGAGTTAAGTTTGCGCCGGATTGGAAGAAACAAAAAGTTCGCAAATTCGGCGCACACAAAGTATAAATGTGCCCCTTAGTCCCTAATCTTCACTCTTCAAAGTGGCCAAGTTGGGACCCATTCAGTGTAAGAACCAGCCCCTGTTGACTAACTACTGGGCCCGATTCAGAGCTCTGCCAAAGAAAGTACTTCAAACGCAAACAGGTGTCCTTCGTACTGTTCAAGTAGTGGGTTACAATTACAGGTTTCCCTATTCAAACCAAACCTAACCTACAACCCCTCCCTACTACTCAAACACCTTACCTTATGAAAAGCTCCTCCAAAGAATGTACCTCAATCTGAGCCCGCAGCCAATCTCCTTTACTATTCAAACGTTAGGCCTAACATACAGTCTGCCAGAACTGCACAGGTCTGAACCATCACCCCTTTTACTATTCAAATATTGGATCAAAAAAACAGCTCTGTCAATGCAACTTGTGTCATATGCATCACTCCTCTTACTCTGGTTCTCAATTGTACTATCACAATTTACCCCAGTCATGAACTCCCCGCCACCTATTTCAGCACTTTAATACCTGCCAAACCTGATTTTGTATCAAATTTATTCCTGTATTCGAGCACATTATCATTCTGCCAGTGCACCTCAACATTGCCTTGCAGGCAGCAACCTCCTTCACACATCTGTTATCAGTACCCACATGCATGACAGTAAGTACTCTATGTTAGACCTGGCAGCTTTTTGCCATGTCTCCCCTGTCTTTTTGCCTTCCGACCACCTTTTTTATTTACTGGACTCTATTTTTGCTGGTTTATCGTCTCTGCGCACTTTACCACTGCTGATCAGTGCTAAAGTGGAAGTGCTCCCTACTATCCATGATTGGCATATTTAATTTACTGGTAAGTCCCTAGTAAAGTACACTAGAGATGCCCAGGGCCTGTAAATCAAATCCTGCTAGTGGGCCTGCAGCACTGATTGTGCCACCCACATAAGTAGCCTTGTAAACATGGCTCAGACCAACCACTGCAGTGTCTATGTGTACAGTTTTAAACTACCAGTTTGACCACTTGCCAGGCCCAAACCTTCCCTTTTGATACATGTAAGACACCCCTAAAGGAGGCCCTAGGAAGCCTCATGGACAGAGAGCAGTGTATTGAAAAGATAGGACATGTACTGGTATGTTTTACATGTCCTAACAGTGAAATACTGCCAAATTCAGGTTTCACTGTTGCAAGGCCTATCTCTCTCATGGTTTAACGTGGGGGTTTAATAACTTTCCTTCGAGTGAAGATGGAAATATGGAGTTTAGGGTCTCTGAAGTCACAATTTAAAAATACATCTTTTAGTGAAGTTGGTTTTTGGATTGTGAGTTTGAAAATGCCACTTTTAGAAACACATTCTGTGACTATGCCTGTTTGTGCATTCCCCATATGGGTCAGTTTGACAGTTGGGCTGTTTATACCTCTCCTCTAGACAGTGACACAAAGGAAGCTGGGTTGTAGCCTGCATATCCTGATAAGCCATCTGAGCTAGAGTGGAGGGAGGAGTGCTCGCTTGAAAGGACTGTGCCTACCCTCAGACAATGCAGACTCCAACCCCATGGTGTGTGTCTATGGCCTGGCCTGGACAAGGAAGGATCTTACAAACACTTGAGACTTTGCTTTGATGTTTGCCAACTTCAAAGGCAGAAGGGGTATAAGTATAGGACCCAAAACCCCAGGCTTGTAGAATCTTTCAGAAATCAAGAGGAACCTCTGACCAGGAGAGGAACTGAATAGCTGGAGGAGGAGTACTGTCCCTTTGCTGTGCTGTTTTGATTGACTGACCTGCAGTTGTGCTTCTGCCTGAAAAAAGTGCAATGGGTGAACTTTGCTGTGTATCCTGCTTGAGAAAGTACTCCAAGGGCTTGGAGTAGAGCTTGCCTCCTGTTGGAAGTCTCAGGGACATCAAAGACTTCAGTTTCCTAGACCTGCAGCACTGGGAACTGTGGGTTTTGTGCTGTTCAAGGGGAGAAACCACTGTGACGCCGCCAACAAAGCTGCTGACCTGCACTGTGACCTACTGACGCCGCACAGAGCTGCACTGCCCCGCTTTGCACCACAACCCTGGTCTCACCAACACCTTCATCGGACGACTTCACCGAGCTGCTGCTCGCGCGGTGAACTGTGGGCCACGCACTCCAGCATCACCTGCTCACACCACAGCCTTGGCATCCCCGACCTTGACGCTCCTGCTGATACCGGCGCCACTGCCTGCACCGTGGCCTGTGGAAACCACTTGTGAGGTATACAAAGCAACATTCCGTATCACACCGCAGCCGACTTGGGCCTACCAATAACAGCACTTCAGCAGCGACGATGTCGCTGCCTGTACTGTGACCTGGTGACACAGCACGTCGCACCTTCCTGCTTAACACCACAGCCCTGGTCTCACAGATGCTGCTGGATGCCGTCACTGAGCCGCTGCCTGCACTGTGACCTGTGGGCAATGCACGTCACATTGTCTCACTTTGCACCGCAGCCCTGCTGCCATCCATGTCAGTGCTTCTGACTTCATCAGCCCGGAGTTCGTTCTGCAATGTGTGTGACTTCAAGGGCCCGACGACTCCCGCACCTACTCCGGAACTGACACTGCAACACCAGCGACACCGCTCTCTGGAGCTCACCACGAGGATCATGAGGCTCTGAAATTCCAAAGGCACTGTTTGCGAGTCTTCTTGACACCATAGCTGGCTCGCGACACCGCGGCCAGCTTTAACTGTTGGTTTTGTTGATCATGATGCCGTGATTGCCCCAGGTGGAGCTATCGACTTCAAGGAACTATATTTTAGCGTAAATCTTGCAGAATTCATGTTTTTATTACTGCATGTTGGATTTTTATTGTATTTGGTCTTGTTTTAGGTAGATCAATATTGGCAATTTTTCTAAAACTGGAGTGGTGTCATTTTGTAGTGTTTTCACTGGGTTAATGTGTGTAATGTGCAAATGCTTTACACATGGCTTCTGAGATAAACCTGACTGCTCATGCCAAGCTACCAAGGGGATGAGCAGGGGTTATCTGAGTGGGTATTTCTCTTATCCTGACTAGAGTGAGGGTTCCTACTTGGACAGGGTGCAAACCGACTGCCAACTGGAGCCCCATTTCTAACCCTCTGCTGCCCTAACCCAGGGCAATCACTGCTATTCCATTCTGCGATCAAATAGAACAACTAATGTAAAACATTCCTGATCTAAAGCAGGCCTTGATATTGAAATACTATGAAAATTCACATAAATCTACCATTGAAACTGATTGCAGGTCTCTCACACCCATAGTATTTATGGTTTTGAAGTTAACAGTTCCTGACACGCGTCCTCAAATTTCTGCTGATGTACAACATTTAGCCTGACACAAATTTTGCTGTTGTACTTCACTCCTAACACACAGCACAAAGTTCCATGCAAATATCTCACTTCTGACACACCACACACTTTTGCAACAGTACCTTACTCCAGACACATGGCACACAGAGCTGTTCTGAAGTAGTTCACTCACAGGTGATCATCA
This sequence comes from Pleurodeles waltl, assembly GCF_031143425.1. NCBI lineage: Eukaryota > Metazoa > Chordata > Amphibia > Caudata > Salamandridae > Pleurodeles > Pleurodeles waltl. The sequence goes on from NC_090443.1 coordinate 251,056,899, forward strand.
AAACTGTACCCCAGAGACAATGCCCTACCACAGCTTTAGCAAGTGGTTTGCGCACACTCAATGGCAGACCCTAAGAGAGATAACTTCTGTCTCTTGTTAAATAGTACATTCAAAAAATATTTGCTTTCATCCAAATTCTCTCCCATCTCAAGGACAGATTTTTGGTCTACTTTCTGTCTTCCACAGAAGTCTCTGGGCTGACTGGGGTACATGCGTTATCACATTTGAAAGAAAGCCAAGCCTGCCCTGGAATCAGGCAGTGGTTGTTTGTGTTTGGGGAAGAGAAAGCTCGCCAAGCATACCCCACCTCCCTGCTATGCTGCCAGATTCTCCCCAGAGGCACCTAGTGCCTAGTGCCTTGAGCAGTAGGGTTGTTACAGAAGTGAGGTCCCCTCTACAATACGCCACAGTGTGTGTCTATGTGTGTGATGTCTCTTACATTCAATTCTAGGTCTAGAATCACATGTATATTAGTAGAACAAAGAACTGTAGCATGTAATGCATTCTATGACTGTTGGTTGAAACATTCTCTGTCAGTTACCCGGGACTGGAGATGGATGAGGTGTTTGCCAATAAACCTACCTAGTTCACCTCTCACTGTTAGTGAATTGTTTTATAATTCCACAGCATGTACATCTTTATTCCAAGTAACAAAGCAGCCTCTTCCCAAACAAACATTGGCTGAGCAAATAGGTTTTACCTCTGACACTAATGGCAACATTTTCAGCTTTGTCAATGCTTTTTGGAATGTGTCCGTTATTAACAAAATCAATTACAAGGTGGTAATTTTGAGTGCACATGCAGTTGGCTATTTTGGAATGGTATTAAATTCATGTCAAAATGGCTAACCTGTGATGGGCAGGTGGAGCATGTAGTGAGGATGCTGAAGAGCTAGGTAGACTTTATTTTTCAGAAATAAAGTTGGGAGAGGAAAGATAAGCAAGAGAGCACAGACAAAACAACAAGGTTTGACACACTTTAGGCCCTCCTGCACTGCAATGCATGATTTCAGCAGTGGAAGAATACATGTCATCCAGTCAGATCTCTGGGAAAGTGAAGTGCTCCTGAGCAGGATAAGCACAAGAATAGGGAAGGAAGCCGTTTAGTCAGTAGCAGGGTGGTAAGATAGATAAGAAAGCCACCGAGTTATGAGTAAGGGGCTGACCCAATGCTCACGCTTGGTAATGTATTGTTCACAAAAGTTCTTTACCAACACACTCCCAAAGACAGTCTGTAGGAAAGAACAAAAAATAATCACTAGTCTCCCAATCAATTTAACTTAATTGCCCTTTCAATCAGAAATACATATGGTAATTTGTGTAGTTTAATGTATCTACAGCTATGTACTATATTTCACATTTCATGGCTTTCCAATTCCTACCGGGTTGGTAATTCTAGAAATCTAATTGCCTAGGATAAGCATTGAAATATGCATGCTCTGCAATGGAGTATTTGCATTCATGTGATAGGGGGTTGTGATCTTAGTCAGAACCCCAGGACTTTGTGGTATGGGCTGTTAAGGTTTGCACCAAACAAAAGCATAACTTGCAGCCTAAAACCCCTTTGTGGTGGTTTTGAGGTATACAGAAAAAGTTCATGTCACACAAATACTTCTCTGCCTGTGGTATATCATGCAGGAGCCTCCACCAAGTCACAGTCTGTGTGACCTGTCAGAGTCTCCAACAGCAAAGCGTCTTGGAAAAGGAGGATGTCAGATAGAGACTGCAGATTTCAGTTTGAAGATTGCCTCTCTCTTGCACCACACAACATGTTTTTCAGCACTGAACAGGGCAGAAGAAGGTGTGGGTGCCCACAGGAGACATGGGAGCAGGAGGGCAGAAGAGTCTCAGGAGGGCATGTGAGTGGTAGTCAAAGAAGTGGCACAGGAGGCAGAGGTCAGCAAAGATGTCACAGGACAAAGGGGGTGAGTGGGACAGGAGAGAGGGAGGCAGGTCACAGGAGACTTTGGAAAACGGGAAGAGAGAAGCAGGGGGAGATACGGAGCTATGATGACATGATGGTAGGGGATTCTGGTGCAGTCTTAGGTGATACAATGCAGTGCGGTGAGTTTGAAGAGATGAGGTGCAAGGGCCAGCAGGGGCCCCAGGAGGGAGAATGCTGTGTAAGGAGGGGCACAATAGGACATGTGCAAATGGATGGCATTTACATCTCTTAACAATTGAGCAGACCTTAAGCTGTTTTCACAGGGGGGGATACCTGTGCATTTCCAAGTGGTCTTGAAAGGCAGGCAACATAGACTTTTAACACTTATGCTGCCGAATGGTCTGCTGCTCACTTTCATATTTTTGACCCTGTGGAAGTGCAGAGCCAAGAATAAAGTACCAGTGAGTTTTTTTTTAATTCAAACAAAAAAACTATTGTGCAGGCACTTTTGTAAAAATCACAGGATACTTACCAAAGAGACAGTTTTGCAACTTGTATTCCAAATTGCAAATTTCTGGCGGGGGTTGCTTGATGATATTCTATATCTTCTGTGATGTAAACAGGACGTACCAGGTTAGCAGGGTTGGTGGGGTGTCCACCTCATTTTATGGAACAGTAGTTTGTGCTTAACTAGGTCATTTGACCTAGATAATAAAAGTAAGGTTGGGACCTGAACCTGGGTTCTTTAGCTATCAGTAAAGTCTGTGTCTAGGGAGTGTCATTCTAGTGGCAGTGAGGCCGCATGCACTCCAGCAACCCCACAGACATAGGTAACACCCAATCTACATATTTACAGAACATATGTTAAATATTTAATTACTCATGGGAGACAGGCTTGCAGCATTGAGCAGACCGCTGCACTGATCAGCAACACCCATGTCAAAGATGTGTTGCCCTAGAAAAAAAAAACAACAAAACAAAAGACAAGAGACGTTTGGCAAAACAGAAACAGTTGGTTTAATTAAACACTACGACTGGGAGAACAGTTACAGAAACAGGGTCTGAAGATTGAAAGTACAATCAATCTGAGCTGTGTTTTATACATTCTCTGGGCATCATAAAACAATTTCCGCATTTCTTTTTAGGTAAAGTATGTAGGCCATTGTCTTGGAGTCTAACATAAGGTCACTGACAACAAAGGCAGAGGGCCAGGACCTTGCATGGACACAAAGAGGGCCAGTGGGTAACGTGTTCAGATGTCCGTCATGGGGCACATGATAGTTGCTTATTATTGTGTGTGCCATGTTCTGATTGTCTGAGTGTTCCAAAGTTTATGGGGTCAAACCCCTTGTACCATTGTGATGTTGCTGCTCCTATCTATGGGATTGATCTGAGTTTCCTGTTCACAAATTCATCTGCTGGTTACATGCCACCCCACCTGTGCCCTTTCAATCAGTATATTTAAGCCTAGGTATCAGAGTCTGTCTGACCATGAATTATTGAGTGAGGGTTGATGGCAAGTTCATGACAGGTGAACTCAATAATAATGATGCAATTTCACTTTTATATGTGAACGTATCATTTTTACAAATGGACTTTTTCAATATTAATATTCCTCCCTCTAGTTGAACTACACCATCTAACCCATACTTCATGACAGTCACATTATTAGAGGCTTGTTGTTCTTCAGTTTTGACTATTACTTCATCCCTATTTACTTGCATTCTACCCAGTTTGAGGACTGCATTTTCATAGCAGGAAACCCCCACTTGGAAGAAACCACACAAAAACAAAAATAATACAAAAATGGGCAACAATGATGTGCACAGAGCCGGTCAGCCACCAGAGGGTCCAGGAGAACCAGTTAATGAACCACTCCTGCTCAGGGGCACCGCCCTCCTCACACTTGTGTCTGTAAATAGTGCAGTGCTTGGATAGCAAGAATCAGGGTCCTGTTGTCCATGTCAAGATGCACCGATCTTGGAACACACCCCTCCCTATACTGCGGTTATTAAGTCAAACACATATCAATGTTGCATCACCATGAGGCCCATGGCTCTCAGTTCTTCCTTGATTGAATGAAAGCTGACCTCAGTGTTGTTCATCATCTTGAGCATTTCCCACCTGGTTATTTGAAACCAACGGGCGTTCCCTTTCGACTGCACAGTGAAGAGGGGTATGGACCCTCCAACTGATATTTGTGCATCAGAGAACAGTCTAACTTCTTCTGGAATGTCTTTTTACTGAGCCCAGACAAAATAATCAGCAGTTCTTTTTTTCTAGAGACTGATACAACAGAGTGGTCTTCTGCTTTAGCAGGTGTTGGCACAACTCTGACAGATCTTGGGGTATGACCAGGTTTGGGGTGTGTACGGTGATGAAGGAGCAGATGCCACGATATCCGGGGATGAGCTGAGTGTAGGCAAACTTGCTGAATTGCTGGTAAGTACCCATCATTGTGGAGGTGCCCCATTACATGTCCAGAATGTGCAGGATTGTGCCACAGTTTTCATTTGTTCCCTATTGGAATTGTTCCTTTAGCTCTTAAACACAAGGAATACAGGGCAAGTTTTCGTACAATTAGGGGTTGCCCATTCCCTTCTAACCACATATATATCCACCTCAGTAACCCATATTTCCTAATATGGGATATCTATGCTGTTATTCACCCCTCCCCTATGAGACTCATTTACCTTTGTATCATCGAGGCGAAGGGCCCTAAACTGGGGCCGATTTGTTATTAAAGAAGACAGTCCCAGATATTTTAAAGGCTACCCTGGGACCACAGATGGAAGCTGGAGTGGACGTGTTCATGAAACTGCTTTCGCTGTTTTTGCTACCTCTTTTCTGGAAAGTCTCGGGCCAAACAGCATCCTTCCTTATGGTGCCCTTCCTGCGCATCCTAGCTAGATCAGTTTGGAAATTGCTCAGCTCAGTAGAAAGGTGCTGTGGGATAAGTCTTGTATCAGGGCACATTCGCTACTACTGCATGGGGCTCTACTCTGTTTGGTTGTCTCTTGGCCCTAATCTTGGCCCTAATCCTAGATAGGAGTTGTTAGAGAAGGCATTTTGCTTTTTCAGGGGCTACCTCTTGGGACAAGTAAAGCCTGGCTGCGCCTACTGCATGCTGTATCAGCGAACAGATTTAACATGACCTGGCTGATGCCCTGGAACCCATGGTGGCCATGTGCTGCTACCATGTGTTGTGAAAGAGGGTGCTTTGTAGCATGTGTAAAATACTGGTGTTGGGTTTGGTGAAATAATAATTGACATGGGAGATGTCCCAATGCAAGCACTGTGACAATTTCTGGATGGACTCCAGTTGACTAGGCAGTTCTTTGGCAATGAATGCACCCATAGTAAACAGAGGGTAAGCAAGTGAGCAACAATACATAACTTATTGAGCATTGCAGATCTGAGGATGAATCCAGGGAAGATGTCTGTAGTCCTCTGGTGATGAGGGTTTCTTAGTTTTGATGGTTTGAGACAAAAAAGTTTATAGTGCAGTTCGCAGTTCTTGATCCTGTTGGGATTGTTGATGTGGTTGCTAAAAAAAAGTGATGGTCCAATGTAATGTTGGTGCACTTGGAGGCTTAATTGCAGACCTATTGGATAGGTGTGGTTTGTTATTTTAGAAAACTTTGCATTCTTGCATGTGTTGTTGTCAATCATTTCTTAGGGGTTCCTGAGCCTTTCTTTGGGAGAGTATTTCTTACACACTTAATTTGTGCAATTTTAGTGAGGCACCCAAAGGTGGCCCTGCTCGGAGTATCTGTTTTGAAAAAGTGGGTTATTGTTAATGAAAGCATTTATTTTTATGGGTTGTTGGGCCTCTCACCTCTCTGTGAGTGACTGGGTGTACAGTGGTAGAGCATTTTTTATGAGGTGATCTTGTGAACAAGTGGGTGATTTCACTTATTACACAGAGCTCTGTGGGAGTCATCAGTCCTCCAGTATCCTAATGTGTGCATGGGGTGCCATTGGTGCAGGCACTGTCTTTCGACCTGAATGTGCATGGGATGATGTATAAAGAGGAGGCATGCCGCAACTGAACATTATTTGGTGATTGCAACGTGCCCTGAGGTCACATGTGTATCCCTCTAGCCCCAGAATCTGGTGTGCAACGTGACCCTACCTAATGGTGCCAGGTGTCTTGACTACACCCTTTTTCTTGAGACTTCATTTGGGCTAGCTTTGGTCTTCTTTTTATTGGTTTTTGGATGCTTCCCTTGATCTTCACATGATCTGTTATCTCAATGGTCATAACCAATAACCAGAGGTGGTTGGAGAGTTGTCCTGCAGCCCCCAAGTGACTCTGATATTGCATTGTCCAAGATTGGGATTATAGCTTCCTTCAAACAGTATGTATAAGGTCTTGTGTGTTGGCTGATTGCCAGGCCTGATATGATGGTGAGCATATATCTGTGTTCTATTCTCGCTCAGAGCTGTGATGCATCTTTTCAGGCTTTCTTTTCAGTTCTTTGCAATAGTAACGTTCTCTACTGTTTGGCTGCTGCCAACCTCCCTGGTTTTCATTGTTGAAATCCTCTGGGGTTTTGAGGTGGAGCTCCCTTCAGAACTATTTCCATTTGCACACTAACTGCAAATGTGGCCCCCTCAAGGCCGGTCTTTTTCAATTTGTTTTGGACCAACTTAGCAATGTCTCTCTGAGATTGCTCCTGCCTTTCTCGGTTCTTTTCTTATTTCTTTTCTTGATAGTATAATATGTGAGCGTGGATCTTCTCTCAGGGTTTAGTGACTAGCCTTGCTATGCTGTCCAATCTGCTTTGTATTTCAGTAGGCAGCCCTTTTTGAGGACTTTGTAAAAGAATGCAACCTGAGGGCCCATATCGGTCCATGGCTGTCCTGTCTCTTCTCCCCATCGTTGCCTCATCCTATCCACAAAATCATTTATGGTCTCCCCAGTCTTCATAGTTTCTGCCATTAACCCTCCTACATCTGGGCAGTCAGGGAACATTTCCCTCAGGGCCGTCCATATATGGTGCCTGCATGAATTGAATGTGGCTTGTCATGCTTGGTGCTTGTCAGTGTGATTGCTGGTAAGCGAGCTCTGGCAAACACAGTGCTATACTGCTCTCCAATAAGACTACTTAGCATAGTTTTGAGCTCCCCTATCACTAGTTTTATTCCCGCTGTGTCCTTCTCAGAACATGAAATCAATTTCCCTGCCCCAATCAACAATGTTGACAATATGGTCCTTAGCTCTTCTGTTTCCATCTGAGCCCATGGCAAATACATGGCCCCTGAAGTGCCCTTCTGCAGTAGCAGGTATATTTTGGCTTTGGGTTGCTCCACTGGTTTTTCCCTAACATGGCGTTCCTATCTTCTTAGACAATCTTGCATGTAGGGGAATTTCCATTTGGGATCTCCCCCGTGCCGGATGCAGTTTTCGCAACAGCCATGTCCTCTGGTTCTAAGGATCTCTTCTCTGGCCAGTGTCTATCGTACTGGTCTCTTCCCTCAGTCCAGTGGGCCAGCAGATGAGAAAATGGCCATGCAAAGATCTCGCCTTCCTCTCGGCCACTATGTCTCCTGGGGTTAGTTTGTCTGTCCTGCTCATTCAGGAGGAGAGGGGAATATCTTTGTCACTGCTCCCCTTGTGCGCAGGCAAAGGTGTCATCTCTCCATCCTTAGTTTGTGCTTTTCCTCTAAATTCCACCTAGGTTGCCTCATTCGATCTAAACTATGAAGTGTTCTTTTTTTCAGGAGTTGCCTTCAAACTTGTTTTCTGTTGTTTCTTTGGCTACATGAGCAAACCCTGTAGCTTCCCCCTTGTCATTGGATACTGGAGGATCGGGATCCCCTTTCCTCACTCCTGCTACATGTGTCACTGTCCAGAACCACTATGAATCTCCCTGACACTTGGGAATGTTCACCCAACCCCATTGGAATGCATGTTCTCCATGCTGCTGGGATTCAATGGTCTGAATGCTATGGATGGGGGGTCAAACTTTGGGGAGCTCTAGTGCTGGTCTGGAGTTGAGCTGGGATTGCCTGGGCCTGCTAGCCTATGAGACTGTCATGCCTGACTTAGCAGTTTATTGTTTGGTAGGTGTGTGTTAGACCTGACAGCCTACAGTGGTCACCCCCAATGTTTCGCCTGCTTCCTTCCAGTTTTTTCAGACCATGTTTTTGCTGGTTTTAGGACACTGCACACTTTACCACTGAGGTCCAGTGCTAAAGTGCATGGTAAACCAGGGTAATGTTGGTTCCTACACAATTGCCATATTTAATTTACCTGTAAGCCCCTAGTAAAGTGCACTACATGTGCCCAGGGTCCGTAAATTAAATGCTACTAGTGGGCCTGCAGTATTGATTGTGCCACCCACATAACTAGCCTCTTAACCATGCCTCAGGCCTGCCATTGCAAGGTCTGTGCATGCTGTTTTACTGCCACTTCGACTTTGCATTTAAAACTACTTGCCAAACCTTAAAGTGACATTTTTCTCCATTTACGTCACCCCTAAGGTAGGCCCTAGGTAAACCCATAGGGCAGGGTGCTATGTAGGTAAAAGGCAGGACATGTACTTATGTGTTTTACATGTCCTGGTAGTGAACAACTCCTAAATTTGTTTTCCATTACTGTGAGGACTGCTTCTCTCACAGACTAGCATTAGAAAAGCCCTCATATACTTTTGAGTGGTAGATTCCGACGTGAAAGGAGTAGCCCTGTCATGTTTAGTATTGCTAGAATGGTAAGCCTGCTTAATGGTGAAGTTGGATTTAATATTACTATTTTAGAAATGCCACTTTTGGAAAGTGGGCATTTCTCTGCACCTACTGCCGTCTGTGCTTTACAGCCCTGTCTCCAATCCACTACTGATCTGTGCTGGTTGACAGCTCCCCATGTGCATGCCACCCCAAAAACGATAAACACAGAACATCTGGCCCTTGTTACGAGTTTGGGAGGAGGCTAAGGCTGCCCGCCAAATTCGAGCATCCGGAAGACCGTCAGTTTGGTATTCCGCTCGCTGGCCCTGTAATGAGTTTCCCGCTGGGGCAGTGGGTGGACATTTCTGCCCGCAGGCCCAGTGGGAACCTACCCACAACATTGATGTTGGCTCGTAATAGAGCTGGCAGCAATGTTGCGGTGCGTCGAGTGCGACAGCACTTGTCGCACTTTTCACTGCCTGTAAATCAGGCAGTAAAAAGCGTGACGGGGCTGCCCCATGTGGGCCACTGCACTGCCCATGTCAAGTGCATAGGAAATGCAGAGGCCCCCATGGGGCCCCCAGCACCCTGTCTCCACCAGCCTTTACATGGAAGTGGAACCGCCATGCAAATGTTGGTGGACATGGGGTTCGTAATCTGCAGGGCAGCACTGCTAGCAGCGCTGCCCTGGTAGATTCAGACCGCCAGCACCGCCACCAGCCAGACCGCCAGCACTGCCAGGCCGTCGGCCAGCGCAAATGTGCTGGTGCTGGTGGTCCGACCGTGGCGCTTTCGCCATGGTCGTAATGTTGAGGCTGGACCTCCAGATTTGTAATGAGGGCCTCAGTCACATCTGCATTCATATGCATGCCTGGGTCTCCCTGAGCAGGAAGGGTAGATGGCCTCTCTCTTACACTTCAAAGGCCGATGGTCTGCCCCCACACAAATGACTAATAACCCCCTACAGAGATCCTTGCAGGCAGGACTGGGCTGAAAGGGGACCTTGTGCACTTCAAACCCCCTCTGTGAAGTTTCCCCCACTTCAAAGGCATTTTTGGGTATTTAAACTGGGCCTCTGACCCCACCAAGTCAGACACTTCTGGATCTACCCCTGCGCTCTGTCAGAGAAACTACCTGGCTGCCCAAAGGACTCCTCTGGACTGCTTTGCTGAGAAGGACTGCTGCCCTGCTTGTTGCCCTGCTGTCCTACTGTCTCCTGAACTTGCTGGAATTACTCTGTCGTCACTAAAGAAAATGCTCCCCAAGGGCTTTAATTGAGCATGCCTCCTGTTCTGAAGTCTCAGGGCCAAAGAAAGACTTCACCAGCTAGCTTTTGACTAGTTTTCCAACTTCAGTGATGCCAGCACCGATGCCGCAGCAGCTCCTGCCCCATGGACCTCGCTGTATCTAACGACTGTGGCCTGCAGTGCAAGTCCGTTGTTGCCTCGACACCGCTGACACCACGCAGTGTCACGTGACACTGCGAAGTTGACTCATCATGTCTTGACTGACCAGATTCATCGACCCCACTGGGTCACATGGAACCGACGCCTCGCCCCAACGCCGCACCAGCTCTTCCTGCAATGGGATGGAACCGACGCCTTTAGTGGGATTTATTCTTTTTTCTAAACCTACGTGGTGTATATTTGTGGTGTTTTCACTGTGTTACTGTTTCAGTTATTGCACAGATACTTTACACATTGCCTTCTAAGTTAAGCCTGCCTGCTCTGTGCCAAGCCACCAGAGGGTGAGCACAGGATGACTTGGGTTGTGTTGTGACTTACCCTGCTAGGATGGTGGTCCCTACTTCGACAAGGGTGTATACCTCTGCCAACTAGAGACAGGGACCCTCTGGCTCTCTTGACCATCGGATTGGCATAACCTAATGCGGGGATAGCAGGCATTGGATAGAGCACCGATATTCCTCCATAAGGTGGGGGAGGTGCGGACACCTTGCTTGCTGACTGTGGGATAGGAATATTGGTCTGAGCCTCCTCGAAGATGGCCCATATTTCTAATAGTGCTTCTCTCCTGTCCTTCTTTTGCTCTATGTATTTGATTTGTGTATGTGTCCTCATGTGTTCAACTATGTTACTGTCAAAGGGTCTCTTCTTTGGTCAGGGAAATGCGTGTGTTTTAGTGTGCGTATGTGTTGCGTTTTTTAGCCTTTATGGGGAACCTGGTTTGCATGTGTTTTAGTGGTGACTCCTTGCTATGTTGGGCAGTTTTGGGGGGACAAATACACCTCTAGCTTTTCTAGGGAACCTTAAGTTCTACTCTGGTCATGAGGAAATACATATAAATGTATATATATATATATATATATGTTTATATATATATATATATATACATTTAAAAAAAATCAACTATAATAAAGAAAAACTCTCAGAGAAAAAATGATGACATTGTCGAAAATACCTTAGTCTGCTCCTAGTACATGCTATCCTGTGTCCAGGAGATGCTCTGCGCGGTACACAGGACTAAGTGAGCCTGACAGTCTGTCAACATTGACTATGGGACAAAGATAATAACAATTAATGTGGAGAAAACTCAACAACCACAAGTCCTTCTTGACCAAACACAGGCTATACCTAATCTCCCAGATCCAAATATTGTCCCTAACGTCCAAATCACAACCTATATCACACCCAAGGGTCAGGCATATCATCTGTGTGATGCCCAGCAGTTGTAACAAACAACACGCCTCACTTCTTTCAGATAACAACAGTGTTAAAAGACCATAGTACTGAGAAAACACTTTTTAGATTAAAAAATAAGATTGAGGCACCTGGCGCTATTTCACACCCAGGGCCCATACATACCATCTGTTTTAGGCTCAGTGGTCCAAGCATTGAGGCTTCAACCCTGTATCACACCTAGAGGACAAGTGTACCATCTGTGTGACACCCAGTGGACACCTAGCGGACAAGAGAACAGCACCTCTCACTTCTTTCAGATACCAACAGTGTTAAGAAACCAGTGGCACTGAGAAAATCCTTTAAAACTAAAAAATTAGATTGAGGTGCTGGTCCTATGTCACATCTAGGGCCCATGCATACCATCTGGGTTACGCCCAGCAATCCAAGAGGCAAATAACATTCGCCTTTCCTAGCGTGGTATCGAGAAAATGTGACCTACACAAGAATGCCTCTGATGCTGCCTTGCAACTACTCATTATGGACACATAAAATACATAAAATGCCAGATTTCTGTCAGTGACAGGCACTCAAGTTAAATTTTTGTGCTTCTTCCTAGTTTTCTATATGCCAAATGCTGGTACAAAGGCTCTGATGTAGTTTCCTACCCTCTGACTGCAGTTTCAGGATGGACCTCTGCCTCGTAAATTCAGCAAAACTTCTGTTCAATTGTGGCGTCCGGTGACCTTCATTGTTGCACAAATGTGAATCCGTCTGTGTGGGATCTCCTTGCTTCGGCTGCAATCAGCTTCTATCTCGATCGCCAAATATTGCTTGAATGTAAATTACCTGGAAAAAACAAAAGACAAGAGGCATTTGGCAAAACAGGAACAGTTGGTTTAATTAAACACTAGGGCCCAGAGAACAGTTACAGAAATGGGGTCTGATGACTGTCTCAAAATACAATCGATCTGAGCAGTGTTTGATACATTCTCTGGGCATCATAAAACAATTTCAGCATTCCTTTTTAAGTAAAGAATGTGGGCCTTTGTCTTGGAGTCATAAATAAGGTCCCCGACAATAAATTCAGGAAGGCCTCGACCTTGGGTGGACAAATGAGGGCCAGTGGGTAAGGTGTCCAGATGTCCGGCATGAGGGGCATCTGATCACTGTATGCTGTTGTGTGTGTCGTGTTCTGATTGGCTGAGCGTTCCTGACTTCATGTGGCATCTGATGTTATGGTGTTTTGGGAACAAGTGCACCCCTCCTTCCATGTGTGCTTTATTGGGGCCAGTCTCCTTGAAACCTTGTGGTGTTGCTGTACCTATCTGTGGGATTAATCTTAGTTTCCTATTTGTGCATTTGTCTTTCGGCTTTGTGCCACCCCACCTGTGACCTGTCAATCAGTAACCTCAGGCCTAGATCTCAGAGCCTGCTTGACCATGTATTTCTGAGCCAGGGTTGATTGGGAGGTCATGATGCATGAAATTGATAATAGTGATGCAATTTCGTTTTTATATATGAACGTATCGTTGTGCACATCAACATCTTTTTCAATATTAACAGATGCATAGCTACCCAATTTCAGAATCAAGACCATAATTTACTTATTTTCATTTTTTCTTTCAGTGAATCCCTGAATGGTCTTGACATGCATGCCAACTCTTGATTGCGTTTGGATGCTCTTGGCGCATCCACACGTTTACATTGTATTTCCTTGCTTGTTACCTATATCCTTAAAATGGCACACTGAAGTAATAAGCTTGGCAAGCTGTACTGAACAGAAATTCCTGGCCTCACAAACATACGTCTCCTCTAATCAAAACATTTTCCAATACCCCTTCCAGGTAACAAATGCCACAACATGACAGATCAAAAGCGACTACAGAGAAAACAACATTTCCTGACAAGCAAACACGCTGGCAGACACTCAAGCTGATTGCTGCAGAGAATCCAATTGCCCATTGATATTATGGAGGCGTGCTGTGGAATGAATCAGTCCCATAGAAATGAATGGATTGTCAAGAGGCATTTCCATGGATGGAGCTGTGCAATTATTCTGGCAACACTGACAAGAAAGAATTGAAGAATGCTAACAATGTGGGTCAAATGAGGAGGCTTTCCAGCCCAACCTCGGTCATTTTCTACATTGTACATACCTATGAGTCATGCTGACCTTTGAAGAGGTCATTCAGAAAATCAATGCCGGCAGTTTAAGGCAGCGCGGGGCTTGCTATTCATTGCAGCTTCAGTGTGAATCAGTGGCCATTGAATAACACCGCACGAGAGAAGAACCTTGTGATCATTTTGTAGTTCCTTTTCTCTACAGTTCACAATCCCATTAATGCTCCCCGCTGCCTCTTTTATCACAGGCTGTCCGATTGACACAGCAGTAATGCAAATAACGCGCAGACCTGACAGTTTGACGAGGTGGCCCACGGTCATATATCAGAATGTGAACACAACACACCCACCATAATAAAATATTGTGTCGAAGGAGAGTTATTATTCTCAGGATGCTGCAGGGACATATATCCCAAGGCCTGGAGCAGTAAGGCTTTATTCCATGACATTTGTGAGCACAATGACTTTCTCCTTTATGCATTTGTTTGCCTTCTTTGCTGGCTGTGGAAGCAAAGTACAACGCTGCAGGCAAAACATTATTCTATATTGAATTGCTTATTCGAATATTGAATTTATTATTGCGAAGACCCATCAAATTTGAAAATAGCTTTTTTTTAATGAACTGTAGCAACTGGAAAACGTTCCTGAGACGACAATGCAATAGATACAATGCTACTGAATTCATCAATACAAAAATAGACTGGAGCTGAATTGCTGCATTACTTTCAGAGCAGTAACTAACAAATCCCTAGCCTGCTCGGCTCAAAAATAACAATCCGAGGAAGCCAACGTAACATAAAGAACCATGACATCACCGGGCCCTGAAAAGGGCTTGAATCAACATATGCAAAAAAACAATACAAACTGGGATTCCTGTCTTAAAAGCACAGGTGTACACGGACTTCACATGAAGTGAGATAATGTTTTTTTTGGTCCACTTTTTTTAAAGGAAAATTGTGCTGTGTGCCGGAGGGGTAAAGTAGCGTCAGCTCCATTTTGTAATCTAATGAGCGCTTGCACTGTTTAGCATACTAGAACATATGCTTCACACAGAGGTGCATATTTATACTCTGTTTGCACCGAATTAGCGCAATTTTTTAAAACTCTAATTTGGTGCAAAACTAACTCCATATTTATACGTTGGTGCTAGACCCGCCTAGTGCCAAATTTATGGAGTTAAAGTAATTTTTGGGAAGTGGACACCTACCTTCCTTAATGAGATGCAAGGTAGGCGTTCCTGTGCAAAAAATGTCTCTATGGCCTTAACGCCATATTTATACTCCCATGCAAAGTGTGTATATAGCTTACCCTGAGTAGAGTGGTGGTTCCTGCTTGTACAGGGTGCATACACTGACAACTAGAAACCCCAGTTCTAAGAAACCAAGAGACTCAAACCTGGCTCCCGAGTTCTAAAGACTGCTGCACTGGCTATTCCGATTACATGTGCTAATCACCCACTTGTTCATGCCAGAGGAGTTAAGTGAAATGAACTTTTATTTTAAATTTAGTGTGCTTGTACATGCAAGGTTTGTTAGTGTACATAGCACATAATAATTTTGTTGAAAGCTTCCTATGAAGATTTTCTCCAGATACAGAAAGTAATGCCAGAAGTTACATAACATAGGTTTTGTAAAATAACAATGAGCATATGGATTAGAATTGTTCAGAGTGGTCTGTAAGAGCATAAGGATGGCATTTTATATCAGAATTGAAGGTGGTCTATGAATGCATGTCAGAAGAAACAATTCAGTTGCAATTGCTAGGTTAGTTGTATTTGGACTTGCTGGTTGTAGATATCAATCATCATCACCAAAACATTTTATTCAGTTGATCATCAAAAAAACTTTGGGGGTCATTCTGACTTTGGCGGGCGGCGGAGGCCGCCCGCCAAAGTCCCGCCATCAGAATACCACTGCGCGGTCAAAAGACCGCCGCTGTAATTCTGAGTTTCCCGCTGGGCTGGCGGGTGGCCTTCTGGCGGAAAACCCCCTTCCATGAGGATGCCGGCTCCGAATAGAGCCGGCGGAGTGGAAAGGGTGCGACGGGTGCAGTTGCACCCGTCGCGATTTTCAGTGTCTGCTTGGCCCTGTAGTGGGGCCCTGTTAGGGGGCCCCTGCAGTGCCCATGCCATTGGGCCCCACGACACCCGTTACCGCCATCCTGTTCCTGGCGGCGAAAAATGCCGCCGTGGAGGATTCCCTGGGGCAGCGGGAAACCGGCGGGATACCGCCGGTTTCCCGTTTCTGACCGCGGCGCTACCGCCGCGGTCAGAATGCCCATGGAAGCACCGCCAGCCTGTTGGTGGTGCTTCCGCGGTCGTTGGCGACCGCCAGGGTCAGAATGACCCCCTTTATTTGGTGAAGGCCATGAATGCAGGTAATAGACAAACTATATTAAAAACAATAATAAGAGACATCATAAAACACAATTGTGTAATGTAAGGAACAGTATACACATTCATCAAGAAAGAGAAAAAATAAAAGAGTCAGAATGGACATAAATTCAAAGGATAAAAACATGGAGAAGGTGCTTCATGACAACATTAAACATGATCATTAGTTACAGACCAAACGTCCTGTGCTTAACCCTTTAGCTGCTGGGCCTTTCGCCCCAGTGCTGAGCCCTTTCATGGCAATTTGTGGTAGTTCATGGTTATGGCTCCATAAATTGTTTTCACACATAAGGTATTCATACCAAATTTCCTCTGGAGGAGACTGAGAAGATAGGCAAAAATATGACAACATTGTGAGTTTTTTTTTAACAAAAATAGGGAAAACGGGCTCCAGATAAAAGTGGTTTTCCCTAAATATGATATCCACAAACGGTTGGCTGTACTAAATTCACCATCTTCCCAGCTTTCAGGAACATGCAGAGCTGAGACGAAAAACCTAATTTTGTACCACAGTTTTGGCACTTTTCTAAGAGGTAGCCTATTTTCCCTATTTTGGGGCTCTCGTTCTAATTCCAGTTTGTGGTGGAAACCAGTGTGAAACACATGGGTGATCCAGAAAGACTATAGATGTCTGAAAAGTAGACAAAAATCCAAATTCAACATGGGGTCATGTGTGTTGATCCCTTAAGGTTTTGCCAAGAAAAAAAAACTGTTCAAATAAAGAAAAATTAAGAATGAGTAGGAAGAAATGGGCATTTGTGGCAACATTTTCATCTATAACTTTTTGTCAGGATAGCCAATTGACAAAAGCAAGACACCACTACATTTGCTAGACCATTTTGGTTGTGGAGATGTGTAGAGTTTGTAGGTTCTCCAAAAACCCAGGGTACCCAGAGCCAACAACTGAGGTGCACCGGTCAATGGTTTTTCTTTGAGTCCCAAGAATAGACCAATTCTTATAACAAAATAGGTAGAGTGATGAATGGGTATCAAGGAAACTTATGCATTTCTCAAATGGGCACAAGATATAAAAGCAGTTTTAAAATAAAGCGGTGCAACAGTCCTGATGCACCACTTTTCTTGCATCCCCCTACAGCCACCTAGTGACACCATTGTTGTGCTCTTTTTTATAATACGGTGCACCATGGTGGTCGTTAGCACAATAGCATCAAATTTGTAATTCCACTGCATCATTTTTCCAGGTCTCCCTGCGTCAGAACGCCCCCCTCACATACAATGTGCCTGAAATGTGGACATCAAGGGGAGTTCAGGGAGGAATCGTTTGTGTGGATCCTCTAAAATTTTCTTACCCAGAATGCCCTGCAAAAGTGAAACATTGAGTAAAAACACTTTTTCCTTTCATTTCAGTGGTGTAATCTATAGGAATGAGCAGGGATCCACAAACATTCTACCATCCAGGGTTCCCCAACTTGTTCTGATAAAAATGCTACCCCAGTGGTGTGCCTGGGCCCAGTGCCCATGACAGGAATGGATTACACAAGGGTAAATGGTACGTCTTTGCACGGTTGCACGGTTTTCATGTAGCCCCTGGGTGGGCCACATCCCTGGGGCATGCAAGAAATATGGAGGGGGCCCACGGGGGAGACCCCCACCGCTCTGGGACTCAAATCTCATTAAATGTGGAGGGGCCCTGGGGATGAGGTCCCTGGGGTTGATATTGGCCTGCTGAGAGGGGGTCACGCAGCCCCTCTCTTCAAAAAAAGTTCAATAATTAGGCCAGGCCAAGGTAGGCTTTTGGATGGAGGCCATGTGGCCCACCTCCACCCAAAAAAATTAAATATTAAAGCTGGGGCACAGGGGGTGGGGTCCATGAGGCCAAGTTTGGCTTGGGGAAGGGGGGCACAATGCCTCTTTCCACAAAAGACATTAAATATTTAGGACAGTCCCCTGGGGTTAGGGTGTCTGGGACGGAAATCGGTCTGGGCAGGTGACCGGGTGCCAGATGTGGTGGCCAACCCTGCTGCACGTGGCCCTAGGCTGTGGGCAGCACAGGGTTGGGTGGTTATAAGGGTAGGCTGCAGGAGTTGCAGTCAACCCCCACTGCACACGGCAGAAGGCCATGAGCAGCATGGGGTTGGCTGGTTATAGGGGTTGGCCATGGGCCCTGCGGCCAAGCCCTGCTGCGCACGGCTGAAGGCTAAACAAAACATAGAAATTCACTGCCAGTCAGACACTAACAAACCAACTAACTTAATGAGACCTTCTCACACATCCACTTGCTCTCCTGTATAGTCACTGATACAGCCTATCACTCATGTATACAGTCCCTAATACACCCTCTTAGTCACCCATACAGTCACTGACTCACCCACTCACTCACCGATACAATCACTAAAACAGCCACTAACTCATCCGTACAATGACTCACACATTCACTCACTCACCTATGCAGCAACTCATACACCCACTAATTCACCAATGCACACACTGACACACACAGTGAGTAACAGATATAGCTACTCACACATCCATTCACTCTCTCATAAAGTCACTGACACATCCACACACTTATGCAAAAACCTAGTGATACATCCACTCACTCACCTGTACAGCCAGTGACTCACCCGCTCACTCTCACTGATACAGTCACAAATACAATCTGTCACTGACCCATACAAGCAAACATGCACCCAGTTACCTGTACAGCCACTCACACGTCTATACAACCAATTACACTCACTGGATGATGTCATTAGGGATGTCATCAGTGAAGTCAATTGAGATGTTATCAGTGATGTCATTTGAGATGTCATCAGTGACGTCATCAGTTATTTCACTGACCATGTCATGAGTGATGTAATATGTGAGGTCATAAGCAGTGCTTTATGGGGGGGCAATTATAATTATCTGAGGTAACTATAGCTGCTGAATTTCACTGGTTTAATACATGTGAAATGTGAGCCTAACTATAAAAAACCTTTGTTTTTTTCAGTGAATAGAATATATATATATATATATTCACTGAAAAAAACAAAGGTTACAGGGATTTTATAGTTAGGTTCTCAATTTACTCCTGCAAACCTTAGAAATTCACCAGTTATAGTTATTTCAGATAACTATAACTTGTGTCCCCCACCATGCACAGTTTTTTATGAATAATTTTACAACAAGTGTTGCAGTGATATTATCAATGATCTTATAAAAGATGTCATGCGTGCTGTAATATCTGGGGTAATTGGCAGTGGATGGCGAGGGTGTGAGTTATAGTTACCTTAGGGTACGAGTTATAGTTACTTAAAATATCTATAACTGGTAAATTTCAAAGGCTTGTTTGAGTAATTTCAGAACCTAACTATAATGTCCCTGTAACCTTTGTTTTTTAAGTGATTTTCTATGTTTTTTTTATTTTTATTCTATTTCCTAACTATAACTTCCCTGTCACCTCTGTTTTTGTAAATGAATTTCTATAGTTGTTAATTCTATTTCCTAACTATAATGTCCCTGTAACTTTTGCTTTTTCAGTGAATGTCTATGTTTTTATAACATAAAGTAATTTCCATTACAATACATAAATCTACACTCTGCCGTGGATGGCCTTTGGCTGTGCGTGGCAGCAGTTGGCCATAGGGCCTGGGGCTAGGCCCTGTGGCCAAGCCCTATAACCACCCAACCTTGCCTGGCTCCTGGCTTTTGGCTGTGCATGATGGGGTTGCTGACAGAGCCTGGCCTGCAGCAGGTTCATGCGGCCACCCCTCCTAATCACCCAACCCTCAGTGAGGGAGAGAGAAAGTGAGAGATTGGGAGAGATAGAGCTATTTAGGCTTTGATGAATGATATACTTAGAATGAGCTATTAAAAGACAAATTTAAAAGAAAAATTATTTTGTCAATTAAAAAGAGTGAGATCACCTTTCAGTATGTAAATTAAATATTTATAGTTACAAAATCTAAAGCAGGAAATAACTACAGACTCAACTTGACTAGAACCTTTAACCTTTAGTGTGCATGTCTGAGACCTTAATCACTAGGCCAGAGGTGACTCCTTAGAATACAGTGTCCAGACTGAACTATGACATTCAATCCACAGATGTTTAAGGGAAAAAGACTCCAATGTTCCATCACCCTGCTGCGAATTACCACTGATCATACTTAAGTAATATCTCCAGCATATTTAGATATGTACTGTATGAATTTGACTTCCATTACAAGAAAGTACACAAAAGACAATAAAATGGTAATGTGTCTAAATGCTCCCAAAACACTAGAAAATGAATAATCACCATCCTGATGCCAAAACCAAATTACATTTACTCTTCTCACCCGTAGTTCTTCAAAGCATGTAAAACAATGAAGTAACTAATCACAATGAACAGAAATAGCACAGTGTGCCTTATGAATTGTGAAGAAATTGGTCAGAGTCTTGCTGAATGAACATACTTTTACTGAATTCTGTGAGGTAAGCCTATTGGGTTAGGGTTAGTGGTATAGCAGCCTAAAAGAGGCATATGTCTCTACCTTGGAGCCTAGAGGCTCACTGTAAGTGTCTCCTCGGTCATAGTGGGGCAGGAGGTACCAAAAGGGCAGGGTTGAATAAGCCTGTATTATGAAGAGCCTTATATTACTTTTGCCCACAGAATGGTTGTAAGCCAAGACTCTAATGTACTCCTCAGACTACACAGGTGCCTTTCTATTCAGCTAGCTAGAAAAACGTTGCAGTGGTGGTAAAAAGGGTAAGGCAGAGCAAGCAAAGTGTGTTGTCTTAAATCAATCATGGTGGTTCCTGATGTTACCAGCACAACAATCATAAACTATGAACATTCACTGTCTTCTCTGTTTCTTTAGCTTGGATGCTGTGTTGTCTTGCCACAAACTATACCTACATTTAGATTAGACCATAGTAGTAGTATCTATAGTACCACATTCACCTACCTGGATTGTGCAGAGGGTGGCAGGTGGGATCCATAATGCGCTGAACCATTGGGGATTCCACCACCGATGTGAGAGGGAGAGCAGAAGGTACCAGTTAGTGCTTGCACTGTTTTTTTTTATCATTAGACACCCATGGAGATTCACCTTCGCAGACATCTTGCCATCTGCAGCTGGCTCACCCAATCATGCCCATATTAATTCCTCATCTCTGACTTTGCAGCTTTGGAGGATACAGATACACACCTGTGCCACTGACAAAGGTTTGAAATGTGTGGCATGACTGCAAAGGTTCCTTTAAGTTAAAATCATTAGGCAATTACATACCAAGTTTCAATTGTTAAACCTCTTCTTATAATCTATTTAGTAGCACCTATAGCTTTGATGACCATATGTATAACAAGTGCTCAACAATGACAAAGGGAAATCACAACTATTCTGATAGTCACAAAGCCCACCAATTAACAGACAGCTAAATCTGTTTTAACTGGTAACACCCAAGATGATCGATTAAATGCCATATCATCCACCTTGCAATGAGGGCTGTATGAACTCCTTAGCAGGGTTCATGCTCAAATCAACCTTCATGCGGGCAAAGCCATGGCACCAACCTGAACATGGATTAAATTGCTGCCACATTGCCTTGTCTATAAATAGGCAAAGCACCATAGGTAGGAGGGTCATTTACAGCACAATATGAATGGAAAGGTAGGATTCCTTGATTACATTTTCAGTAAGTGGGAACACAGAGTTCAACCCCCTCCTGGATCAAAGCAGAATGCATTTAGAAGCTCTGAATCCCAACAGACGCTGAGCAGAAACCAACATCAGTCTTGGCAGAAATCTTTAGACAAGACACAAACTGCATGAGACCATGACTAGAATGTGATAATAGGGGTCTGGTTGGGTCCCGACAGACAATCCTGCTTTGAAAAAAGCCACTTAGCTTGTAGCCAAGAAGGAAATGAACAGCGTCAGAATGACCAGTCTGGAACTGAAGGCCAAATAAACTACGGGCTGCCTGATTCTGCATACATCTGAACATTTTGTGATTATGACTATCCATGGGGCTCCACAAACCAAATAGGTAATGGGAGGAGTTCTTGCAATTTGTCTAACCACTGGCAATGCCTTGGCATATCATTCCAACACATCCAACACATTGTTCCTGTGCCCATAATGCCACCTCAGTTTGGACCCAGCCTTATGAAAATCAGTCTTGACCCTGCAACAGTCCAACAAGGACTACTAGGCCAAGTCCCAGACCAGTTTTGCCCTGATTGTGGCTCATCAGTCATTTGTACCTTGGTTTCAGTGGAAGGTGTGAATGTGACTGATGTCTAGATAAACCCTTACCTCTTAGCGGGGTAAATCAAACACTCAAAGTGTGATGGGAAGAAGCTTGCAATTTGTCTAACTTCTGGCAATCACTCAGGGTAGCATTCCAATCCAGCATTCCTTTACCCATTATGTCATCTCAGTTTGGATCCAGTCATAAACAAATCAGTCATGACCCTGATCCAATTAGTACAGTCCAGACCAAACTGCCAAGCTAGGTTTTCCATGAACCAGAACACAAGAAACCCAAGGCAGGTTGCTACCTCAAGTGATTGCCAGTGGATAGACTTATTGCAAGCATTCCTCCAATCACCTTCTGGGCCATATTTAAGAAAAATGGAGCATCAAGTATGATGTGGCACTTTTCTTGCACCCCCCTACCAGCACCTAAAGACAGCATGGTTGTGCTGTACTCATAATAGGGCGCGTAATGACGGTCATCAGCACAATAGCATTAAAATGTTTGATGCTCTTGAGGCGCTTTGCTGCACTTGCATCAAAGATGTTGACACTAGTGCAGAAAAGTACAAGGAGGCCCATAGATTACTATGGGAGCGTTATTTTAAAGCCTTCTCTGAGCAGGTGTTAAAAATGATGCTGAAAATGGTGCAGTGAAATCTTTTAAATTTCACTGCACCATATCCATTTTTGTGGCCTCTTAGTACTGGAACACCCCCTTGCATACATTATGCTGTGGATGAACACTGTGCAAATACTTGAGCTGAATACTTGAGCTGAATTAATGGTCATACCCCTTTTCGAGATAAATCAACTAATTATTAACCTTCCTGAGGATCCTACCAAGTTAATCTGTCCACTTAGGCAATTCTGACACAATCCCTGTCCAGGAAAATGCAATGGTCATTATTCGTTTATTTACACAGGTTTCTAACATAGACCTTGGGGGATGCAACAGTAGAAAAAAACAAAATGCCACTGTTAATAAACTGCATGATTAGTTCCCCCTTGGAGGATAAGTAAAATGTAATTCTTACAAATATGCCAAGCATGGAAGCTCTTCAGAGGACGATATTGTAATAGTTTACAGAAAATAGTCCCTGATACCATTATCAAAAAAAGTGATGCAGAGGGTTTCAAAGAAACCAGATTATGAAATAGGAGCAGCTTGTAATTGTGTCTTTATTGCCTGTAGGAGCAGCAGCCTTCCTATGTTTTGAAACACAATGTGGAAGCAAGATAAGCTTTCCTTTTAAGGGTTTCTTTCTACATGGGATATATTTTTGGCTTAGTCATCAAGATAAATTAAAATCCTTTCTCCTATGCGTTTGGTCTCTTGTGTGCCTTAATGACAGAGGAACTTCCTTTGCCCTGCCCAGCTGTTATTAATCCTTTCTTTGGATAACCTGGATTAAATCTTGCCCCCTTCTGGGTAACAAGTGTGTCTTTTTTAGGGTTGAGTCTGCGTCGCAAGCGCTTGCGCATGCGTATCGCTAGCGAGACGCTTTAGGAGTTAGAAAAGGGCTCAGAGCCCCGTCCACGTCACGTCAGTGTCTTTCATTGGTTCATGGGCTTGCTTTCATTAGTGGAAGGCACGCATAGGTCATGCCTTTTCCGGTGGTTAGACCTCCTCGAGCGCAGCAACCAAGTACTGAAAACATGCGAGGCTTGCTGTTTCCCATCAGGTTTGTGGACTACTTTTTCTCCATTTTCGCAGTGCGATCTTGCTTGGCAGAAGTCGAGCGCTTTGCATAATATCGACCCTGATACATAGTTAATTACACTTTTGCCGGTTACGTACATAATTGCACTTTTGCTGATAGGTTTCATTACGAGTGAACTGTAGCAGCACGATCGCGCTGTTTGTATTAAGTCGAGCATTCATTGCATGCGCTCACGCATGTGTATCGCAGCAAGACGCTTTAGTATTTAGAAAAGGGCTCGGAGCCCTGTCAACTTCACGTCAGTGTTTTTTATTGGTTCGTGGGCTTGCCTAATAAAATCTGATTGCTTTCATTAGTGGAAGGCGCGCATACGTCATGCCTTTTCCGGTGGCTAGCCTTCCTCGAGCGCAGCGACCAAGTACAGAAAACATGCGAGGCTCGCTGTTTTCCATCGGGCTTGTGGACTTCTTTTTCTCTAATTTACAAGCGCGATCTCGCTTGGCAGAAGTCGAGCGCTTTACATAGTTAATTTAACTTTTTCGGGTTACGTACATAAATGCACTTTTGCCCGATAGGTGAAAAGTCGGGTTAGGAGTTTACAACGTGATCAGCTCTAACATGAGCAAACGTGAGACCCGTTGCATTGTAAATGCTTGTTTTCTTTACCAGGTGTTGTCTTTGTTATCTCAGCGATTTATTGACGTCACACATTTACTTATGGCTGTTGTCGTTGCGGCAACTGGAACTAGCCCCAGTATGATCGCTGTTTTAGAGTTTATTTCTTTTCAGCTCGTGGTGGGTTGCCGTATGTCCGCTTCATGAATTATTAATTGACATCCATTTTCAGAACGTGTTTTGTTTCTGTGGTCGAACCTCAATGGTTTTCCTTCCGATATTTGGAATTAAAAGCGGTTTAATGTTTCTTTCTGGTCTGTGCGAGTAGGCATATAAGCTTTGTCATTATTTGGTATGCTTTAGTGGTTGGTTGTTTTAAAGGCCATTTCTTAAACGTGCCTCACAATTTCAAGTTTACTGCTGCTAGCCTGGCTTAATAGTACATCTTGGAAGTAGATGATGCAGTGTTGAATATATATCCGCATACCCCGATTTAAGGATACTGGTGTTACATCGCTATCAATATTATAAGACCAATCACCCTTTTTGCTGGCTAATGCCTGCTTAATTATTTTACATTTGCTTTACTTCTTCTATTATAAAAGGTGGACGTTCCTAGCCTCACGCGGACAGCCCCATTATTTCCACTGGTTTGCTATCCCGCCACACAATGTGCACCTACCATTTTGTTTATTTTTGTGGTTTTATTAGGCACATGTAAAGGCCTGTTTAGTCATAAGTCTGTTCATATGTGTATTTAAACCACATCAGCTTTGTACATAAGACCTTCTAAGCTGTGAGGTCTTGGTGGAAATCGGTATCTGCCTCTAAAAGTGTCACCGGGGCTTTAAAGTTCCTCTTTTTAGGATACTTTGGGGGTCATTCTAACCCTGGCGGTAAAAACCGCCAGGGCGAATGACCGCGGTAGCACCGCCAACAGGCTGGTGGTGCACCGCTGGGCATTCTGACCGCGGCGGTTCAGCCGCGGCCAGAAACGGAAAGTCGGCGGTGTACCGCCGACTTTCCACTGCCCTTGAGAATCCTCCATGGCGGCGGAGCGCGCTCAGCCGCCATGGGGATTCTGACACCCTCTACCGCCATCCTGTTCCTGGCGGGTCTCCCGCCAGGAACAGGATGGCGGTAGGGGGTGCCGCGGGGCCCCTGGGGGCCCCTGCAGTGCACATGGCAATGGCATGGGCACTGCAGGGGCCCCCGTAAGAGGGCCCCAAAAAGAATTTCAGTGTCTGCCTAGCAGATACTGAAATTTGCGACGGGTGCTACTGCACCCGTCGCACTCCAGCAACTCCACCGGCTCCATTCGGAGCCGGCTTCATCGTTGCTGGGTCTTTCCAGCTGTGCTGGCGGGCGGCCTTTTGGCGGTCGCCCGCCAGCACAGTGGGAAAGCCAGAATGGCCGCTGCGGTCTTGTGACCGCGGTGCGGTCATTTGGCGGTAACAACATGGCGGGCGGCGACTGCCGCCCGTCGCGGTTAGAATCACCGCCTTTATCTTTCTGGCTCCAAGTCTGATGCTGCAATTGAGGCTTCTCTCTGCGCTAGCAAGCCACTTTTGCATTGTCCCAGTAGTCCTGTGTCTTTTATCATGAGGTGCTGGATGTCTGATAGATAGATTAACTGGCCAGATGCAGGCAGCTGTTGGACTCTTTAGTAGACTCTTCTTGCTTGTTCCAGCCAGTGAGTGTAAGCAGCCCATTTCCATTATAGGGATGTATGGCCATGTTTTATTTGTTTTGTGTTTGGGAACACTGGGAAGCAGGCATGGGTCCACTACCTGCTCGTAGGGTGACCAATAAGATTCTTCAAGGTGGATGGTGGCCCACCAGTACAACTTACCTCTGGTGGTCGCAAAGCTCCGATTCATTCCATTGCAACACCCAAAATGGAGGTTGACACCTGTTTCATACCTCCTCTTATTTTGGGTTCATAAACTGTAGCTTTCAGAACATCTTTGCAGTCAAATGACCTTGTGATTTTGCTAATTACAGTAGCAACATTTCATACAACATTTATTATCTTCAAATACACTAATACATATTTATTCATTAAAAAATGCACTTGCTTATCAATATAGTTAAGTGCCCTAAAATAATTAAGTTGGGTACCTTCTCTGCACCACTACGATGCCGCCTGCACCTCGTTAAAATCATTAATTACAGACGTCTATCCTTCCTAAAATATCTGAATCGTTTACTCCTTCCTCAAAAAACCTAAACTCTACCCTAATGAACTTCTTTATTTTGATCCCTCATTGCCCTTTGGACGAGCTGCTTTAGTTGCATGCAGGGTCACTGGAATTGAATGGCAGGAAAAGACGAAATTATGAGGCATGGTCGACCAATTTATGTGGCAAAAGTCCAGTTAAGAATTTACAATGCCAATAGAACTAAATCAAGCAAATGGGAGATCTATTGCATTGCAAATGCTTGTACTCTATTACATTTTACTTCACTTTTTATCTTATAATGTGCTTCTTTCCTTGGCTGTCTGGTGAAATTGTTGTCCACAGAATCTGACGTAAGCTGTGACCTTTCTTACTAATCATCATTACCAGTAGGGATGCAGTGAGTCAGGTGAATTTTAAATGAAAACAGTGTCAATAGATTTGTTTTTATTAGGCCAATAGTTAAGCCAGCTCATCAAGAGCCTTTGGCCATACAATCCGGCCTGAACTGCCCTTTTAGGTCGGGCATAGCAGCGCAAGCGCTGCTTTTACGGCGTGTTGTTATCTATTTGTTTTTTGTTATCTATAGTTCTTCTTCAGTGCCGTCTCAAATCAGCCCAGCCAACACGTGTTTCGTCATGCATGTTTCATCATGCGACCAATCCTCGCTTTGACTTCATCAAGGCTCTGCTAAATGAAAAAAGATAGAAAATTCCAACAATTTAAAAGTTCTCGGTGTTATCTATTGTCAAATCTCTTCCAAAATCCTGTGATATGCCAACAGTCCAAAGATCGTGTGGCTCCTATATGTAGTATCTCAATGACGGCATAAGTATCACCATATCTTCCAACTTGAACGGCGTGTACGCAGTGGAATGGGGATTTTCGAAGAGGTTTGACAATAGATAACACCAAGAACATTTAAATAGTTTTTTAGTTTAGCAGAGCCTTGATGAAGTCAAAGCGAGGATTGGTCGCATGACGAAACACGTGTTGGCTGGGCTGATTTGAGACGACACTGAAGATGAACTATGCAATAAATACAAGGAAATTGTGCTACTTATGAAACTTTGGATTTGAACTTTACTCTGTATGCGAGTGCCTTGGACATTTTTATTTAAGTTGTTCCTTTTGGAATCTTGGGGAAGTGGGGCGGTTTTCTTCCCCTCCAGGAGCACCGTTGAACATTTGGAAGTCATATGATAATTGGGTGTGATATTAGTGAGCGCCATTCCTTATCTTAAAACACCCACTTTATTTGTTTATAATGTGATACATGGTCAATGTATCATTTGGTTGTTTGTTGCTACAATGTTTATCATACATTTTAGTTGATGTTACATATTTTACTATTGGGCTTTAATGAATTGGTCAGGGGCGGTGTCTTAGTGAGTTTTCATTTAGATTTTTTATCATTATGTTGTCAGCTGAGTGTGGCTCATGATGGCTGTGTAATGTTCCAAGTGCTGATTAGACTGAACAATGGTTATCTGGGCCTGCATTATAGGCAGTGCCTGGGTGCACAATGGGTATGTGCACCCATTTTGTTAGCCAACAGGGCACTGATGTATTACAGAAGGCACTGCAGATGCTTACGCACCCCCTTCTGTAATACAGATAGTGCTGTCACTCTTTTAAGAGGGTATTCCCCTCATTTGCATGGAAATGTGGCCCCATGGGAAGCACGAAAATGCTTTACGACTGTGCCCGTGCCACATTATAGAGGCAGGTGCAAAGGCACTGACTGTGCACCAAAAAGCCATTGTACACTGTGAGTCGCCATTGAGGGTGACCCTCTAGAGAGGGAAAAGTGGGTTCCCTGGGGCTACCACTAATGCCCCTGTATGAATCACTCACTGAACCCTCTTACAAGGGAATCCCTGTCCCTACCTTTTTGAAGTGCAGGTGGGTACAGACTGCATAGCAGAAACATAGCAGCAGCTTGATCAGCCTTTGTGTTTTATTACTAATGTGTTTCTCCAGGGCAGCTCACATTTGAGGCTGCCCTGGAGGCAGCACATAGATTGTAATATGGTGCGCGTCCCTGTTTGGGCCCAGAACATCTGTTTACAGATGAGTGTTGGGGCAAGCATGGACAGTGTGCCCTTTAATACAGGCCCTGGTGAGTGATTTATCATGGCAGTGCTATTAGGTATTTTTAACACTAACAAAGGCAGCTTAGAAATAATATAAGAGTCGACAAAGGTCTGAATAACCTGCAATGTGAAACTACTGTGACACTTATACAGAAGTAGCAATGAAAGCACTACACAATTTGTGCTTGGAGCACCAGAAGCAGAGCCAAGGATGCAGGAATAAAGCTACTGGGGGAGCGCTATTCTGCTCCATATATTTCAGACAGTAAGACCTTTTATTGATCACCAAATAGTCAATCCTAAAATGATGCATCAGGACCTAAAACCGCTACAATGCAATGTATCCTAAATACACTAATCCATCACACATTGCTGTATGCTTGAAACATTATATTGGGCCTTACTTTACTAGAACAAACACAGCACTGCATCTTAGGAACACTAACCTTTCATGCTACACCACCTCTATTTTGAGTATGCTATTTTAGAACGTTGGCATTTTCCTGTCTTAGCCTTTTGGTGCCTGTAGCCTGTCCTTGAGTCACATGACGGAGTGTAGTTGACAGTTGGGCTTTATGTATTCCTCCTAGACAGCCACACAGAATAGGGAACGTAGGTGTGTCTGAATGGGTCATCACTGCCAGGATGAGAGGGTGGAGCTGGACCCAGCCCTACTTACACTTGAATTGGCTGTTTTCTAGCTCCACACAATGAACTGCATATCACCTGTAGTTAGCCTGGAGCCAAGAAAGGGAAGGCAGGATTTGTGGGGAATTCAGGGGGAAATCTCAAGAAACGTCTCCCCCACTTCAAAGGCACAGCTGGCTATAACTACTGAACCTCAGATTTAAACTCTTCAGCACACTTCTGGACCTGTGGACACTCTTCCAGGAAGACAGCTGCAAAAAGGATCGCTACTCTGCTGGACTGAAGGATTGCTGCTATGCTGTGCTGTGCTGACCTGCTGCCCTCTTGCCTCAGTGAAAAGGACTGGACCTGCACCTCTGAAACCCAGAACCCCTGAGTGACTCCAATGGCTATTTGGCTTGGTCCTGTTCTGATGCCTCAGGGACACAACAGGCTTCTAACAACCCAGCAGCTGCACCTGGACTCTGCCATCTCTTAAATCTACCCTGCTCAGTGGTGCTACTCCAGCCCTTGGACCCTTGGAGGTGGGTCTAAGGTGCTCTGCCAGCCTCTTTGAACCAATACATACCCTCTGCTGTATGGCACAGCTGAGCAGAGCTGGCAAATCGCCGATGCTGTGTGGATAATAACTGTTGCAAAGGCATGCTTTGCAATCCATTGCCTCATCAGAACAATAGTGGTGTGACACATCATCAGGGCAAAGCCTCACATCTCTCATTGATGGCAGCCTCGACGAGGACACCAGTCACAGCATCGCAGCCTTACACCTTTTCAGAACTCAGAGATCACCTTAACTGCATGGCATATCCTGACGGGGACTTTGCATCACAAACCCTTGTCAACTGGATCTTTGATGATGCAGGACCTCACACTGCAGCCTCACTGCATCTTGGAACAGACGCATCACTTAAACTGTACAACGCATTTTTGACACAAATCATCTCAGAGCTCTGCAAATCAGGATTTAAGGTCCTGTGTTGAGCGGGCCTAGCTGGGTCTCAGTAGGCAGCCTGCACTCTATAGCAATTGGCCTGTACTTTTTACTTTGCCCCAGTCCAACACATCCAGATATCTAGAGTTGACACTTTGGACCTCATTATGACATTGGCGATAAATTCCACTTACTGCCACGCTGACGGCTGCCAACTTACCGTGGCGGATATCCGTTAACCATATTATGACACACACACACCAATCTGAGAGAATTCAGCCACACATACAAATCTGCCAGACCAAACGTCAGTGATAAAGTGGCAGCAACAGAACCCACACCATTACGCCAACAGAACAACGCCCACCACAATATGGCCCACTAATCACCACGGCGGACATTCAACGGTGGTAAACCATTGGCGGTACATACTGCCGCGGTCACAATGGACACCCACATACAAAAACAACACCACATTGGACAATTCAAACAACACACACCTGACACCCATACACACACCACACCCACACATACCACACCACTATAAAATACACACCCACAGTACCCATGACCCTTTACGACTACAAAGCATTGCCAATAGAGAGACACCAAGATCACTGACACAACCAGAGCCACACACTACTCACAGCTATACACCAATCATGCACTCCACATCACACACTCCAACACATTACCGAACACGCCTTCACCAACAGACCTCACAGAACACCCATGGCACCACAAAGACACCCCCGTTTCACAGAGGAGGAGCTAAGGGTCATGGTGGAGGAAATCGTCAGGGTACAGCCACAGCCATTTGGAGCACAGGTGCAGCAGATATCAATAGCCAGGAAGATGGAGCTATGGTGGAGAATCATGGACATGGTCAATGCCGTGAGACAGCACCCAAGAATTAGGGATCACATCAGGAAGAGGTGGCACGACCTACGGGGGAAGGTACGTTCCATTGCAGCAAGATACCAGTTACCAATTCAGAGAACTGCCAGTGGTCCCCCACCTCCTCCCCCACAACTCACATCATGGGAGGAGCAAGTCTTGGCAATACTGCATCCTGAGGGCCTGGCCGGAGTCGGAGGAGGACTGGTAAGTCAACTCTCTACTATTATCACCCCCCTACCTGCATGCCATCAAATACTCTCACCCTCACCCCATCACTCCACTACATCCCAGACACCCCACCATCACATCTCACTCATCCCAATGCCAAGCCCTGCATTCTGTACCAATGCATGAACACCCCTCACAGCCCTGCATGGACACTCATCACTAAAGCATGCATAGCAGAGAGAACTAACAATCCCACCATACACCAACATACACAAGTGAAAGCTGGCAGGGCAAATCCAACCACAGAGGGGAAGCCACCGTAGTACAATATGTCAGACACATTAAATATAACACATAATTTACATTCACACAGGTACCCCAGCCAATGTCAGTCAAGAAGAGGTGCCAGCACTATCCAGTCCCCCAACTGAAGAGGCCCACAGTGATGACAGCAACTCTGGTCTTCAGGATCTGAATGACCTACCTGTCCCATCAGGGACCACTGGACAGCCGGTTACCCAGGCCCAGTCACACACCACCACAGAGCCTCCCCCATCTGGGAACACCACCACAGTACCTACCCAGCGTACCCACACCTCTGTCCCCAGGACACATCAATCAGCAATGTGTCAACCTCTACAGGGACTCGAGGCCACACCTCACACCCAAGACAATCAGGTACCTGGGGTCCGTGGCAGTGGGCACACGGTTCAGGGGACAGAGACACAGGCCAACAGGGAAACTGGGAGGACTGCTGTGCGCCGGGGGAGGACAGACCCAGGGAACTGAATCTCCAGAAGGCACTCGCTGAGATCCTGGGAGCCCATCAACATTCCCAGGACACAATGGGCCAGATCCTGGACAATGTGCAGGAGAACAGGCGGCTTCAGGAGGGACAGTACCAGGGGATCAGGGAGGACTTGCAGGGCGTCAACAAAACCCTGATTTCCATAGCAGGGGTGCTGGCAGATATGACCAACATTATGAGGGAGGCAGTCTCACACCAGCGGGCCCCTGCCACTAGCCAGACATCTGAACAGCCTTCCACTTCCACTGCAACTAGTGACCAGGAGGCCCCACCACAGGACTCACAAGCCACCAGCACCCCTCCCCCTGCAGAAGGTGAACCACCCCACAAACATTCCCTGCGATCCAGACAGAAGCCAGAGACAGTTGCCAAGACCCCCACCAGGAAATGAGACTCTCCTGATTGTCACCCTTGGGTGCCACTCAGTCAGCCTGTCCACTTTGAACTGCTGTTGCACCCCTTCCTATGTCCCCTTGGACAATGCACCTATACCACAAACAGACTGGAACAGTACCCTGGACTTTCCTCCATCATCACCTCAGCCCATGTTAGCCCTTCAATAAAAACACTTTGAAAAAACTCCATTTGGAGTATGTCATGTATATCAAATATGTATTGATTGAAACAGGTACAAACATTGCAATTTAACTGTACATAGAATGAGCATAGATTAATGACCTGTAGCTGGCTGTAGTGATCACACCAGGAGTATATGTCATTTCAGCAACATCTGCAAAATGAATTGGCAGAGGGAACACAAAATGAATTGGGCATAGAAGTGGGAAATATCAGCATGCCATTGCCACAGAGATTACAACCAAAGTAATCGAAATGTAAAGTTAAATTGTCCTACCTGTGTTTCATTTGAAGTATTGTCGAATAACTGATGTTCTGTTGCCATTATCCTCATTCTCACTCTCCACAGGGTCTACTGCTGCCACAGGGGCATCTCCAGTCTCCTCCTCCTGCAGAAAAGGGACATGGCATCTGAGGGCCAGGTTGTGCAACATGCAGCATGCCACTACTATCTGGCAGACCTTCTTGGGTGAGTAGCACAGGGATCCACCAGTTAGATGGAGGATCCAGAACCTGGCCTTCAGGAGGCCAAAGGTCGTTTGAATTATCCTTCTTGTTCGCCCATGTGCCTCATTATAACGTCCTTCTGCCCTTGTCCTGGAATTCCTCACAGGGGTCAGCAGCCATGATAGGTTTGGGTAACCATAGTCACTTGCAAATATTGAGGAACCACATTTAGCCACATACTATCCTATATGGCCAACACCATACCCATACACCAACATATAATGAGTGGGAACCAGTGCTCACCTATTAGCCATACCCTGTGCCTCTGTAGTTGGGCCATCACATTTGGGATGCTGCTTTTCCTTAGGACAAAGGCATCATGCACCGATCCAGGATACTTAGCACTGACGTGGGAGATGTACTGGTCCGTCAAGCACACCATCTGCACATTCATAGACTGGAAACTATTACGATTCCTGAAAACCTGTTGATTCTGCTGGGGGGGGGGACGGGAAAAATGCAATATGCTTTCCATCAGTTGCCCCAGTTATGTTGGGGATATGTGTCATTGCATAAAACTCGGCCTTCACTGTGGCCAAATCCTCAACTTGGGGAAAACAATTTAGCTGCATACGTGTTTTATAAGGGCAGACAACACTGTTGTCAGCACGTTTGAGAACATTGGCTGTGACATTCCTGCTGCCAAGCCCACTGTCACTTGGAAAGAACCAGTTACTAGGAAATGGAGCACTGATAGCACTTGCAGAAGAGGGGGGATCACAGTGGGGTGACAGATAGCAGATATCAGGTTAGGCTCCAATTGGGTACACAGCTCTGTGATTGTGGCCCTGTCCCGTCTATAGGCAAGGATAATATGCCTGTCCCCCAGTGTTGCCAAGTCCACCAGGGGTCTGTACATGGGTGTATGTCTCCATCTCCTAATCATCCGCAGCGGTAGGGATCTAAGGGACACAAGAGTGAGGAGGTTGTCACAAACTGAACATTTGAGCCACAACAGGAGTTTTCAATCTGTAAACATGTAATGGGTCAGTGTGATTTTTCAGTTTGTGCCTATTTCTCCTGTGATGCAGCATGAATCCCTAGGGCTGCCCCCCCTGAAATGGTGTCCGCCTGTCCTGTGTGGATGGACAGGTGGAAGTGAGGTAATTCCGCTGACATTGTGTGTGTGGTGGGAGGCAGTCGGGAACCGCCGTTCAACTCCTCATTGGTTAATATTGGGCCCTATGGGGTACAGTGGCCAATGGTGATCTACGCCGGTGGTGACGGTATGCACTGCGCAGACGTGACCACCATTTTCTATCTGATTTCTCACTTACTACCTGACCTTCCATAGGAGAGAACCTACACTGCATGTGCTGCTGTGACCTGTGTCTGGAACCTACCATCCCCCGTTTGACCAGGGATAAGGGCCCCAGCCTTCACTTCAGAGGAGTTGGAGAGACTAGTGGATGGGGTCCTACCCCAGTACGGACTGCTGTATGGGTATCCAGACCAACAGGTGAGTACACTGTGGGCACGAATGCATGGGGTGGTGTGTGTGAAGGCCTTGTGTGAAGGGGTTGGGTGGATGTCCTCTTTGCGGCATACAGTTTGTGTGCTGGGCTATGTGTGTGGCAATGGTGATGGTAATGGGTATGGTGGGCCATATGTGTAATAGGCTGGACTGTTAGTCTAATGGTATTTTCCTGTGTGTATTGCCTCTGCAGGTCAGCACTCATCAAAAGAAGGATATATGGCATGCCATTGCCAAGGAGGTGCGGACCCTGGGGGTCTATGGCAGGCGGAGCATCCACTGTCGCAAACAGTGGAAGGACCTGAGACGGTGGGCATGGCAGACGGCGGAGGCCCAGCTGGGGATGGCCTCCCAACGAGGAAGCAGTGCCTGTTGAACCCTGACCCCCCTGATGGCCCACATACTGGCGGTGGCCTATCCAGAGCTAGATGTGTTCTTGAGGGCATCACGGCAGGCACAAGGGGGTTAGTACAGTGCCCATCATTACAACTTACGCCTGGTGGGGTGGTATCCAGGTGGTAGATGTGTGTCAGTGGGTGCCCCTAGGCCAGGCATGACATAGCAGCATAGTCCTCTGGTGGCTAGGGTTCTGAAGGGATAATCCTGCCTACCTAGCTTGTAAGCATCCTCCACTGGTCAGAGCTGCGTGGGTCCCAGGAGTGCTAAAGTTGGCGGTGTGTGCCCCCTCCTCATGCCTTGGTGGCTAGCGATATCAGTGGTAGTGCCATGCATAGTGCGTTGGCCTGTTCCCTGTGCGTGAGGGTGCTGTGTGCGCCAACAGTGGTGTTGGAACAGCCATTGACCCAGAGTATCCTTTGTCTCCCGCCTTTTTTGTTTTGTCATCCTATCCTTATGTGTATTAGCATCATCTGGCAGAGGAGAAGAGGTACTGGCAATGGAGGGAGCTGCATCCCACAGGACCCAGGAGGCAGAGTCCACTGACGCTGAGGACACCAGTGGGATGGAGGGCGAGGGGAGCACCACGGCGGAGACTGGAGGAGACACTTCAGACACAGATACCTCCTCCGATGGCAGAGACTGGAGGGGACACTTCCATTGTGAATGCCATCCAGGGGCTGGCAGCCCAGATGCAACAAACCAATGCAATCCTGGAGGGCATTCACAGTTGATTGGCGGCCCAACAGAGATCGATTCAGGCTCTGGCCTCCTCTCTGATGGCAGCCATTGTTCCTGTTTCTACCATCCCCCCTCCAACTTCCACTTCCCAGTCCCATTCTTCTCAACCCCAACCCATCCCAAGCACCCATACAGACGAGCATGCACACAAGAAAACACACAAGAGTGGCACAGGTAAACACAAGCACCGCAATTCATCCCACAGGCACTCACACAAACACCATTAATTTGCAGACACTACAACATCCACTATTTCCACTGTCTCCCCCTTCTCCCCCTCCACCACCTCCCTCCCAGCCACATCCACACTCACACCTGCATGCACTACATCATCATCCACTACCAGCATCATCACCACACCAAGCAGAACAGACACCTCACTGGCAGACACCTCCACAAAAGCCATGCACACGTCCCCTGTGTCCTCTCCCACTGTGTCTGTCCCCCCTCCTAAACTACACAAAGGCAAGCACTCAGACACCCAACAGCCATCAACCTCACAACAGCATACAACCCATTCACCTGCACCCAAATCCAGTAAACACCTCCAACAACCACTCCCTCATCCTCCACTCCCATTCCTTCTCCCTCTTCCCCCCAATGTCCCTAAGAAACGTTTTCCTATCCACCATTGACCTCTTCCCTACCCCTCCCCCCTGTCCTGCACGTATGGCCAGGGTATCATGAACTCAGCCACGCACCTCACCCACAGAGTGCACGGGCCCAGATCCATCCGCATCTACTTGTGGTGGGTAGGAATCGAGGCCACATTTAATGTAGGGGAAGGAGCCTGTACCAGCCACCCGAAAGGGCAAGGGGCCTGCACCTGCCACCCAAAAAGGTCAAGGAGCCTACCCCAGCAGGCAAGATGGGCAAGGAGCCTGCAACTGTCACCCGAAAGGGCAAGGAGCCTACACCAGCAGGCAAGAAGGGCAAGGAGCGTGTCCCATCAGGCAAGAAGTGCCAGGAGCCTGCACCAG
The DNA here is from genome assembly GCF_031143425.1 of Pleurodeles waltl. Taxonomy (NCBI): domain Eukaryota; kingdom Metazoa; phylum Chordata; class Amphibia; order Caudata; family Salamandridae; genus Pleurodeles; species Pleurodeles waltl. Next base: position 251,093,473 of record NC_090443.1, read on the forward strand.
CAGCTTTCACGGAGCCCCCACCACCAACCATGGTTGTGCATCCATCCAAGGGTGCAGGGGATGTGCAGGATCCTCCCCCCACCACCAACACCACGACAGTGCATCCATCCGAGAGTGCAGGGGATGAGCAGGAGCCTCCCCTCACCACCAGCACCACCCCATTGCATCCATCGGAGGGTGCAGGGGTGTGCAGGTGCCTTTCACCACCACCAATACAGTGCATGCATCTGAGGGTGCAGGGGATGTGCAGGACCCTCCTACCACCACCAGCACCACCACAGTGCATCCATCCGAGGGTGCAGGGGATGTGCAGGAGTTGTCCCCCACCACCAACACCAGCACAGTGCATCCATCCGAAAATGCAGGGGATGTGCAGGAGCTTCCCACCTCCAACAGCACCACCACAAAGCAGCTGTCACTGCCGCAGATCCTGCCTCGGTGGGCTGCTGTGCGGCCTGTCCATTCCAGAACCAGTGGCAAGACACCCACTTGAGAGACTGTGGTCTTGCACTCTCCAGGACCAAGCACAGGACATGTTTCCCCCTCCAGAACTAGTGGGCAAGACACCCACTTGAGAGACTGTGGCCCTGCACTCCCCAGGACCAAGCATAAGGCATGTTGCCCCCCTCCAGAACCAGTGGGCAAGACACCCACTCCAGAGATTGTGTCCTTGCACTCCCCAGGACCAATCACAGGGCATGTTGCCCCCTCCAGAACCTGTGGGCAAGACACCCACTCGAGAGACTGTGGCCTTGCACTCGCCAGGACCAAGCACAGGGCATGTTGCCCCGTCCAGAACCAGTGGTCTTGTTTCCACTCCTGGCTGAGGTGCCCCCTCCCCCTGATGTGCCTTCCTATTTGCCAACTTGTCAGAGTCACCAGATCCTTGGGGTCTGTGCACGTTCCCAACACATCCACCACTGAACAGCTCCAAGACTCTGATAGATAAATCACAGAGACTGAGAGAGTTCAAGAGGGGAAGAGGGGATTAGGTAGGGAACAGCTGGTATGGAGACCTGTAGTAAGAAAAAGGTTAGAACACACAATATGAAAATGATATCTCCTGAAATCAATACTAGACTATGATTCTAAACCTAGTCACTCTGAAAACATGAACAATCAAAGAGTTAAGTTTAAAATGACTAAGTTTCAAGATGGCCGGATACCCGTAGGGGAATCAAGATGAATAAAATGAAAACTTTCTTATTCAAGTACTTTCCTTTACATGAGAATCAGAAAACATTCTGACTAAATTTTAAACCAGTCATATAAATCCTGTTTTGAGAATGTATACTAAGACCATACAATATAGCATCTAGAAACTCTGGGCTTCTGTGTACTCTTAAAATGTTTCAACACAAATTGCTCATATTGCAGATATATATATATATATATATATAGTAAATACCGTAAAAGGATTGTGCACCATGAATAACACAATATGGATTCAGGAAACAAATCACATAACTTATCAACTCGAATATTACATAATAAATATCTTAGAATAGTGGCATACAATAAACAACATAAATTAAACTCGAGGAGAGAATCGTGCGTCTTGCCGATTCGAGTGTCACCATGTAAAATACCAAGAAATGGTAGCATGCCATGAATATCAAAGTCAAATCATCATTAATCGAATCGCGCATCTTGCCGATTCGTAAAACACGATGTAAATGTCAAGAAATAACAGCTCACAATAAATAACAAGATCAAAGTACAATGAAACGAATCGCTCTTCTTTTGCCGATTCTTAAGCCACCATGTAAATGTCAAGAAATGGTAGCACGCAATGAACAACAAAGTTAAATCCTCATGAAACAAGTTGTGCGTCTTGCCAATTCCTAAAACATCATGTAAATGTCAAGAAATAGTAGCGCGCAATGGACAACAATGTTTAAACACCATAAAACGAATCGCGTGTTTTGCCGATTCTTAAGCCACCATGCCAATGTCAAGAAATGGTAGCACGCAATGAATAACAAAGTCAAACCTTTATGAAATAAATCACGCGTCTTGCCTATTTGTAAACTACTATATAAATGTCAAGAAATGGTAGCGCGCAAGTAATCGGTTACTCATTTAAAAATTAAAACAAGAATATGAAAATTCTCAATAACGGTGTCGAGAAAGTCCAACCACCGTCTTACCGCCTGGAACAATGATCACCAATGAAGGATGAAGCGCAGAAGTCTGGACGATCCAAATAGGCCGCCGGGACAGGAGCTCAGGAAAAAGCTGCTGCTCTGCACCGGGACCTCTGAATAGTGAGCACTGGGAGTTGGGCTTGCTCTCTTTTATAGAGTCTTGGCCCAGCCCAGAACCACGCCCAGGCATGTTGGAGGGAAAGTCTCTGGAAGGCCCTGGAAAGGGGCCACACCCTAACACACTGTGAAAACCTGCAGCAATACATTGCAAAGGAACAGTATTTGTAAGCATATTAAAAATACGTTTTCAGGATTGAACTCTGCAATGCAAAAGGTTAAACCACAACATATCAGCACAATGCATAAATTACGTTGTTTTGAGAGTGCTGGGTTTTTGCATTTTTGTCGCCAGTAAAGCGCGTACTGCTCTGGTATTGACACAACTGATGCCCGTGCAGAGTTCTCTCCATGTGGATGCAGGTGACAAGTGGAGCCTTGAACTTTGGCCTGTGGCCATGTGGCCCACGCGAACTGAGAACTGGGCAGTGTCCCTTCTTCTGTACAATTGTAAATAACTGTTACATTTCCTAACTTGTTATTTTTCTTCTGTGTTGATATTATTACTCTCACTTTGGTGAATTCTTTTTGTCTTTGCGTTATTCAGTCGATTTCGGGGGATTAACTTGCTTTCTTGTGCATCTGGTTGTGTGTATGAGGCGTGCGTATGGGGTGTGTGTTGTGCGTATGTGTGTCACTTTCTCTTTCCTCCCCCTCCTTTGTGTGCTAGGCATCTGTGCTCACCGTCGTCGTCTTCGCCGGCGTTGGTGTTCGTGGTGGAGCAGAACGTAGAATATCTTCGGAAATACATGCAGTTCGGGTTCCATGGCGGTGTGGTTCTTCCCTGTGTCTCCAATGGTGAGTCCTTTCACTTCTGTGCTTAGTTTCCGCCAGGCTTTTGATGTCATTGGTACCGCCCCGGTAAAGGTGGCAGATTGTGTTGTTGTAATATGGTGGGCGGAACTTTGGCTTTAGCCTGGCTATAGGTGGCTACTGCCGTGATGGCTGTTGTTTCTGCCCTGGCGGTCGGCGGGATACATTGGCTGTCTTTCTGAGATCTTTCCGCCATGGTCATAATTTGGTGGTAGTTACCTCCAGCCTGTTGGCAGTATTACTGCCACTTTATCACTGACGGCCAGGGTCGTAATGAGGGCCTTTGTGTACTTGTCGGTTCTATTTGTACTAAAATCTTTTATTTTATATTTTTAGATTTCTCTATTTTTCTAGTCTGGTGGTGTATCTTCACTGTGTTACTGTCTGAAGTATTGCACAGATACTTTAAACATTGCTTCTGATTTAAGCCTGACTGCTCTGTGCCAAGCTGCACATGGGTTGAGCACACGTTAATTTAGGGTTTGCTTGTGACTTTGTCCTGAGAAGAATTATGGTTGCTGTTTGAGAAAGGTGTCACCCCCCCTCCAACCAGAAGGCCAATATCTTACACTAACCTGACACACAATACTTTAAGGATGCTACGATAATATGGTGTGGTGCACTTTAAAGATTCTTACAACTCACAAGACACTACATTGTATAGACACTAAACTGCAAAGTGGAACTTCACAATAGATGCATTAACCTCTCACAAGGGCTGAATATTATTCTCAAGGAGCCAATGAAAAATGGCGGTGCACACAATGCAGCTCCACTTTTTTTGCACCCCTTAGTGCCCCCTAACGTCACCATGTGTGCGCCGTCTTTAAAATAGGGGACACCACAGCGGTAGTGAGGGGGCTAGCGTCTACATTTTTTACACTAGTCCGGCGCTTTGCAGGATTAGCATAAAAAATGTTGATGCTAATCCTGTTAAAGCACCCAGAGGCCCATTGTAAGCAATGCAAACCTCCTTACAATGACTGCTCTGAGATCTGAAGTCTTAGATTTCACTGTGGCATTTTTTTGGCCCCCTAACAAGACAACGCCCCCTTTGCATACATTATGCCTGGCGCAGGCATAATGTAGCTCAAAGGGTTTACTTTGTAAATATGGCACAGCATTTTCGGCCTTCTAACGCACATTAGCGTAAAAAAATGATGCTAATGTGGCTGGGAATGTCGCTAGAGACTCTTAAATATGCCCCTTACATTTATAAAATAGAGACTGCTATGCGAAAGGTGAAAGAGGCAGAAATAGGGACTATAAGTGTGCAGAGAAGGAGAGGGAAGAGAGACAGTGATAGATGAAGAGAGCAGGAAAGAAAAAATAGAAAGTGTGATGGGGAAATATTAAGGAGAGAGAGAATGGAAGGGGAAAGTGAGGGGTGATGGACAGACAAACAGGCAGTTAGTGATAATAGAGAGACATGATGGTAGAGAAAGACATGGAGGGAGTGAGATTCAGATGATACAGAAATAGAGACAGTGAATAAGAGAGAGATGGTGAGCAATTGAAAAAGACAGAAAGGAACAAAGAAAGAGGGAGACTGCTGGAGTAACAGATACAGAGCAACAGAAAGAGAAAGAAATAGAAAATGAGAGAGCAAAAGGGCAAGAATGACTAAACATCAGGGTCGGGGAGGAGCATCAGAGGTCTCACAGATAATAAAAGCAAGATGAAGAACTGAGGGAGACAAAAGCAACCCTAAATATATAATATGTGGGTGTTTTTAGCCAATACAACAGGGACAGTTCCACGTAAGGAGTGGAGGAGTGTTGTCCTTCCTGCTGCAAGGAGCAGCAGGCAAACAAATCAATAAAATGGCAAAATAATGCCATTTTATTTTGCCCTCACGCTGTGTAAAGCACATGCATGAGGGCAGGGGGTAGGGCTGCATCCTGCAAGTGCAGGGTGACTGCTGACCCTTGCAGTGTGCATGTCAGGTTGGCCAGCTGTTTAGCTATGGCCAGCCCCACGTGCACTGTAGACCCATCAATCCCAGGGCTGTCAGGCCCTCAGCCTCAAAATAAGGGTTAGCCTGCTCCCTCCAATCCTGGAGATGCTTGCATGCTGAAACAGCATGAGAGCAGCTCCAGGATTGTCTGGAATCCATTTCCACTGAGCAGGATGGAAGTCCTTCCATTCCTGCTTGTAGACGCCCAGGAACCCGCTTATATGGTCAGTTTGGTGCCATGGCACCTCACCATATTTAAGACCTGCTGACCACCCCTGCAATACAGTAAATATGTTTTAATCAGTGCTCATTCTCATGGTACAAATATGTTATTAGAATAACAAACTAAGGGCCTGATTGAGACCCCGATGGAGGGGATTACTCTGTCACAAACATGATGGATATCCTGTCTGCCGTATTATGATCCCATAATAGTGACTGGAGATCATAAAATGGTAAATGGGTTATCCATCACGTTTGTGACAGAGTATTCCTCTCGTCCAAGACCTAAATCAGGCCCTAAGGGGCTGATTAAGAACTTGGAGGATGGGTTACTCCATCACATTGGTGACAGATATTCCCTCTGCCAAAATCTAAACCCCATTATAGCCTATGGGATTTATATTTCAGTGGATGGGATATCTGTCACTGTTGTGATGGAGTAACCTATCCACCAAATTCTAAATCAGGCCCTAAATACCCCAAAATATATAGGGCCAGATTACAAGTACAGCGGTCCTGGGACCTCCGTACCTGCGGTGATGGTCTGACCACCACATCCTCAGTGTTTGGACTGCCACAAGAATGCCACACATGCCAGGATCTTGTGGTGGCAGCAGTAAGTAAAGCTGTGGTCAAACATGGCAGCTCCATTGCAGGCACCCGGTGCTGATCATGACCTGCCTTTCCACTGAGTTTTTCATGCAGTGGACCCTGCCATGAAAAGCTTGGCAGAAAAACAGTGAAGGGACACCAAACAGGGCCCCAGAGCGATTTTAAGGCCATTGGGCATTGTGGCTGGGGACACATGTTGTGCCCCCCTAATGTCTGCACTGCTGGTGCACAATGCTGCCATGCACAGCGGTGTGCATGGCAACAGTGCACCTGAGGTGCATATGGCACTGCACTGCTCCGGCATGTGCTTCAGGCTCACTTTCTGAGCTGAAGCATGCCACTGCAGTGACACCACCGCAGACACTACCGCCAGCCCCGGCTGTATTGTCATAATATGGCGGTGGGGAGGGCGCTGACTTGGCAGCGTCCTCCTGTTCACTGTATTTGTGGTCCAGCATTAGGAACGCCAAAGTCATAATCAGGGCCATTGTCCTTGTGACTTGATATACTCCTCTTTATGCTATATATGATATATTGTATGTCATATATGATATACTCTGCAGTATGTTGTTCATATCCCCATTAAAAGTAATTTTTTCACAGTTTATTTTGTTAGTCGGATATGTTTCTTACTATTAAACCTTTTTCTGTATGACACTGAGATCCATCTGGTACTGAAGCAATGCAACGTCTCTATTAATAGATTTTACATTACTATTCTTTTAGAAGTGTTTTCTTGTCAGCAAGGATCATCAATGGCCTGTAGGTTGTATACATAAGTTTCAAGTGTGTATTGAACTTTAGCAATGGCTACTCAGTTCAATATGACTTTATTCAGTTTCATAATGTCATTATTAGAAACGGGGTCTCTAGTTGGCAGAGGTGTATACCCTTGTCCCAATAGGGACCACAATCCTAGAAGGGGTAAGTCACACGCAATCCAAATTATCCTGTGCCCACCTTCTGAAGCTTGGCACTGAGAAGTCAGGCTTAACTTAGAAGGCAAACTGTAAAGTATTTGTGCAATAAATCATACAGTAACACAGTGAAAACACCACAAAATACACCACACAGGTTTAGAACAATGGATAATAATTATTTGAATAAAATAGGGTCAAAACTACAAAGATCCAATAAGCACAAGTTGGGAATCACTCTTAAAAGGTTTAAAAGAGTCTTAATCCTTAGAAATAAACAGTTGTCTCTTTGTCACACACAGTACCTGGTATGCGTCAAGAATAACGACGCACGGGGAACACAGAGGAGATGCATGGAAAAATAGGGTGTTGCGTTGAATTTTCTGGTGCAACACAGATGATGCATCGTTTCGTTCCACGCTGCAAGGGGTTTGCGTCATTGTTTGGTGCACAGTCTTTGTTTCTCAGTGCAGTGTGAGGAGATTTTGACACACAGGGACCATGTAGCAAAAATCCTTGACATGCTGGAAGAAGGCATGGGTGCTGCGTCAATCCGGTAGACAAATTTTATGTTGCAACCCTGACACTGCTTCGAATTTCCAGTCGGGAAGTTGGGGTTGCGCCATTCCGGTCAACTGTGCATAGATTTAGTGTTTGCAATGCAGGTTTTGCATCGATTTCAGCAGGCGGTGCATCGATTTTCAACCCACAAGGAGTTTCCTGAAGAGATCAAGGCCCTCATTACAACCCTGGTGGTTAATCCTGCTTCCTGCCGTGCTGAAGACCGTCAACATACCGTTTCAGCCACGGAATTTCGCTACAGATATTACAACCCACATCTCGGAATCCGCCACAATGCAGACATCCACACAAGTCCGCCACACCAAAGGTCAGTGATAAACTGGCGATACCAAAACCTCCACCGTCACGCCAACAAGAATACGCCCATACTATCACGACCCATGAATCAACGCGGGGGTCTTACAACAGCGGTAATCCATTGGCGGTACACACCGCTGCGCTCAAAATACACACACATTTACAAAACACAACCACATTGGACAATTCAAAATACACACACCTGATACACATACACTCACCACACCCACACACTCACACCACTATAAAATACACACCCACATTACCCACAAACCCTTACAATGCTATTTTCTGTAAAAGCTGTGTGAGAGAGAATAGCAAACACAACACCAGCATCCACAGTCACACAACACCATCACTCATACAACATCCACACACCTCAAACAACACACACCAACAAAACACATCACACAGCACAATACACAGCACCTCACACATCACCCACACAACATCATGGCACCTCAAAGACACCCCAGGTTTTCAGAGGAGGAGCTCAGGGTCATGGTGGAGGAAATCATCCGGGTAGAGCATAGGATCACAGGTGCAGCACACCTCCATTGCTAGGAAGATGGAGCTATGGTGGAGAATCGTCGACAGGGTCAACGCAGTGGGACAGCATCCAAGAACACGGGATAACATCAGGAAGAGGTGGAACGACCTACGGGGGAAGGTGCGTTCAGTGGTATCCAGACACCAGATTGCTGTACAGAGGACTGGCGGAGGACCCCTACCTCCTCCCCCACAACTAAGAACATGGGAGGAGCACCTCTTAGCAATACTGCATCCTGAGGACCTGACCGGAGTAGCAGGAGGACTGGACTCTGGTAAGTCATATCTCATTTTCCAAACCCCCCACCCCACCTGCATGCCATCACATACCCCCACACTCACCCTCACCCCTATCACTCCAACACCTCACATATGTCCCACTATCACAACCCACACATCCCAATACCAAGGCCCTGCATGCAACACCTATGCATGGACCACCATCACTAAAGCATGTCCAGTACAGATACCCACACAGACCCCAAACCAACTATCACAGAAGGGCAACACAATTATGCAAGCCACCACAAAACCTCCACCCTCAGGAAACACCAGCACAGCACCCACCCAGTGGGCCCATCCCTCTGTCCCGATGACACATCAATCAGCAGTGTGTCCACCACTACAGGGAACCCAAGCAAACCCACCAACCCAAGAAAATCAGGGGCCTGGGGCACACGGTTCAGGGGACAGAGGCACAGAATAACAGGGAAGCTGGGACTGCTGTGCAACAGGGGGAGGACAGGCCCAGGGAACCAACACTCCGCGAGGCACTCTCCAACATCGTGGGAGCATACCACCATTCCCAGGAGACCATGGGCATGGTACAGGCCAAGTTTCAGGAGACTCAGCTGCTGCAGGAGGAACACTACCTTGGGATCAGGGAGGACTTGAAGTCCATTAACAACACCCTGATCACCATTGCAGAAGTGCTGGCAGACCTTGTCAACACCATCAGGGACAAAGTGGCACACAAACAGGCCCCTGACACTAACCTGGACAATAAACAGCCCTCCACCTCTGCCGGCGCTAGTGGACAGGAGGAACCTCCACAGGACCAACAGGCCACCAGCACCCCACCCCCTGCAGAAGGAGAACCACCCTGCAGATGGTCCCTGAGATCCAAGAACAAGACAGAGAACATTGCCAAAACCCAGCGCCAGGAAATAAAACCCTCCTGAATGTCACCCTTCTTCCCACTTTGTCAACCTTTTGACCTAAAAACTGCCGTTGCTCCCCTTCCTATGCCCCATTGGACAATGCACCTGTGAGACCAAGAGACTGGACTCTACCACGGACATTCCTCCACCATCACCCCAGCCCATTTGACACACCCCTGCACTTATTAGCACAGAAATAAACACCCTTGAATCACAGAACAATCTGGAGTCAGTTTGTGCTTTCACAAATGTGTAATTGCAACCTCTGAGAAATATAGCAATGTCAATGTTCATGTTCAGATACCAATGTTCGACAGTTGTTGGGCATCAGTAAACATAGCAGAAGGCCGAAAGTGTGACCCAGATCTGTGAAATGGAAAGCCAAAGTGACATGTCAGGGTCCATACACAGAGGTAAAAAGGCAGATTCAGGCAACGTCCAACAGTAGTATGATATGAGAGGAGTAGTGCCCGTCTCTTACCTGTGTCTCACTGGAAGTATTGCATGATGATGTTGTTACAGTTGTCTACATCTTCTTCTTCTGCCTCCTCTTCTTCACTGTCCATAGGCTCCACAGCTGCCACAAGACCACCATCAGGCCCATCCTCCTGCAGAAAAGGCACCTGGCATCGCAAAGCCAGGTTGTGCAACATACAGCATGCCACGATGATCTGGCACACCTTCTTCGATGAGTAGTATAGGGATCCACCTGTCTGATGGAGGCACCAGAATCTGGCCTTCAGGAGGCCGAAGAGCGCTCTATAATCCTCCTAGTTCACCCATGTGCCTCATTGTAGCATTCCTCTGCCCTTGTCCTGGGATTCCTCACAGGGGTCAGTAGCCATGACAGGTCCAGAGTCACCTGCAAATATCGAGGGACAACTGTTAGACATCCTCCAAACATTAGGGAATCTCCCATACCAAGACAGCTAATGAAACTGTGTGGGGACCTTGGGCTCATCTATTAGCCACACACGGTGCCTCTGGAGTTGCCCCATCACATAAGGGATCCTGCTATGCCTCAAAATGTAAGCTGAGCCAGGATACTTGGCATTCACATGGGAGATGTACTGGTCAGCCAAACACACCATCTGCGCATTCATTGAATGGTAGCTTTTCCAGTTTCTGTACACCTGTTCATTCCTGCGGAGGGAAATGCCACATGTGTCCCATCAATGGCACCAATTATTTTGGGGATATGCCTCAGGGCATAAAAGTCACTTTTCACTGTGGGCAGATCCTCCACCTGAGGTAAAATGATGGAGCTGCGCATGTGTTTCAGCAGGACAGATAACACTCTGGACAACGCGTTAAAGAACATTGGCTGTGACATCCCTGATGCCATGGCTACTGTTGTTTGAAAAGACCCATTTGCCAGGAAATGGAGCACTGACAGGACCTGCACTAGAGGGGGGATTCCTGTGGGATGACGGATAGCTGACATCAGGTCTGGCTTCAACTGGGCACACAGTCCCTGGATTGTTGCACGATCAAGTCTGTAAGTGATAATGATATGTCTGTCTTCCATTGTCGACAGGTCCACCAGGGGTCTGTACACCGGAGGATGCCGCCGTCTCATCACCTGCCCCAGCGGCGAGCCCTATGGAGGAGAACGGTGAGCAGAGGGTCATACACCACATAGGTTTCACAAGGCTGTTTAGCACAATCGTTAAATTTTCTCTATGTGCCTTTGTCTGTCGTAATCCTGGCCTAAATAGGTGTGACAAAGTTAGTTGGCCTGCCATGTGGCCCCCTGAAATGGCGGCTGCCTGACCTAAAAGGTGGGACAAGGGGAAATGAGGTAACTGCGCTGGCGTTGTTCAGCGTCGTGGTAGGCGTTTGAAGACTGCTGCACAATTCAGCATTGGTTATCATTGGGCCCTATGTGTTCCAGGAGCCAATGACGATCTACGCCGGCAGTGACGGTACGTACCGCCGCGGACGTGACTGCCTTTTTCTATCTGTTCCCTCACTTGATACCTGACCTTCAACAGGAAAGGACCTACACTGCAAGTGCTGCTGTGACCTGCGTCTGGAAGTGACAATGGCTACAGTGTCTTGGGAAAGGGCCCCTGCCTTCACTGCGGAGGAGTTGGAGAAACTGGTGGATCGGGTCCTCCCCAAGTACACGCAACTCTATGGTCCTCCATACAAAGAGGTGAGTAAACTGTGTGCATGCTGGATGGCACATGATTGTATGGAGTGTCGTGAATGGAAGAGACGGGGGTGACAGGCCAGCATGTGAGGATGGTGTGTGTATGAATTTCTGGGCCAGGGTGGGAAGTTTGTGGCCAATGTGTGAGAAGAAATGTACGGGTAGTAACATCCATTCTTACTTCACTTTTCCTCTAGGTCAGCGCCCACCAGAAGAAGGGAATCACCAAGTAAGTGCAGACCCTGGGGGTCTACCATAGACGGAGCACCCACTGCCGGAAAAGATGGGAGGACCTGCGCCGCTGGACCAAGAAACGGCAGAGGCCCAGCTGGGGATGGCCTCCCAATGTGGAAGGGGTGCCCGTTGCAACATGACCCCCCTGGTGTACCGGATCCTGGCGGTGGCATATCCTGAGTTGGATGGGCGCTTGAGGGCATCACAGCAGCCACAAGGGGGTGAGAACACTCTCATTCAGCTGACTCTGTGCGCTTGACGAGGTGTCTGGATGAAGAGGTGGGCTGTGGGTCCCCCTAGGCCAGGGCAGATGCGCAAAGGTAGATCCATTGATTTGCAGCCTCATTCCCAGTCCAACCCCAAAGGTGGTATTTTCCCTCTATGCCTAGTTAGGCTCCTATTGGTTCCAGCTGTGCATGAAATGGCACCAGTGGGATGGAGGGTGAAGGGAGCTCCACGACGGGGACAGGAGCAGACACCAGCGACAGCAACTCCTCTGATGGGAGCTCCCTTCTGGTGGCAGGCACCTCTGTGCCCACTGCATCAACTGGTACAGCCGCCACCCCCCCTACCAGCACTGCCCTCCCAGCAGACCCTTATCGAGTTTCCTGTGCCCGCTCACCCAGGGGGGTGGGCATCTCCTTCGCCCCAGGCACCTCAGCCCCTGCCCCAGTCAGCCCTGCTGCCCTCAGTGAGGAGGCTATTGACCTCCTGAGATCTCTCACTGTTGGGCAATCAACCATTTTGAATGCCATCCAGGGTGTTGAGAGGCATTTGCAGCAAACAAATGCATACCTGGAGGGCATTCATTCTGGCATCACGGCTCAACGTAGAGCATTTCAGGCTCTGGCCTCAGCACTGATGGCAGCCATTGTCCCTGTGTCCAGCCTCCCCCCTCCAACTTCCTCTACCCAGACCCAATCCCCTGTACCTCAGCCTATCCCAAGCACACCATCAGACCAGCATGCACACTCATCAACACACAAGAGTGGACATGGCAAATATAAGCACCACACATCCTACAGGCACTCACACAAGTACCATCCACATTCAGACACACCAACACTGCCTCCACTGTGTCCCCCTCCTCCACGTCTTCTTCCTCCCTCCCTGTCTCGTCTCCACTCACACCTGCATGCACTACATCTTCATCCACTTCCTCCATCACCAGCACGCCCTTCACCACACACCGCTCACATGCAATCACCACCCCCACTACCATGCATACATCCCCTGTGTCCTCTCCCAGTGTGTCTGTGAGCCCTCCTCCCAAAGTATACAAACGCAGGCACACACCCACCCAACAGCCATTCACCTCCAGCCCATGCACCTTCACCCAAATTCAGCAAACGTACACCTCCTACAGCCACTACCTCTTCCTCCACTCCCAAACACCCTCCATCTTCCCATCCCAGTGTGTCTAAGAAACTCTTCCTGGCTAACATTGACCTCTTCCCTACACCACCCCCCGTCCTTCTCCTAGGGCCAGGCTGTTAAGGTCCCAGCTCAGCACCTCAGCCACCAATTCATCCAGCACAGTGGTCTCAGCAAGTCCGGTCACATCGCGGGCGGCACCCATCAGGGCTGCCAGTGTGCCACCTAGTGAGGCCAAGGAGCAGGCCATTCCGCCACCTGCCAAGGTGAAGAAGGTGCCCACATGCCGGAGGGAGAAGCCGCACCTACCACCAAGCAAGGGCTCCTCCAAGCCAAAAGGGGACAGTGGCAAGGGACAAGCAGCAACATCAAAGGTGGGGAAGGAACACAAGGTGAAGAGCAGGTCAGGACAGAGCACGGAGGCTCCGGCTGAGGGGCCAGAGTCACCCCTTCTGTCAACCATAACATCAACCTGTACGGCGGTGGACACTGCCACCTGCACCGCCACCTGCACGTCTGCTGCCTCAGCAACAGTCCCCATCATCATCCCCAGTGGGCAGCCATCCGAGGCTGCATGAGACGTCCTGCTGTGTCCCTCCACAGGTGCAGACACGTGCACCACCGCCACAACCACCACCACCAGCCCCACGACATGCTCAGACATTGCCACCGCAGCTGACATGGCAATCATCCCCAGTGGCCAGCCGTTCGAGGCAGCAGGAGATGTTGTGACCCTGCACAGCGTACATGAGGCATGACACCCAGCACTGTTTGTACCTGCAGGTGGCAGGCGAAGTCACAGCAGGGTGGAGTGTGTCTCTGCCTCCATGGAGTATCATGCTACCTGTTCCCAGGCAATCCCGTGGCACACACACCCAGGTGAGGGAATGGGACCTGCCACACTGCATGTGAAGCACTCTGGGCACAATGCCCCCTCCAGAACCAGTGGAGATTCACATCCACTACCTCTGTCCTTGGCAGGATTAAGCACTCTGAGTGCAAAGCACCCTCGAGAACCAGTGGAGATTCACATCCACAACCTCAGTCCTTGGCAGGATGAAGCACTCTGGGCTCAAAGCCCCCTCCTGAACCAGTGGAGATTCACATCCACTACCTCAGTCCTTGGCAGGATGAAGCACTCTGGGTGCAAAGCACCCTCGAGAACCAGTGGAGATTCACATCCACAACCTCAGTCCTTGGCAGGATGAAGCACTCTGGGCTCAAAGCCCCCTCCTGAACCAGTGGAGATTCACATCCACTACCTCAGTCCTTGGCAGGATGAAGCACTCTGCCAAAAAAGCCCCCTCCAAAACCAGTGGAGATTCACATCCACTACCTCAGTCCCTGCAGGATGAAGCACTCTGGGCACAAAGCCCCCTCCAGAACCAGTGGAGATTCACATCCACTACCTCAGTTTTTGGAAGGATGGAGCACCCTGGGCACAAAGCCCCCTCCAGAACCAGTGGAGATTCACATCCACTACCTCAGTTTTTGGAAGGATGGAGCACCCTGGGCACAAAGCCCCCTCCAGAACCAGTAGAGATTCACATCCACTACCTCAGGTCTTGGCAGGATGAAGCACTCTGGGCACAAAGCCCCCTCCAGAACCAGTGGAGATTCCCATCCACTACCTCAGTCCTTGGTAGGATGAAGCACTCTGGGCACAAAGCCCCATCCAGAAACAGGGGAGATTCACATCCACTACCTCAGTCCTTGGCAGGATGAAGCACTCTGGGCACAATGCCCCCTCCAGAACCAGTGGAGATTCACATCCACTACCTCAATCCTTGCAGGATGAAGCACTCTGGGCACAAAGCCCCCTCCAGAACCAGTGGAGATTCACATCCACTACCTCAGACCTTGGAAGGATATAGCACTCTGGGCACAAAGTCCCCTCCAGAACCAGTGGAGATTCACATCCACTACCTCAGTCCTTGGTAGGATGAAGCACTCTGGGCACAAAGCCCCCTCCAGAAACAGTGGAGATTCACATCCACTACCTCAGTCCTTGGCAGGATGAAGCACTCTGGGCATCCACTTGAGAGACTGTGGCTTTGCACTCCCCAGGATAAAGCAGTGGACAAACCACCCACTGGAGAGACTTGTGAGACTGTGGCTTTGCACTCCCCAGGACCAATCAGTGGGCATGGAGCCCCCTCGTGGAGCAGTGGCGTCGTCCGTTCATCTGGCTGAGGTGCCCCCCCAGGTGCCTGTTTATTTTCCATCTGATGCCCCTGCAGAGTTCTCTCTGTTTCGAGTCAGGTATCTTGTGTGGGCTTCGCCATGCATTTTCGGACACTGATCCACGGACAATGATTTCATTCATATCCGGACTTGTGTAGTTGGTGTACATATTTATATATACTGATATTTGAATTTGGGGTATCTGATATTTCAATGATTACACTCGTTACAATCATTTACTTTTGTCCTTGCATCCTTCCAGGGGGTGACGGGGTGTTGTGGGTGAGGGTTGGGGTGGGGGTGTTGCGTGTTGCATGTGTGTCACTCTCTTTTCCCTCCCCCCTCCCCTGTGTGCTAGGTGTAGTACTCTCCGTGGTCGTAGCCGGCGTCTTTGCTCCTCCTGATTCAGGAGGAGGTAGACCAGCATCAGCAGGACCTGTAACTCGGGCTCCATGGCATCCTGGTTGTTCGTAAAGTGTCGAAAGGTGAGTGGTTTCCGTTCCAAGTACTGTTCCTACCGTGCTTTTGATGGCATTGTTACCACCCTGGAAAAGGTGGTGGATAGGCGTGTTGTAATACAGTAGGCGGAACCTTGTCTTCCGCCTGTCTGTTGGCGGTTACCGCCACAGTGTCTGTTTCTACCACCTTTGCGGTCGGAGTGTTAAAGTGGCTGTCTATGTTGGTGGTTTCAGCCATGGTCGTGATTCCATTTTTTTTGTACCGCCGGCCTGTTGGCGGTATTACCGCCTCTTTAACACCGACCACCAGGGTTGCAATGAGGGCCTAAGTCTTTTGGCCCTGAGACTTCAGAAAACAGGAGGCAAGCTCAACCCCAGCCCTTGGAGAGCACTTTTGGGGAAGACAGAGGGGGTCCTTACAACATTGGCGGTAAAAGGCACTTACCGCCGTGCAGAAGACCGCCAAAACACCGCTGCGGCCGCGGAATTCCGCCACAGCTATTATGACCCACATCTCTGAATCCACCAAAATTCAGACACCCACACAAGACCGCCACACCAAAGGTCAGTGATAAACTGGCAAAAACAAAACCTCCACCGTCATGCCAACAGAAACACGCCCATGCTATCACGACCCACGAATCCACGCGGCGGTCTTTCAACCGCGGTATTCCATTGGTGGTACACACCGCCGCGCTCAAAATACACACACATCTCCAAAACACCGCCACATTGGACAATTCAAAATACACACACCTGATACACATACACACACCACTCCCACACACCCATTGCAATATAAAACACACACCCACATCACCCACAAACCCTTACGACCAAAAATTTGAGACGAAGGTGACAGAGAGAGCACAGCAATAGACAACCCCACCACACAGAGGCACACCACACCATCACCCACCCAACATTACATGCACAATACACCACACACCACTACACATCACCACACACATCAACACTTACATCACCCCACACATCACCCACACCACCTCATGTCACGCCAAAGACACCTCAGGTTTTCCGAGGAGGAGCACAGGGTCATGGTGGAGGAAATCCTACGGGTAGAGCCACAGCTATTTGGCTCACAGGTGCAGCACACATCCATAGCCAGGAAGATGGAGCTATGGCAAAGAATCGTGGACAGGGTCAACGCTGTGTGACAGCATACAAGAAATCGGGAGGACATCAGGAAGAGGTGGAACGACCTACGGGGGAAGGTGCATTCAGTGGTCTAAAGGCACAACATCGCGGTACAGCAGACTGGCGGCGGACCCCCTCCTCCTCCCCCACAACTAACAACATGGGAGGAGCAAGTCTTGACCATTATGCATCCTGAGGGCCTCGGAGGAGTCGGTGGAGGAATGGACACTGGTAAGTTAAATCTCAACTATTATACCCCCCACCCTACCTGCATGCCATCACACACCCCGCCCTCACCCCTTCCCCTATCACTCCAACTCCTCACTAATGTACTCATAACACAAACCACACATCCCAACACCAAGCCCTGCATGACACAACTAAGCATGGTCACCCATCACTAAAGCATGCTCACTGCACATACCCATAACAACCCCCTAACCATCATGACACAAGCCCCCACACACGAAGGCTTGCACTGGGGTACACAGTCACCCACCCATTGCACACCATGACACACACACATGCAATAATCATGCTTTTACACCCCTGCAGGACCACTACAGAACGTCACCACACCGGAGGGTCCAGACAACTCCACTCCACCCACAGAAGAGGCCCACAGTGACAACAGCAGCTCTGCCCTACTGGATCCTGATGACCAGCCCGGACCATCGGGGGCCTCAGGACAGTTGGTTCCCCTCACACAGGCACAGCCCACCACTGACCTTCCACCCTCTGGTAACACCAGCACAGCACCCACCCAGCGGGCCCATACCTCCGTCCCAGGACACGTCAATTAGCTGTGTGTCCACCACTACAGGGAACCCAGGATAACCCACCACCCCAACAACAACAGGGACCTGGGGGCAGTGGTAGTGGGCACACGGTCCAGGGGACAGAGGCACAGGAACACAGGGGAACTGGTAGGGCTGCTGTGCGACAGGGGGCGGACAGGTCAAGGGAACCCACTCTCCACGAGGCCCTCTCCTCCATCAGGGGAGCATACCACCACTCCCAGGAGACGATGGCGACAGTCCTGGCCAAATTTCAGGAGACCCAGAGCCTGCAGGACGAACTGTATATGGGGTTCAGGGAGGAGCTCGGAAACCATCAGCTCCGCACTGGGCACCATCGTAGGGGTGCTGAAGGACATACAAAAGACCATGAGGGACACCGTGGCACTCCAAGGGGCCCCTGACACTAGCATGGATGATGAACTGGCCACCACCTCCGCCGACGCTAGTGGACAGGACGCCCCGCCACAGGACCACCACACCAGCACCCCACCCCCTGCAGACGGACAACCACCCCGCAAGCAGTCCCTGAGATCCAGGAACAGGACAGAGCAAGATGGCAAGACCCCGCCAGGAAATGAGACCACCCTGATTGCCCTCCCCCTGTCCTACTTTGTTACCCTGTCCCGATTGGAACTGCCCCAGCTCCACTTCCTATGCCCATATGAGCAACGCACCTGTGAGACTAACAGACTGGACTCTGCCATGGACATTCCTCCACCGTCCCCCATCACCATATCACTACCCTCCTACATTTTTGAGCACTGCAATAAACACCCTTGAACCACAAAACAATCTGGAGTCAGTCTGTGATTTGGTAAATATGTATAATCAATGACAGTGTCAACATGCTTTCCATTTTTATAGCCAACATACCTATGTCACACATCACAAGTCCTTGAAGGATGCAAGAAGATGACACACGTTGCTAACCACACCTGTGAAACCATAATGGAAAGGTACAACTCAGTGACCAAATACTGCTATGAAATGACAGACAGGATAGAGGTAGAACTGTGAAAGTGAATGTAATGGTAAAAAGATAACTGTTCTCACCTGTGTGTCACTGGAAATATTGCCGTATGACTGACTCCATGTTGTCTATGTCTTCTTCCTCAGCGTCCTCCTCATCACTGTCCACAGGCTCCACAGGCTCCACAGCTGCCACAACACCGCCATCTGGACCATCCTCCTGCAGAAAAGGCACCTTGCGTCGCAAAGCAAGATTGTGAAGCATCGATCAGGCGATGATGATCTGGCACACCTTCCTTGGTGAGTAGAATAGGGAACCACCTGTCATATGGAGGCACCTGAA
Source organism: Pleurodeles waltl (assembly GCF_031143425.1). Classification (NCBI taxonomy): domain Eukaryota; kingdom Metazoa; phylum Chordata; class Amphibia; order Caudata; family Salamandridae; genus Pleurodeles; species Pleurodeles waltl. The sequence continues at coordinate 251,112,521 of NC_090443.1, forward strand.
CCTGGCCTTCAGGAGGCCGAAGGTGCGTTCAATCACCCTCCTAGTCCGCCCATGGGCCTCATTGTAGCGTTCCTCTGCCCTGGTCCTGGGACTCCTCACTGGGGTCAATAGCCAGGACATTTTGGGGTAACCAGAGTCCCCCAATAGCCACACACGGTGCCTCTGGAGTTGACCCATCATATAAGGGATGCTGCTATTGCGCAGGATGTAGGCGTCATGCACTGAGCCAGGGAACATAGCATTTACCTGCGAGAAGTACTGGTCTGCCAAACATACCATCTGTACATTCATCGAATGATAACTCTTCTGGTTCCTGTACACCTGTTCACTCCTGTGGGGGGGGACCAGAGCTACATGGGTTCCATCAATAGCACCTATGATGTTGGGGATATGTCCAAGGGCATAGAAGTCACCTTTCACTGTTGGCAAATCCTGCACCTGAGGGAAAACGATGTAGCTCCTTACGTGTTTCAGCAGGGCAGACAACACTCTGGACAACACGTTGGAAAACATAGGCTGGGACATCCCTGATGCCATGGCCACTGTTGTCTGAAACGATCCACTTGCAAGGAAATGGAGCACTGACAGCACCTGCACTTGAGGGGGGATTCCTGTGGGATGGCAGATTGGTGACATCAGGTCTGGCTCCAACTGGGTACACAGTTCCTGGATTGTGGCACGGTCAAACCTGTAGGTGATGAGTAAATGTCGCTCCTCCATTGTCAACAGGTCCACCAGCGGTCGGTACACCGGAGGATTACGCCATCTTCTCAAATGTCCAAGCTGACGGTGCCTAGGAAGGACAACAGCTACAACAGAGTCAACAAAATCCCAGGTATGTACCCACAGATACACAGAACACGACACCAAAGACAAAAATCTTCCTGTATGTGTGTCGCCTGTAGGCCTAGGTATGTGTGACGCAGTTGCAAATTAAGCCATGTGGGCCCCTGAAATGGCGGCTGCCTGACCTCTAAACTGGGACAGTGGGATGTGAGGTAACTGCGCTGGCGTTGTACACCGTCACGGTAGGCGGGCGAAGACCGCAGCGCAAAGCTGCATTGGTTAACATTGGACCCTATGGGTCCCAGGAGCCAATGATGAAGTGCGCTGGCGGTGATGAGACGCACCGCCGCGGACGTCACCGCCGCGGACGTGACCGCCATTTTCTATCTGTTCAATCACTTGATACCTGATCTTCGACAGGAGAGGACCTACACTGCAAGTGCTGCTGTGACCTCAGTCTGGAAGAGACAATGGCTGCTGCGTCTGGGGAAAGGGCCCCTGCCTTCACTACTCAGGAGTTGGAGAATCTCGTGGACGGGGTCCTCCCCCAGTACATGCTACTCTACGGTCCTCCAGATCAACAGGTAAGTACACAGGGAGCACGTTGTATGGGCTATGCCTGGGTGGAGAGTGCTGGTTGTAAGAGGGAAGTGGGCAGAGTGCAGTGAACATAAAGGACTGTGATTGCATGTGCCACATGGCAAGGGCAGGGATGGGGGCCACTCACTTCGACAGTGCTCTTGCTAATGACTTCTCTTCTTCCCCTGTGCATGTCATGTAGGTCAGCGCCCACCAGAAGAAGGACATTTGGCGTGCCATCGCCAAGGACGTACGGACCCTGGGGGTCTACCAGAGACGGGGCACCCACTGCTGGAAAAGATGGGAGGACATTCGCTGCTGGAGCAAGAAGACGGTGGAGGCTCAGCTGGGGATGGCCTCCCAATGTGGGAGGGGTGCCCGTCGCACCATGACCCCGTTGATGTTCCAGATCCTGGCGGTGGCCTACCCTGAGTTGGATGGGCGCTTGAGGGCATCACAGCAGACACAAGGGGACTTTGCGCGCAGTTGACGGGTCTAGGTGTGGGAGGAGGACTGTGGGATTCCCTAGGCCAGGTCAACTTCCATAGGCTAGGCCCCTGAGTAATGCAGGCCATGTGGCACACCACCCCACCACAGTAGAGTGCCAAGTACAGGTATACATGCCCCTGTGGCATCCATGTGTGCAGATGTCCACCATAGCCATGTAGGCTAGATCCCAGGAATTGCATCTGTAGAGGCCAGGAGCACGGCGTAGTGCAGGGGGCACCCATCCACCTCACGACAGCCTCCAGTACCTGCACCTGCACCCAAAACACCTAAAGTGACACCTCCTACAACTACCTCCTCTTCCTCCACTCCCAGACCCCCTCTAGCTACCCATCCCAGTGTTCGTCAGAAACTCTCCCTCAGCAACGTTGACCTCTTTGCCCCCATCCCCACCCCTCCAATTCAAAAGTCCCGTAGTAGCACCTCAGCCAAAAAGACTCCTGTACCAGTGGTGCGTGTTCAAGGTGTGTGGAGTGCACCGGCCACCAGGGCAGGCAGTATGACACGGAGCCAAAGCACTGCCAGTCCACCCCCTGTAAAGCACCCAAAGTTGGAAAGTGGCCGACGGGACAGGTTGAAGACTCCTGGCGGCAATACTGGTCACAAGGGTCCCAGGGGGATTGCAGAGTCAGCTGTGACTCCTCCAAAGGTGCTGAAGGGCCGGAGTAAGTCTGCACAGTCTGGTGAGAGCAGCACAGCGGAGAAGGGCGCCATCCTCCACCGGTGGCCGGGACGCCACCGCCAGCACCGTCGTCACTGGTCAGGAGACCACCGCCAGAGTCATTGCCCAGGGGGGCACGAGTATCGTCACTGGTCAGGAGACCACCGCCAGAGTCAGTGCCCAGGAGGGCACGAGTATCGTCACTGGTCAGGAGACCAGTAGGGCACAAGTATCGTCACTGGTCAGGAGACCACCGCCAGAGTCATTGTCCAGGAGGACACGAGTATCGTCACTGGTCAGGAGACCACCGCCAGAGTCAGTGCCCAGGAGGGCACAAGTATCGTCACTGGTCAGGAGACCACCGCCAGAGTTACCGCCAGAGTCAGTGCCCAGGAGGGCCCCGGCTGCCACAGCCGAGCTGGAAAATGAAGGACCGTCATGCCACACACCAATGCACAGATCAGAGACCGCCATGGCAAAGCCCCGCTGAACAAGGGAATCACCGCCATGGTGAAGACCGCTGAACAGGGCACAGCACCGCTGAACAGGGCAGAGAACCGCTGAACAGATCAGAGACCGCCATGGCAAAGCCCCGCTGAACAATGGAATCACCGCCATGGTGAAGACCGCTGAACAGGGCATAGCACCGCTGAACAGGGCAGCGAACCGCTGAACAGATCAGAGACCGCCATGGCAAAGCCCCGCTGAACAAGGGAACCACCGCTATGGTGAAGACCGCTGAACAGGGCACAGCACCGCTGAACAGGGCAGAGAACCGCTGAACAGATCAGAGACCGCCATGGCATAGCACCGCTGAACAAGGAAACACCGCCACATCAAGCATTGTTATCCCATGTACAGCTGGGACTGTGACGGTACAGGAACCGTCACGGGGAGCTAAATGCAGTGTGGGCACCATTCCCCCTCCAGAACCGTTGGAGACTCTTATCCACTTGAGAGACTGTGGCTTTGCACTCCACAGGATGGTACAGTGGGCAAACCAACCACTGTATAGACTTGAGAGACTGTGGCTTTGCACTCCCCAGGATGGTGCAGTGGGCAAACCAACCACTGTATAGACTTGAGAGACTGTGGCTTTGCACTCCCCAGGATGGAACAGTGGGCAAAGCACCCACTGTAGAGACTTGAGAGACTGTGGCTTTGCACTCCCCAGGATGGAACAGTGGGCAAACCACCCACTGTATAGACTTGAGAGACTGTGGCTTTGCACTCCCCAGGATGGTACAGTGGGCAAACCACCCACTGTATAGACTTGAGAGACTGTGGCTTTGCACTCCCCAGGATGGAACAGTGGGCAAACCACCCACTGTAGAGACTTGAGAGACTGTGGCTTTGCACTCCCCAGGATGGAACAGTGGGCAAACCACCCACTGTAGAGACTTGAGAGACTGTGGCTTTGCACTCCCCAGGATGGTACAGTGGGCAAACCAACCACTGTATAGACTTGGGAGACTGTGTCTTTGCACTCCCCAGGATGGAACAGTGGGCAAACCACCCACTGTAGAGACTTGAGAGACTGTGGCTTTGCACTCCCCAGGATGGTACAGTGGGCAAACCAACCACTGTATAAAGTTGAGAGACTGTGGCTTTGCACTCCCCAGGATGGAACAGTGGGCAAACCACCCACTGTAGAGACTTGAGAGACTGTGGCTTTGCACTCCCCAGGATGGAACATTGGGCAAACCACCCACTGTAGAGACTTGAGAGACTGTGGCTTTGCACTCCTCAGGATGGAACAGTGGGCAAACCACCCACTGTAGAGGCTTGAGAGACTGTGGCTTTGCACTCCCCAGGATGGAACAGTGGGCAAGCCACCCACTGTAGAGACTTGAGAGACTGTGGCTTTGCACTCCCCAGGATGCAACAGTGGGCAAACCACCCACTGTATAGACTTGAGAGACTGTGGCTTTGCACTCCCCAGGATACATCAATGGGCATGGAGCCCCGTCGTGGATCTGGCGTGTTGCTGTAATCCGGCTGAGGTGCCCCCCCCCTTCCCTTCCCCCTGAGGTGCCTGTTGTATTTCTATCTGATGCCCCAGCAGTGTTCTCTCCGTTTGTGGACAGGTATCGTGTGTGGGCCTCGCCCATGCATTTTTGGCCCAGTGGTGCACGGACATTGATATGTGCATACCTGCACTGCTTCTCGTAATGTATATACTTTTGAATGTGTATATATTTATCTGTATATATTTGGTACCTGTATTTTGATACATTATAATTTTTCTACTGATTTCCTTTGGTCTTTGCATTCTTCCGGGGTGGGTTGTGGGTTGTTACTGTGATGTTTTGACATGCATAGCTGTGTGTGTTATAATGTGCGAGAGTGGGGGTGGGGGTGGGTTTTTGCGTGTGTGTCCCCCTGACTTTTGCCTCCCCCCTCCCCTATGTCGTAGGTGGAGTACTCACCGTTGTCTTCGGCGCCGCCGTTGCTGGTGTTCATAAATGAGCAGGAAGACAAGGGCAGGTAGGATTTGTAATTCTGGCTCCATGGTGTCCTCCTTCCTCGTGGGATGTGTAGAAGGTGAGCGTTTTCCCATTGCAAAAGCTGTTTCCACCGTGTTTTTATCCACGGTGAATCCGCCCCGGAAAAGGTGGCGGATTGGCGGGTTGTGATACTGTGGGCGGTACATTGTCTTCCGCCTGTCTGTAGGCGGTGACCGCCGCGCTGCTTGTCTGTACCGCCGTGGCGGTCGGAGCGTTAAAGTGGCTGTCTATGTTGGCGGTTTCCGCCACGGTCATAATTCCCTTTTTTTGTCCGCCGGCCTGTTTGCGGTATTACCGCACCTTTAACACCGTCCGCCAGGGTTGTAATGACCCCCATGTCCTTCTCAGCAAAGTCAGAGGCCAGCACGGCAGCAGGGCAACAGCAGGGCAGCAGTCCTTTTCAGCAAAGGAGTCCAGATGAGTCCTTTGGGCAGCCAGGCAGTTCCTCTTGACAGGGAGCAGGTGTAGGCCCTGAATTGTCTGGTTTGATGGGGTCAGAGACCCAGTTTATATACCCAAAAATGCCTTTGAAGTGAGGGAGACTTCAAAGAGTGGTTTTGAAGTGCACAAGTTCCCTTTTTGAGATTCGAAGGCCGAATTTATCTCCTGTACTATCACTACAATGGGGGAAATTCGCAGAGTGGATTCTGGGAATGTGGTACTTTTCCCTCGAGAAGGATTGCTATTCACTATTCAACTTTAAACTAGCTGTTTAGTCACAAGTCAGCGCCTGGCTTTCAGAAGCTGTAGACTGTGAAACAATCTCTCAGTGCCCCTCTTGTGCACCCCGCCTCTGAAATAACGATATGGGATTGTGTGCATGTTCACAAGGACCAAAAATAGTCTAATGATTATATCCACAGCCATCCAAATTATGCGGCAGAGGAGGGCCAAATTATGCAACAGGATTCTCTATTCGGTATTGAACTGTGAGGGAAGAAGGACATTGAGAGACGCAGTAAACGCTTGTCGACGTTGGGGACGCTGCGGGAGACGCTGCCAATTCCGGATCCGCGCTTCCGGTTTCACGATCGTGTCGGCAGCGGCGGATGCAGCGGATGAGAGCTGTGTCGCGTCTGAGAAGCAGGAAAAGCAAAGGAGAAAAGGAGCAGGCAGAAGAGTGAACGGGAGAATAGGGAGGGTAGAACTGTGGCGTTTCCCGCCATCAGGCGCTTGTAGCCGGGAACTGCAGCAGGGAGGTCAGGAGGCCAGGAGCACCGCATGACGAGACAGGAGCCGGGCACGCCAAGCCGGATCAGGAGGATCAGGAGGATCGGGAGGTTTACGGTAAGAGGCAGAAGTGCCTCTTTGGTGTTCTCCTGTTCTCCTGCTCTCCTGTCCCCCAGCATCCCCTGCCCCCAGCACCATCATCGCCAGCGCCAGTGGTCCTCGCACCATGTTTTCTTTAGGAAGGCCCCATCTACCCTAGCCTCCCGTCCTCCGTTGAGGCCCCCTTTGAGGCTGAGCTACCTGCTTTGGGGCTACAATCCTACAGTCCTCCAAGATTGCGCCAAGTTAGGCTGCCCCCACTGAAAGGTCATAAAGACACTGTATCATAAACTGGGGGGTCTAGCCATATGACCAGCTAGCAATCCAGCTGGGAACCCTGCATGACTTGAGTAACCTACCCCGGGGAAGACATATGCAGCCTTTTTAGGGCACCGGCTCCCAGGACAGCATATCTGGATAAGTATTAAATAGACTTTTTGGGCCCCCCAGAGGGGTGGTTCCATAAAAAAGTGAACACACAGGAATGCCCAACAGTGCCTGGACAGCGGAAGCGGCCACTGACCTCTGTGGTGCAGTTTGTTGCCATAACCACAGACTTCTCTATCAAACCTCTCTGTCACCTGTGACCTGAAACATATCTGGGCTGGGATAGCACCAGAGGAGGACTACACGTGCTCGTGTTCCTCAACTCAGAGGTGTGGCGGCGTGGCTATTTTGTCTATTTTGTCTAATTTGATGAAAAAAGAAAAAAGGGAAGAAGACTACTGGACCTCGATAGGGGCCAGTGGCACGCGCTCGTGCCCCTCTATCCAGAGGTGTGGCGGCGTGTCTATCCGAAAAAAAAGAAAAAGGGAAGAAACCTGCATGAACCTTGACAGGAGCCAGCAGCTCGTTTGGGCAGCATTTGAAGAGGCTCACACGTGCTCGTGTCCCTTGCCCCTGAATGGCTCCGCCTCTCTAACTCATCCAATCTCCCCTATAAAAAGTGAATGCAATCTGTTACATGACCTAGATGATAAAAGTAGGTTTAAGGAGGAAGGGCAGGCAGAAAACCCACTTTTGGAAAAAATAACAGCCAAATTAAAGACAACGCTAAAGATAATGTTTGGGGTTCAATTAATGACTTAGAATTACTGACCCTCAGGTCGGCTTCACCTTCCCCTGGTACCTCAAACTGTCCATCCTTGGAAAATCAAATGAATTTTTCTCACTTAGGCACTCAATTTCCATTTGAGGTAAATGTGATTATTAAAGGAGCGACAGATTCTTCCCTAAGTGAACTGGTTGCAATTTCGCAAGAGTATGGTAAAGTAAGGTAAATGGATCACTCGTTAGAAACTATTCATAGTTTGGACAATTTCAATAATCTGGACCCATTAAGCACTAATCTTTCTTGTAAAAGCAGGGACCCAAGCCCCAACATGTATATCCTTAACAAGTTTTTCAATAAAGATATGGGAATGTCCCTGCAAGAAGACAAAATTGGAGTCTCAGATACACAAATTGATATCTCAGTCCTTATATGCAGATCCCTAAATGTATCCCCTATATTAAATGAAAAAACAAATGAATCTGAAAGTAGGGAGGAAAATAAAGCGAACACACTGGAAGTACGAAATTCTAAAAAGCAGTTGGATCAAAATGCGGTATGGGATATCTTTTTTAAAACCTCGCAGCTAACACTGGATGCTATGTCCTATCAGTCCTCCAAAATGGATGTCCAGGTGGATATACTGAATACTATGGCCAAATCCGTAGCAGGGATCGACCACAAACTGTCAAATTTGAACAACTTGATTAAGCGAGCTCAGAATCTTGCCGAAATATCAGTAATAGAATGCATTTGTGGTCCCATAATTGACAAGTTGGCCACTGTTCCACAAGCTTTAAACTCACTGATAGAAAACTTTAAAGAAAATTTAAATATGAAAAGAGAGGAGGAAATTATAGCCAATGGATCCCCCCAGTAGCAGAGAGAGGCGGGGGAAAGCAAAAAACTTGGGAATCAGAGCAAATTGGTGAACAACGAAGACAAAGTACAAAGAGATAGAATCCCTTGAAGAACCAAAATGTGAGCAGGAAGAAGTATGTAAGGAACTTTTAGGCTCCTTTGACTGTCCCAAATCCGTGGGGCTCCCGCTTAAACCAGTTAGGCCACCTACAAAAGACAAAAGAAAAAGCAACGAAAAGCAAGAAATAAAAAAGGGGTGGCCCCAATAGGCCCCCCGGAAATAAAATCAAACCCCTGCTCTCGCCTCGGTAGAGGTGATGGCATGCCAATGCCCAATGACCTTGTGACAAACACAATGAGTTTCTCAACGGTAAATAAATTGTTACCATTATTCAACTTTGGAGCAATGTGCAATACTACTCATAGTCAAGGTAGGCAAAACGAAAATGAACTACACTCCAATGAGGGGGATATAAAAAGTAATGACCAACAAATTATGGTAATGACAAATGGTATAGGCAAATCAGAGCAGGAACCTCAAAATATAAAGCCACATCAACGGTGAACACAGGTTGTAAGGAATCCTAGTTCCATATTAAATAGGAGGACTTTTGAAGAAGAGGGTATAACAATTACGGTTGCAAATTCAGAATATGCAGAACACAGTAGGGCTCAAACCGGAGCCCTTTCGGCCCAAAATCAGGCAATAAAACAAAGAAAGCCAAGATCCACCACGGATGAAGGTTCCTTAAGTGGCTTAATAGCAAAGCAAAGGGCTATAAAGTTAGAACGGTCGGATAGAGAGCCACCGGTAGGTACTCAGGTATTAGAATACTCGAGGACTGCCAAACTAGATGAACAGACGGATATTATACGTAGCTCCGATTTCGTTTTGCCAAACGATTGTTTACAACTAATATTAGAACCTCAATATCACTCCAGGGGGCAATTTGACATTTTAAATAGAGGGAACATACTAAAATTATTACAAGGTATTCCTGTATTAAAAGATATAAAATCTACTTATATTGTCTCCATAGAGTTTTTACCTAGGGAAAATATAAATGAGAGTGCCTTAAACTAATTAACGTAGGTAACTTGGAGGTCATCACAGTTGGTTAAAAGAGTTGTTAATGAAAAAGGTTCCTTCTTATAATGGGGGATAAATTTCAGCATACCCAAACAAGTATACTATCCTGATCTGTTAGAGGAACAAACCAATTCACCTAATCAATCTAAGCCAAGAGAGCTGGATAAACCTTTCTCAGTTCTTAGATCTGCAACTGGAAGAATGGAAGATTACCCCTTAGCGCGTACCAAATCTAATACATGCTTATGACAACTAGATTTAGGCTAGATATCGGAAACAATCCATTGAGAAAAACATCAGTTACTTAGAGTAGTAGAGTGCATAATCAACTGACAATCTTGCATGAAAACCCCCTCCAAGTTTCTCCTGGAATATAAATGGGATTAGATCAAATACCCTACAAAAAGATCTAACAAGTTTACTAAAGAAATTTTAAATTATTTTTCTCCAGGAGACGTGTCCCATCGACTCTTTTTCAATTGATGGATTTATGGGATTTTTTTCCCCAGCAATAAAGGAGAAAAAGTATGGACATCCAAAGTGGGGATTAGCAATTTTTATCTCAGCAGGATTAAATATATTAGTGTACTCGAATATATGAGGAAAACAAAGACTTCTTGTTAATGAAGTTAGATGGGTGGAATAAGGAACATCCCAGTCCACTCCAGCTAATTAATGTCTATATCCACCCAGATGTACGATCCAGGAAATATATATCTTCCAAATTAATAGATACAATTTTAAATGCCCATCAGGATCTAGGACCCCTGGAGCTCTTAGTAGCAGGGGACTTTAATCTGAAATTACTATACCCCTTTGACAGGGATACACAAACTATTTTACAAGGTCTATTATGGGCAGTACCACAGCAGTTCCCAGGGGCAACAGAGAAAGGAAAAGCCGGGATAGTAGCACTCTCCTTAGTAAAAGATCTTGAGGCTCTTGGGCTTATACTACTAAATGGAAGATATCTGCAAGATACTCCTCCGGCAACTACCTGCTATGCCGCTGGAACTCAAGAGACAATTGACTATACTGTGGCATTCTTATTTTTGCTTATGTTAATTTTAAAAAATTACATCATTAAATCGGATATGAGCGATCATGGCCAGCAATGCCTGGAGATAGGATGTGGCCTCCCTAATTTTAACCTTGCACTTACTAGGAATATTATTACAACCAACTATAAAAAACTTCGATGGTCTGAAAGGTTAAAAGAATCCATTGGTTAACGGTCAATGGAGATAATCGAGCAATGCCATATGGACTTAACATAGGATTCAATAATGATCTGGTCATCTTTCCTAGATAGATTTGCGGCTGTTCTCCTCACAGATAGGTCGCATAAGAGGTATCAAAACCAGGGTCGAGGTGCGAAAATGAACAAAGATATAACATTTTCAGCACACATGATTACATTAAGAAAAGAACGGAATAGAGCCTTAAGATTATACAACAAGAATTCAACAAACCGTTATTTTAAGGCAGATTTAAAAAGACTAAACAACATATATCGGAAACAAATATGGGAATACAACCATCAGGAAAACCATGTTTTTTGGGCCAAGGCCCTATTCTTGAGTAAAAAATCAAATACACAAGGTTTTTGGAAAATGGTGAATGCCCTGAATAAAAATCCGATGACTCTGACCAGCTCCAATATCCAATAAGAAGCCGTCTGGTTTGATTACCTAAGTCACCACTTCCTAGAACAAAAGAGAACCATCAAAAATTTAGAAGAGAATGCGAAAACATTAAGCCTAGAAAAAGCAAAATTAAAACCCCTTACACTCCAAAAGCAAACCAAACAAATATTTACAATGGCTGAAATTATAAGGTCAATAGAAAACAGCAGAACTAGGGGTGCTCCGGGCCCAAATGGGATCCCAAATGCCTTGTTTAAACTGAATCCTACATTTTGGGATGAAAAATTGTCTTTGACTTTCAACCATTGTATGGCACTAGGAAGTATTCCAAAATTTTGGAGGGGTGCAATAATCCATCCAATATTCAAAGGCGGTAATAAGTCACAAACTGAGAGCTATTGACTAATTACCCTAATGGACGTAGAAGCTAAATATTATGCAGGGATTTTACTGGAGTATCTTCATAGGTGGGCAACCGAAAATAGCATTATTCCTTCCAATCAGACAGGTTTTGTAAAGGACCTGGGTACTGCTGCAAATATTTTAACTCTATCCCTGATCATTGATAAGTACCAACAAAAAAAATCAACCCTTGTATCTGTGTTTGGTAGATTTTAAATCAGCCTTTGACCTGGTACAGCGACCTTTCCTATGGGAGAAATTAGTCTCCTGGGGGATACCAGTGAATCTGTTAAAGGCTATTGAACAGTTATACACAGATGCATGAGTAAGAGTTAAGATAGGGGATGGATCTTTCCTTTCAAGAGAAATTAAAACAAAACAAGTATTGAAACAGCGCTGTGTGCTGGCAATCAACCAAAGAAGGATACAGGCTTGAAGGCAAGCGGTGATTTCCTGTTTTAAACCCTCTGACATTGTTTTAAATGCTAAATTTACCAAGTTTTTACGTTTAGCAACACAAACATTTTTTAAAATAAGATCTTAATTAGTATATATGTATTAGTTTTTATAGAATTATAAAAAAATGTTTTTACGTTTAGCAACACAAACATTTTTTAAAATAAGATCTTAATTAGTATATATGTATTAGTTTTTATAGAATTATAAAAAAATGTAACCCTCAAAAAACCAAACCAATTAATCACTGTACAGTACTCATGAAATGATTCATTTGTTTTTTAAAGATGTTTTTTATTGAGTCAAATACAAGAACATTAACTTAACATTGCCAGGACAGAGATATGCAGTTGTGAATATATATGCATAAAGAATATTCTACTTATAAATGCATATTAAACATGTAAATGAATTAGGCATATACAGCAATATAGTATCAAAGACTCCAAGTTTGAATAAAGAAAGAAGAAAGAGAGAGGGAGAGGGAGAAGAGCTATAGGGATAGAAATGGGAATCAAGTGATAGCCATGTGGAGAGAGAGGTAATAGACATTAGTTACAGCGAATGTAAGATGAAATAAGTATATATAAGAAGAAAAACAGGAAATATATTGACATTTTTCAAAAAGGAGGAGAAAAATCAATTTCCTTAGCAATGCGTGAGAGATAGTTACTTAATGGCAACCATAGCTGATGATGTTTGAAGAACGTTCCTGTTGAATCAAGCTTGAAGCTGGCAAGTCTATGATGATAACGTACAGAATTCCACCACTGTCTGACAGTAATGTTCTCCGAAGATTTCCAGTTAGAAATAATAATAGAGATTGCAATAGAAAGAAAAAGGTCCACCAATTTTCCAAGAGGCCTGAATGAACTCCAGATATTGTGTATGCCACCCAAAACAGTAATTCATATGACATTGGCAAGGAGATCTGAGATATTGCTGAAATGCAAGACCATATTGAGGACCAAAAAGTAGATAGGGATGGACAAGAAAAAAACATGTGAAAGTCAGTACCCTGCTGAGTGTGGCAGCGCCAACAATTGTCATTTTGTGCAAGTTTGAGTTTGTAAAGGCATACAGGAGTGTAGAAAAGTCTATTATAAAAAAAAATAGGGTCTGTGTGAGGCTTGCAGTGGGTGCAGTGGAATGTATCTTATACCATATTCTATCCCATAAAAAAGTTGGCAAACAACACCAAGATCTGATTCCCACAATGTCTGAATAGGTGATTTGAGTGTAGGTGAAACATACGTTCTTAAAAGTTAATTAGAAGTTACGATCGGGAGTGGACATAATGCAAGAGAAGAATGATTATGATGTATAAGTTTATTGAGGGCCTCTTGGACTAGCGTAGAAAGAATGATATATTGGGATTTCATGTGAATAGGGAGATTATAAATTGCTGAGAGAGTAGTAAAAGGGATGAGAGATTCTTTATGATATAATTGGGAAATGAGAAGAATACCTTTAGTCATCCAAGCCTTCCAACACAAGGTTTTACCTTGTTTCCTAAGTGAACTATTGTGCCAAATAGAACTGTTAAGAATTGATTAATGGAGGTAAAATGTGAAATAAAAAAAGGTTTCAGTAAGTTGACTGAACGGGAGATAGTGCTGGGCAACCAGAATTTTGGGGGTTAGACATAAATATAATGTGTTTATGGAAAAGGGAGAAATACATGTTTCTTCCAAAGAGAACCATAGCTTTTGAGGGGCATCATTGAGTGTAGATAAATAGGAATGTATTTGCTTAATGCCAAAAGATTTTGTGTTACAAAGTCAGAAAAATTAACTCCACCTTGCACTTTAGGGGTTTTAATTTCAAGAGAGAGATTCAGGATTGTTTACCGTTCCACAGGAACTTGGATAGAATTTTATCAATTGAACTAAAAATTAGTTTAGGTATCTTAATAGGAAGCATCATAAGGAAGAAGTTAATGATAGGGAGAAGCATCATCTTAATGGTGTCTAAGCGACCCCACCACGTGAGATATAACGGAGACCATTTCTGTGTGAGATCTACAAGCTTTGCAGATAAGATTTCTAAATTAGTCTTTAATGTATCCTTGAGAGTAGTGCAGTACCATACCCCCAGGCATTTAATCTTAGAAGAATTCCAAGATAATCCTGTATCAAGGAATACACAGCCAGTGCGGAGAGCTAAAACTTTGGCATAGAGTTTACAATCAGTATTAATTAAAGATATGGGTCTATAATTTTTACAGTCAGTCGCATCCCGATCTTTTTTTGGAATAAGATAAATCATTGCTTCCATAAATGAGCCAGATGCAGAACCTGACATTATAAAGTGATTAAGTAATTGAAAGAGTTTGGGGAAGAGAGACTTAGCAAACTGAATAAAGAATTCTACTGTGAAGCTATCTGGGCCTGGAGCCTTACCCTTAGGGAGAGATTGGAAAGCTGTATATAGTTTGGTAAATTGTAGGGGTTGGTCTAAAGATGAGAGGTCAATCTGCAATGGGTCTCTTGGTTTGAGATTAGAGAAATATTGGTTGAGAGATTCAATGGTTGGTATGTGTTCTGGAGTGTACAGGTCCTTATAGTAAGAAACAAAACACAATGCTATATCTTTATCTCTAAAGTGTTTAACACCATTGTTATCTGTGATAGATTTCATAGTTGTTTTTTCTTTTCTTTGTTTCAAATATCGAGCTAGAAGAGAACCAGCTTTATTGTTACCACCATAATATCTGGCATTTATTTTCAGGAGGGTGCTGCATGCTTTTTCAGTGGTATATTGGTTAAACTCCATTTTAGCTGAGACTAGTGCTTCAAGATGTGATTTACTAGTTTTGTGAGTATAGTATTCATGTTCTAGGGACTTTATATTTTCAAGGATGGAAGCCGATTTTTGTTGAGCAGACTTTTTTTTTGAGTGAGCGTAACTTATGATGAAACCCCGGGAGGCTGCTTTGAATGCATCCCACCCAAAATGAATTGATAGCTGATCACTATCGTTGATGTGGAAGTATTCTTCTATAAACTTCCTGTAGGAAGCGATAAAAGCAGCATCTGAAAGTAGAGAGTTATTAAACCTCCATGAAGATGTTTTAGAACCATTAAAATAGCACCGATTTCAGATTTGACATATGTTGTAATAGGCCTTTACTCAGAAAGATATAATCAAGCCTAGAATGGGAATGGTGGGTAGGAGAATAAAAAGAGTATTCCAAGAGGTTGAGATTGCATATTCTCTAGGAATCAGAGAGAGAATGCTGTAAAATAAAGTTTTTAAAAGCTTTGTGGGAGGCATGTGGAATGAAACGTGACGTGGAATGTCTGTCCAAAAGTGGATCGAAAATTTGGTTGCAGTCACCACCTATTAGTAAATTGTTTGAGGAATGTTCAGAGACAATATGTGAAAGATTCTTCCAAAAATTTGGATCCGGATGTGTGGGGCCATATATATTTAGGATAGTAAGAGAAATATTGTTAATTGTAAATGTAACAAGTACCCAGCGACCTTCTGTATTTTGATGCTGTGAAATTATGGTAGGTTTGAGAGATTTATGACAGAGTATAATTACACCATTTTTGTTTGTGGTGGAAGGGGAGTAGAAAATGTCCCCCACCAATTGTTTTTTAAGCTTAATTGCCTCAGAGTCGTTGAGGTGAGTCTCTTGAAACAAAGCAATGTGGCATTTCAAACGAGCTAGGTGAGATAAGACACGATGACGTTTAATGAGGTGTTTGAGCCCCTTAACCCGTTGAATGCGGGCGTCGGCCACTGGCCGACGCCCACACTCCCTCCCTGGTGCGGGTCACGACCAGTGGCCGACACCAGGGAGGGGGTTAAAAATCCTCCGGTGCAATGCACCGGAGGATTTTTATTTTTTTTTTTTCACCGTAGGAGACGCGGAAGAGCTTCCGCGTCTCCATCCCACCCCCCTCCCGCCCCCTTATGATGTCAGCGCGCCGCGAGGCGCGCTGACGTCACATTTTTTCCCCACCGGAGAAGGAGAGACGGAGGTAAGCGTTCTTTCCTTCTCCGGTGGGGAAAAAAAGGCCAAAACGGCCTCCCCAGATGCCAGGGAGGCATCGATGGAAAGGGGAGGCTCTCCCCTTTCCATCAATGCCTCCCTGGCACCGTTTCCTGGCCGTGGATCGCAGCGCGGCTGCGATCCACGGCCAGGAAACGCCCCTAGGCACCAGGGATCTTCTTTGGGGGGGTCGGCCCCCTCGTAAAAGGGCCACCCCTCCCCCCCCGGCAATATTTAAATTATTGACACTGTTTTGGGGGGCGATCGCGCCCCCCACAAAAAAAAAAAAAAAAAAAAATTGCGGGGTCGGCCCTTGGAACACGGGCCGACCCCAGGGGAAAAAAAAAAACGTCGTTTTGCATGGGGAGGCCGATCGCCCCCCCAGGGTAAAAAAAAACAAAAAAAAACAAATTGTTGGTGGTCAGCCCTTAGGGTGACCATCAATGGGGCCATTTTTTTTTTTATACATGTGTGCTTTGCCGAGGGCAAGCACACATGTATAAAAAGAAAAAGATTTGTGACATGAGTCTCATATATATGTGTATATATGTATACACATATATATATCTATATAGATATATATATCTATATAGATATATATATATATATATCTATATAGATATATACAGTATATATATATATATATAGATAGATATATATATTTTTTTCAGGACAAGCATTGCAGCGTCCATGTGCTGCTTTTCTGACTTGTTGGTGTGTATCTGGGCTTCTAACAACGCCCACCTCACTCCCATCACTACCACTCCTTTGATGGCATTGAAAAATGATTTACCTTTGTCCCTCCTTGGGGAGGTTTTGCTACCGCCTTGGCCATCGCCCCTGGTACATGGCTAATTGCACTTTTGCTGTTACGTTTAACTGCGAGCGAACTTCTTTTCCTTTTGTGTAACTCTTCACATGATGCTCATGGTGGCCATGGCGCTGTGAATCGGCTCTCTTATGTGAAAGAGTTTAACTTTAAATTATCAATTTATGTGTTAAGAAAAGTTGGGTTAGGAGTTTATAACGCTAATAGCTCTAACTCGAGCAGATGCGAGACCCATTGCATTGTAAATGCTTGTTATTCTTGTGTGTGTTGTTTTATAATGGTGAACAATTTCACCGCACTCCACGAGGACCGTGATCAAGACTCCTTGGTGAGTTGAAACACGTTGGTGGTTATTGACTGCAATAAAATACACGTTTATTTGTACTTCATGGAGTGCGGTGAAATTTTTCGGCATTAGATAATTTCTAGATTGGTCTTCCCTGTCACTGGGCACCGGCAGTGGAGTGTGCCGCCCAGCAACCCTTCAACCACTTTGTTTCTAAACATATAAATATATATATATTATTATATATATATATATATATATATATATACACAATATGCATGCATGCATGTCTTTTCTGTAGTGGCAGTTTTGCTGGATAGTACTGAGGGAATTAGAAGAGGAGGTAATGGGAGGCAGAGCACCAAAAATGACTGTTGCACAGGGTGTGTGGTAAGGTGAAGTAATACATTCTTTTTTTGTTTTTTTCAGTGTTTTCAGAGAATCTGCAGAATTGGAGAAGAAGCGAAGGTAAGGTGACGACATTTCCTGTTGTACACAACAAACATACCAACAAGCAATTTTGTGACTATCTGCCTTCTACGTAGGATAGTAATTTAGAGGGACAGTTTAGCCAGTTGCAGAGATGGCGTCTCGTTGGATGACTGCTGATCAAGCCCTAGCTCGGGTTATGGAGGACAGTTCTGATGTAGGCTCAGAGACTGAGACAGCAGACACTGAGACAGCATCTGAGGGAGAGGACAATGGGGCAGATTCTGGGAGTGATTTTTCAGTCGGCGGAGTCCCATCTGACGACACCTCTTCCAGTGAGTCTGAAGGAGACAATGACGACATCCGTGCTGTCCCTTCGCAAGCACATTCTGGGCAGCGGGACCACATTGGGTTAGCCGAACCCAGAGAGCACGTGCTTGCTGCCGCAAGCACAGAACGAGTGCTCTCTTGGCAGCCCCCCTGTTTGGTTCAGCCCCAAATTCCACCTTTTACTGGTGACGCTGGATGTAAAGTCGATACAGCTAACTTTTTGCCAGTCGACTACATCTATCTGTTTTTGGATGTTGACTTTCTTCAGAAAGTTGTGCAGCAAACAAATTTGCGTGCAGACCAATTTCTGAGGGAGCGCGGAGGCACTCTAGGGCCCCGTTCTAGGGCACGCCAGTGGACTCCCACTTCGCTGGCGGAGTTGAAGATATTTTTGGGCCTTACCCTCAAAATGGGGTTAGTACAGAAACCCACCTTGCAGTCCTACTGGACGACTCGCACGGTTTGGGTAACTCCCATCTTCGCACCATACATGAGCAGAGATCGTTTTTTGCTACTGCAGCGCATGCTGCATTTCAATGACAATTCTGCTGCATTGCCCCGGGACCATCCAGATCATGACAGGTTGTTCAAAATTCGGCCTGTCGTGGAACATTTGTCTGCCAGGTTTCCAGAGATCTATACTCCTGGAAAGAATATAGCAGTCGATGAGTCCTTGATCCTGTACAAAGGACGGCTGCTTTTCAGACAGTACATTGCGAGCAAAAGAGCTCGCTATGGCATAAAGCTGTACATGCTGTGTGAGAGCTCTACTGGCTATGTGTACAGCCTGAGAGTGTATCCAGGGAAGGATTCTACCCTAAACCCTGTAGGTTGCCCTCCCGCGTTAGGGGTCACAGGTAAGATTGTATGGGAACTTGTCCAGCCACTTCTTCACAAAGGTTATAACCTTTATGTGGACAATTTCTATACAGGAGTAGAGCTGTTCAGTGAGCTCTACAAAGCTGGCACTGTGGCCTGCGGTACAGTTCGTTGTAACCGCAAAGGATTCCCGCGGGAGCTTGTTTGCAAGAAGCTCCAGATATCACAAAGTACTGCATTGCGTTCTAACGAACTGCTCGCAGTCAAGTTCCTAGATAGACGTGATGTATACGTGCTCACTACAATTCATGATGAGAGCACTTCTCCCATCACGGTTTGGGGTCAGATGGCCGAAGTCCACAAGCCCATCTGTATACTCGATTACAATAAGTACATGGGTGGAGTGGACAAGAACGACCAGGTTCTTCAACCATACAATGCGTGTCGTAAAACTCGCACTTGGTACAAGAAACTGTTTACCCACCTGATTCAGATGGCAACATATAATGCGTATGTTGTTTACCGTCAGACAACAACAGGAAGACTCATGACTTTCCTTGACTTCCAGTTGTCTGTAATTGAAAGCCTCACTGCTGTTACTGAAGAAGCAGCAGCCTCCACCTCATATGTTCTGGAGGATGTGGCAAGGCTGCAGGAGCGACACTTTGCTGATCGCATACCTAAAACACCCAAAAAGGATCGCCCATGTCGTCACTGTAAAGTGTGCTCAAAGCATGGAAAGCGGCAGGAGAGTCGGTATTACTGTCCCCAGTGTCCATCACAACCAGGCCTCTGTATCCCTACTTGCTTTACGCTGTATCATACTAAAGCAAAGTTCTGGGAAATCGACTGAGGTTGAGCTGCTGTTGGGTAATCCTTTCAGTGGCAGTGCATGGATACCGAACGTCCATGGGCCACTGCTTCGTTAGGCAAGGAGCCACAGAATTTTACTTCATCATGGACTTCCTTTTGGCGTGGTCGGTGTTCTGTTCAATTAACATGCATTTTCTTCCCCCTACTGCATATACTAGTAGACAGAACATATGCCACATTGCCACGGAGTACCCTTTCTTCACCTGCATGTCTTCCTTACTTTCAACGGTAGATATGCTCTCTCAGTTCGAGAAATCACTTTGTAGGGCATACTTGGAAGCCCCCAACTTGCTTCCACAAACTAGTATAGGTTCACTTGGCTATTATACAGGATTAGCCAGGACTCTGATGAGAACAGAGACATGGATGGGTAAGGAAAGCTTATGGTAGGAGTGCCTTCACAGGGTTATTGCACAGGTAGAAGGCAGATAGTAAAGGTAGTACAGATGTACATCATCTACACCTATGGATTCAAACCCATTGGTGCCATCCCAGCACTAAAGGAGAATGACTTGTATAGGTCAGTGTTTGACCTGCTTTTCATGTTCATCCTCCATCAGAACTTAGTAGATGTTCAGTTTGCTGTATAAGTGCATTATAGTCACATCACTGCACATAATGTTGGCTGGGACATAGGCTACGTTCTCATGGACTCCCCTATGTACCAAACACTACCCTTTTCCATAGCCTATGACCTTCTCTTTAGGGAACATCATGAGAAATCCCCAGCATGTCTCCCTTAGTTTCAAAGGTAGATATGCTCACTCAGTTCGAGGAATCGCTTTGTACGGCATACTCGGACACCCCCAACTTGCATCCACAAACTGGAAGGAGTTGGATTTAGCACAGAGATTGCGCTAAAGGCGCATGAAAAACATGTCTTCCTGAGCCTCAGGTGGCTGTCACAGGATTTATTAGTAAAGGTTTGTTACGCATGCATTTGGTAATGTTAAGGAAGAAGGAGGCAGGTAGCCTATGACCTTCTCTTTAGATAACAGCATGAGAAATCCCCAGCATGTCTCCCTTAGTTTCAAAGGTAGATATGCTCACTCAGTTCGAGGAATCGCTTTGTACGGCATACTCGGACACCCCCAACTTGCATCCACAAACTGGAAGGAGTTGGATTTAGCACAGAGAGTGCGCTAAAGGCGCATGAAAAACATGTCTTCCTGAGCCTCAGGTGGCTGTCACAGGAGTCATTAGTAAAGGTTTGTTACGCATGCATTTGGTAATGTTAAGGAAGAAGGAGGCAGTTACTTGACAGGTGGTAAAATGTAGTCAAACTTATTCCGTTCTGTGGCGTGTGAATGTGATGGGCCCTTGTCTGGCAGCGGTAAGTTAATGTGAGTGGAGTGATTGATTGGATTGGGCCCGTGGCTGGCGATATGAAAGGGTTGTTTGTTGTGCGTGAATGGCGTGTGAATGGACCATAAAGAGGTTGGTGCCTGGACGCGGCTTTATGGCCCACCTTCAGAAGGCTTGGTTTCAACATTCAGATACTTTGATAAGTAATCATGCTTTAAAACCATCATTTCTGGAGGTGCTAAAACCAACCAGTGTGAGTGGTGGGTTAACTTTAACAAACTAGTACCAGGGGAGACCAAGGGTGCAGGACTTGCATGGCTCTCACCAGTTTTCCTTCACCCAGAATCCCCTTGAAATTACATTATGTGCTTAAAAAACACATTTTCCTTGCATTCCAATAAGCAGAAGTCCAGGGATCTGCAGGGATCCTCAAAATTCCTACCACCCAGTGTTTCCCCACTTGTCCTGATAAAAACACAACCCCGCTTGTGTGCCTGCGCCTAGTGCCTGCTTCAGGAATGAATCACTCCAGGGTTAACAGTAGACCTCAAGCAAGGACTACCATTGACCCTTGTGTGATCCATTCCTGTCACGGGCGCTAGGCCTACCCACACAAGTGAGGTATCATTTTTATCGGGAGACTTGGGGGGACGCTGGGTGGAAGGAAATTTGAGGCTCCTCTCAGATTCCAGAACTTTCTGTCACCGAAATGTGAGGAAAACTTGTTTTTTTAGCCACTTTTTGAGGTTTGCAAAGGATTCTGGGTAACAGAACCTGGTCAGAGCCCCGCGAGTCACCCCATCTTGGATTCCCCTAGGTCTCTAGTTTTAAAAAATGTACAGGTTTGGTAGGTTTCCCTAGGTGCCGGCTGAGCTAGAGGCCAAAATCTACAGGTAGGCACTTTGCAAAAAACAGCTCTGTTTTCTGTGATGTGTCCACGTTGTGTTTTGGGGCATTTCCTGTCGCGGGCGCTAGGCCTACCCACACAAGTGAGGTATCATTTTTATCGGGAGACTTGGGGGGACGCTGGGTGGAAGGAAATTTGAGGCTCCTCTCAGATTCCAGAACTTTCTGTCACCGAAATGTGAGGAAAACTTGTTTTTTTAGCCACTTTTTGAGGTTTGCAAAGGATTCTGGGTAACAGAACCTGGTCAGAGCCCCGCGAGTCACCCCATCTTGGATTCCCCTAGGTCTCTAGTTTTCAAAAATGTACAGTTTTGGTAGGTTTCCCTAGGTGCCGGCTGAGCTAGAGGCCAAAATCTACAGGTAGGCACTTTGCAAAAAACAGCTCTGTTTTCTGTGATGTGTCCACGTTGTGTTTTGGGGCATTTCCTGTCGCGGGCGCTAGGCCTACCCACACAAGTGAGGTATCATTTTTATCGGGAGACTTGGGGGGACGCTGGGTGGAAGGAAATTTGAGGCTCCTCGCAGATTCCAGAACTTTCTGTCACCGAAATGTGAGGAAAACTTGTTTTTTTAGCCACTTTTTGAGGTTTGCAAAGGATTCTGGGTAACAGAACCTGGTCAGAGCCCCGCGAGTCACCCCATCTTGGATTCCCCTAGGTCTCTAGTTTTCAAAAATGTACAGGTTTGGTAGGTTTCCCTAGGTGCCGGCTGAGCTAGAGGCCAAAATCTACAGGTAGGCACTTTGCAAAAAACAGCTCTGTTTTCTGTGATGTGTCCACGTTGTGTTTTGGGGCATTTCCTGTCGCGGGCGCTAGGCCTACCCACACAAGTGAGGTATCATTTTTATCGGGAGACTTGGCGGGACGCTGGGTGGAAGGAAATTTGAGGCTCCTCTCAGATTCCAGAACTTTCTGTCATCGAAATGTGAGGAAAACTTGTTTTTTTAGCCACTTTTTGAGGTTTGCAAAGGATTCTGGGTAACAGAACCTGGTCAGAGCCCCGCGAGTCACCCCATCTTGGATTCCCCTAGGTCTCTAGTTTTCAAAAATGTACAGGTTTGGTAGGTTTCCCTAGGTGCCGGCTGAGCTAGAGGCCAAAATCTACAGGTAGGCACTTTGCAAAAAACAGCTCTGTTTTCTGTGATGTGTCCACGTTGTGTTTTGGGGCATTTCCTGTCGCGGGCGCTAGGCCTACCCACACAAGTGAGGTATCATTTTTATCGGGAGACTTGGGGGGACGCTGGGTGGAAGGAAATTTGAGGCTCCTCTCAGATTCCAGAACTTTCTGTCACCGAAATGTGAGGAAAACTTGTTTTTTTAGCCACTTTTTGAGGTTTGCAAAGGATTCTGGGTAACAGAACCTGGTCAGAGCCCCGCGAGTCACCCCATCTTGGATTCCCCTAGGTCTCTAGTTTTCAAAAATGTACAGGTTTGGTAGGTTTCCCTATGTGCCGGCTGAGCTAGAGGCCATAATCTACAGGTAGGCACTTTGCAAAAAACAGCTCTGTTTTCTGTGATGTGTCCACGTTGTGTTTTGGGGCATTTCCTGTCGCGGGCGCTAGGCCTACCCACACAAGTGAGGTATCATTTTTATCGGGAGACTTGGGGGGACGCTGGGTGGAAGGAAATTTGAGGCTCCTCTCAGATTCCAGAACTTTCTCTCACCGAAATGTGAGGAAAACTTGTTTTTTTAGCCACTTTTTGAGGTTTGCAAAGGATTCTGGGTAACAGAACCTGGTCAGAGCCCCGCGAGTCACCCCATCTTGGATTCCCCTAGGTCTCTAGTTTTCAAAAATGTACAGGTTTGGTAGGTTTCCCTATGTGCCGGCTGAGCTAGAGGCCATAATCTACAGGTAGGCACTTTGCAAAAAACAGCTCTGTTTTCTGTGATGTGTCCACGTTGTGTTTTGGGGCATTTCCTGTCGCGGGCGCTAGGCCTACCCACACAAGTGAGGTATCATTTTTATCGGGAGACTTGGGGGGACGCTGGGTGGAAGGAAATTTGAGGCTCCTCTCAGATTCCAGAACTTTCTGTCACTGAAATGTGAGGAAAACTTGTTTTTTTAGCCACTTTTTGAGGTTTGCAAAGGATTCTGGGTAACAGAACCTGGTCAGAGCCCCGCGAGTCACCCCATCTTGGATTCCCCTAGGTCTCTAGTTTTCAAAAATGTACAGGTTTGGTAGGTTTCCCTAGGTGCCGGCTGAGCTAGAGGCCAAAATCTACAGGTAGGCACTTTGCAAAAAACAGCTCTGTTTTCTGTGATGTGTCCACGTTGTGTTTTGGGGCATTTCCTGTTGCGGGCGCTAGGCCTACCCACACAAGTGAGGTATCATTTTTATCGGGAGACTTGGGGGGACGCTGGGTGGAAGGAAATTTGAGGCTCCTCTCAGATTCCAGAACTTTCTGTCATCGAAATGTGAGGAAAACTTGTTTTTTTAGCCACTTTTTGAGGTTTGCAAAGGATTCTGGGTAACAGAACCTGGTCAGAGCCCCGCGAGTCACCCCATCTTGGATTCCCCTAGGTCTCTAGTTTTCAAAAATGTACAGGTTTGGTAGGTTTCTCTATGTGCCGGCTGAGCTAGAGGCCATAATCTACAGGTAGGCACTTTGCAAAAAACAGCTCTGTATTTTGTCAAAAAATGGGATGTGTCCACGTTGTGTTTTGGGGCATTTCCTGTCGCGGGCGCTAGGCCTACCCACACAAGTGAGGTATCATTTTTATCGGGAGACTTGGGGGAACATAGAATAGCAAAACAAGTGTTATTGCCCCTTATCTTTCTCTACATTTTTTCCTTCCAAATATAAGAGAGTGTGTAAAAAAGACGTCTATTTGAGAAATGCCCTGCAATTCACATGCTAGTATGGGCACCTCGGAATTCAGAGATGTGCAAATAACCACTGTTCCTCAAAACCTTATCTTGATCCCATTTTGGAAATGCAAAGGTTTTCTTGATACCTCTTTTTCACTCTTGATATTTCAGCAAATGAATTGCTGTATACCCAGTATAGAATGAAAACCAACTGCAGGGTGCACCTCATTTATTGGCTCTGGGTACCTAGGGTTCTTGATGAACCTATAAGCCCTTTATATCCCCGCAACCAGAAGAGTCCAGCAGACAAAACGGTATATTGCTTTCAGAAATCTGACATCGCAGGAAAAAGTTACAGAGTAAAACATAAAGAAAAATGGCTGTTGTTTTCAGCTCAATTTCAATATTTTTTTATTTCAGCTGTTATTTTCTGTAGGAAAACCTTGTAGGATCTACACAAATGACCCCTTGCTGAATTCAGAATTTTGTCTAGTTTTCAGAAATGTTTAGCTTTCCGGGATCCAGCATTGGTTTCACACCCATTCCTGTCACTAACTGGAAGGAGGTTGAAAGCACCAAAAATAGTAAAAATGGGGTATGTCCCAGTAAAATGCCAAATTTGTGTTGGAAAATGTGGTTTTCCGATTCACGTCTGCCCGTTCCTGAAAGGTGGGAAGATAGTGATTTCAGCACCAGAAACCCTTTGTTGATGGCATTTTCAGGGAAAAAACCACAAGCCTTCTTCGGCTGCCCTTTTTTCCCATTTTTTTGGAAAAAACGAAATTTTCACTGTATTTTGGCTATTTTCTTGGTCTCCTCCAGGGGAAACCACAAACTCTGGGTACCATTAGAATCCCTAGGATGTTGGAAAAAAAGGACGCAAATTTGGCGTGGTTAGCTTATGTGGACAAAAAGTTATGAAGCCCTAAGCGCGAACTACCCCAAATAGCCAAAAAAGGGCTCAGCACTGGGGGGGAAAAGGCCCAGCAGCTAAGAGGTTAACATTCTAAGTAACAGTTCTAAGTTGCATAACAAGAAGTATTAATAAACAACTGCTGTAACAATGAAAAAACTAGGCATATCAATTTTGCAAAAGCAAAGAAATGGGAAAAAAACAAGACAGTAAAGAAAAACAAAAGGAGGAAGATGACCTCCAGAATTTGTATATACATGGATGTGGCAATACAGGGACTAAAGTCCACGAAAGCTAAAGAAGACAAGATAGAAAGTGAATACCCCGAAAGGTAGAGGGACAGCGGAGAACCTGAAAAGACAGGCAAGAGTGGCTTCAGCACACGGAAAGTGATGTTAGATATTGAAACATATGATGGCGAGTTTCATGGAAGAAAGAAAAAACATACAAATGTACCATTCAGGAGACCAAATAACGTAATAACTACAGTAAAGGAGTGTGACATGAAGAAACAATAAAAATCAAAGCTTACCAGTGGAACGTGTACGAGAACAATTTGAATGGTGAGAAAGGGATACGGTTGGGAAAGGAACATGAGGATTGCACAAAGAACACTATCTAAAAAATTTTTTACAAAAATAAGAAGATGCAGAGAAGGAAAACCATGGATAGAAGTACTAAACATAACCATTACTAATAAACTGTCCAGAAAAAAACAAAAAAGAAAAAAGAAAGGACATTAAAGACAAATTAAATTATTTCTTCAAGTAATTGCTGATGCTCCTAGTTCCATTGCTTCTGTTTTGTGTTGGTTAATAAAAGTTTGTAGTGCTGAAGGTTCCTCAAACGAGTAAGATTTGCCCTTCAATGAAATTTTGAAAAAACATGGGTGAAGAAGACCATATCGAATATTCAAGGATTTGAGCTGTGGACGTAAGTCCAAAAACTGTTTGCGATGTGCAGCTGTAGCAGGAGAGAAGTCTTGTGTGAAAAACACTTTATGACCTGACTTGCAAAGAGCCCATCTTTTTGGCTTCCGAGAGTATTTGCATCAAGTCAGTAAATTGGAGAAAGAGAATAATAATGC
Source organism: Pleurodeles waltl (assembly GCF_031143425.1). Lineage (NCBI taxonomy): Eukaryota > Metazoa > Chordata > Amphibia > Caudata > Salamandridae > Pleurodeles > Pleurodeles waltl. The sequence continues at coordinate 251,138,926 of NC_090443.1, forward strand.
CTCTAGGATGTACACGAGGGCCAGTTGAAGTCTGTGGACCTAAACGATGTGCCCGTTGGATAGAGAGGGGAGAGGTAGAAGGCAAGGGAAGAATTGAAGGTATTGCTGTTTGAAGGAATGCAATCATGTTAGAGCCTTCCGAACCTTCTGGAATCCTAAAGGCAAAGATTATTTCTCCTATTTCTATTTTCTAAGTTTTCAGTAAGCCTTTTAAGTTGAGCTATGTCATTGGAGATCTGAGGATTGACAGTGTTACAATCTTCAAGGTTACTGACTCTCTGTTCCAGAGTACAAATTTGCTGTTCGTGTTGGGACCATTGCTCCTCAATACATTGCAAAGAGGCATTAGTGTCCATCATAAAGGGCTTTAATGCACGCAATTCCTCCATGACATCATCCAGAGTAAGATGTGCAGGTGATTTTGAGGAAGAATCAAGGTCTTTTTTGGGGCGCTTGACGGAGGAGGTGTTAGATGTTTTTTTCACAACTGCGCCAGCGGCATGAGATGAAGAGGCACTATCCTTTAAAAAGACTGCAGCACTATCCATTGTTAAAGCTGATGGTAGAGAAGATTTAGTTATATGTGTGCGCACCACTCGAAGAGGATTATTAGACTTGGAGGAAGATGATGACTGGCTGCTCTGAGAATTATGTGGTCTTCCCATAAAAGTCAGCAGCAATTTGGTAATAGGAAGCCAGCAATGTGAGGTGTTGATGAAATTATATTATGGTGAGAAGCTGCTGTGAAAAGTTTCCAACAACAGAGTAAAATATAATAAAAAATATATAAATAGAAAATCCTAAATTATACTCTAATAACAGACATGACAGAATACCACAAGAGCAAAGCACTTTACTGCACATAGTCAAACAATTGGTGACTAGTTTTAAGGGAACCTTGTGAAAAGGAAAAATCCCCTCCGTCAAAGGAAAGCATTTACCATGTTATGAAGAGCAATTTGAAAGAGCTCCTTGACAACAAGAGCTGCCAGTGAATACTGAAAGTTGAAAACCTCAGCTAAATGTGTTTGAGGAGAGAGGTCAAAAGTTGAGCTGGCTGTCAGAAGGTAATAAATATTCTATTGCAGAGAAAATTAGATTTGTAGAATGTCATCTGGGCAAGCAGTTAAAAGTCAAATACAAACATCTCTGTGAAAGTTTAGGTTTGTGCCGAGGCTTACCTCACATGAAGTCTCTGAAATGACTTAAAAACTCGATGTCTCTGTAAGATAAAGGCATGACGTGAAAACATCTCCTTCTTTCCAGGAAGTGCTGAAGCCTCACGGAGCTCTAAAGAGCAGCGGCCATCTTGCGTGACCTCCAGCCACACCCCCTCATGAAATGATTCTTAATCATAGTTAACTAAGGTATAAGACATATATGGGTAGTCTACACTGACCTCGGAAAAGGAGGTACGTATTAGGAAATTTCATAAATAAAATAATTTTTATGCATATTAGACCGAACATGCACAAAAACATTGAAACAGGTTTTGGCACTAAAGCTCAATTCAAAGGGTTAGAACCAGATCATAGAATATTTTTGACAAGTGCTATTTCGGGTTCTTGGTGCTAAGTTAAGGTAGTATTTGATCAGACAACGACTACCATTGTATTATGAAAGAAAGTCGCTAGAGGTAGTTATGTGTGACAAGAATTGTTGTCTATATTTTTTTGTTGGGGTGGTGATTTGTGATGTTTGTGAAGCAGCATTTATCTGCTGCATTATTGCAATGTGATCATGTTATGTACTGTGATTGTTGTGTTTTAAATGTTGTTTCTGTTATGTATTCATTATGCTGTTATGGTGTACTGTTATGTTCTTTCATTCGGTTTAAATATTTCACCAAAAGGTGCTACATGTCCTGTCAAAAGCAGCACATGCCTTGAAAGGTCCTCTGAACAGCAACTTTGTACCACTGCCTTAGATGGTAAAATAGGCTCCGGATTTTGCCTACTTAAGACACCTGTCTGCTCAAAAGTGAATGAGACTGTCTTAAGTTGTACTTTGCAGTGTTCAGTTTATGTGATACAGCCCATGCTCTGACATTGTTTGATAAAGAGAAAATGTGGTGCTTCTAGTTAAAATATATTACTATTTCACATTAGTTACAAATGTGATTGGGTGCATATATTGCAGTTAGATACAATATATAAATTCCGCACCACCATAAAATGAACTATAGATTGTGCACTCCCAGAATTAGTAGATTCATTTTTTAATTTAACAAAATGTATAACTCTGCAAAATGTACTTTACCACAGCTTTGTGCTGGTATGAATTTGTTCATGGGCGTCCTGAACCCCCTGCTTTAGAAGCCATAGCTGGGATGGGGTTCTTGATGGGCCTCTGTAAGCAGATAAAGGCTCCTAAATAATGTGAAAGGTTGGATGAGTGTGTGAGTGAAATAATGCATGTAAGGATAGATGCTTGAGTGTAAGGATGAAAATGCTAAGTGAAAGAGTGGGTGGATAGGTAGATGATCGATGGATGGATTGACAGATGGATGAAGGAGAGGACAAACGGATGGATGGATAAATGAAAATATGGATGGATGAGTGAGTGAAAAAATGGATGAGTAAAAGGATGGATGAATGAGTAAAAAGATGGATGGCTGAGTGAAAGGGTGGATGTATGAGTGAAATGGACGATGATGGATGGATGAATGTAAGGATGAATGAGTGCAAGAATGAATGGATGATGACTGGAAGGGTGCCTGGATGGATGGATGAATGACTGGGTAGATGGCTGATGAGTGGAGGGGAATGAATGTATGGATGAGTAAAAGGATGAATGGATGGGTGAAAGGATGGATGGGTGGGTAGAAAGGTGGATGGATGAGTAAAAGGATTGATGGCTGAGTGAAAGGAGGGATGAATGAGTGAAAAGGAGAAAAGGTTAAGTGACAACTTTGGTAAGGCCAATAAAAATATCAATGAAACATTAGCAGTCAAATTATTGAAGGAAAAACTGCATGGTGGGGGTGCAAGCTAGAGTTACGTGAGAGCGCGGTGAGTGTGGGTGACATCTTGCATAACATGAAATAAAATAGATTATAATTTTATCATAGGAGTGTAAAGTATTTAATCTTCAGGCTGGCTGCATCAAGTAATGTAATTGTAGATGCTAAACATTTTTGGAATCAGTCAATCAATCAATCAATCATAGATTTGTGGGGCGCAGCTAATCATCAATAGGGTCTCAAGGCACTGTTTGTGGGTGTGCTGCTCAGTCGAAGAGCCAGGTCTTGAGGTTCTTCCTGAACAGCTTCAGTGATGCAGTTTGTCTGATCTTGAGAGGTGGAGTGTTCCATGTCCAGGCTGCCAGGTAGGAGAAGGATCTTCCTCCTGTTGTGCATTTCCAGATCGTGGGGATGGCTGCAAGGGTGAACTGGGAGGAACAGAGCTGTCTGTTGGGTAAGTAGAAAGTCAGGCAGTGGTTGAAGTATGCCCGTCCTATGTTGTTCAGTGCCTTGTAGTTGTGGATCAGGAGTTTGAATGTGATGCACTTGTTGACTGGGAGCCAGGGTAGGTCTTTGAGGTGGGAGGAGATGCAGCTGTGTCTGGGGATGTCCAGGATGAGTCTGGTTGCTGCATTATGGACGCTTTATAGTCTTGATTGAAATTTCTTGGTGATGCCGGCATACAGTGCGTTTCTGTAGTCCAGTTTGCTGGTGACCAGTGCATGGGTGACTCTCTTCCTCGTGTCAGAGGGAATCCACTTGAAAACCTTTTGCAGGAGTCAGAAGGTGTGAAAGCATGATGAAGAGATGGCATTGACTTGGGGGCTCATGGATAGAAAGGAGTCCAGGATGATGACCAGGTTGCATGCGTGGTCCATGGGAGCTGGAGCGTTTCCCAGAGAGGTGGGCCACCAGGAATCATCCCAGGTAGAAGGGGTGGAGCCGATTACAAGGATCTCTGTCCTGTCTGAGCTGAGTTTAAGGCAGCTGGCCTCCATCTAGACAGCGACCGCTCTCATGCCATGGTGGAAATTTCTCTAGGCCTTTGCAGAATACTCGGACAGGGAGAGGATCAGTTGGGTGTTGTTGGCGTCGGAGACTATAGGGGTCAATCTGACCCCGGCGGTCGGCGTAATGGTGGCGGTAGTACCGCCAACAGGCTGGCGGTACACACTGCCACTATTATGACATTGGCGGTTTGGCCGAAGCCAAACCGCCAATTTAACACACTGACCGCCACGGCGGTAAC